>NC_091286.1:128168419-128475068 GCF_032444005.1 Ranitomeya imitator
ATAATTCACATTTTGGCATATATGGATTCTTGTGGAATTCGAATAGAATTCAGTTCCACTTGCATTTTTTACTCATTTCTACCCATAACTCATCTTTTGCTGGACCCTATTAGTGGGCCTCCAGGTTTACACTCTCCTGATGAGTTTTATTTCTCTGATGACCCGCCTCCAATAGAAAAGTAGTTTTCCAATGTGAGGTGTTGTACAATTACAGGAGGCGGATGGACAGGTTTGGTCACATGCTCCTTCAACAGTAGAGATTGTAAGTATGCAACCCCTGGCAAAAAATTATCGAATCACTGGCCTTGGAGGATGTTCATTCAGTTGCTTAATTTTGTAGAAAAAGCGCAGATCACAGACCTGGCACAAAACAAAAGTCTTTTCAAATGGCAACTTTCTGGCTTGAAGAAACACTAAAAGAAATCAAGAGCAAAAAAATGTGGTAGTCAGTAATGGTTACTTATTTTAACCAAGCATAGGGGAAAAATTATGGAGTCACTTACTTCTGATGAAAAAAATATGGAATCATGAAAAACAAAAAAAAAAACACTCCAAAACATCAATAGTATTTTGTTGCACCACCTCTGGCTTTTATAGCAGCTTGCGACATGAACTTAATGAGTGTCAAACAGTACTCTTCATCAATCTGGCTCCAACTTTCTCTGATTGCTGTTGCCATATCAGCTTTGCAGGTTAGATCCTTGACATGGACCATTTTCTTCAACTTCCACCAAAGATTTTCAATTGGATTGAGATCCGGGCTATTTGCAGGCCATGACATTGACCGTATGTGTCTTTTTTCAAGGAATGTTTTCACAGTTCTTGCTCTATGGCAGGATGCATTATCATCTTGAAAAATGATTTCATCATCCCCAAACATCCTTTCAATTGATGGAATAAGAAAAGTGTCCAAAATATCAACATAAACTTATGTATTTATTGAAGATGTAATGACAGCCATCTCCCCAGTGCCATTACGTGGCTTGCAGCCCCATATCATCAATGACTGTGTAAATTTGCATGTTCTCATCAGGCAGTCAACTTTATAAATCTCATTGGAACGGCACCAAACCAAAGTTCAAGCATAATCACCTTGCCCAATGCAGATTCGTGATTCATCACTGAATATGACTTTCATCCAGTCATCCACAGTCCACATCCTTTTCCTTAGCCCATTGTAACCTTGTTTTTTTCTGTTTAGGTGTTAATGATAGCTTTCGTTTAGCTTTTCTGTATGTAAATCCCATTTCCTTTAGGCGGTTTCTTACAGTTTGGTCACAGACGTTGTCTCCAGTTTCCACCCATTTGCTCCTCATTTGTTTTGTTGTGCATTTCCTGTTTTGGAGACATATTGCTTTAAGTTTCCGGTCTTGATGCTTTGATGTCTTCTTTGGTCTACCAGTATGTTTGCCTTTAACAACCTTCCCATGTTTGTATTTGGTCCAGATTTTAGACACAGCTGACTGTGAACAGTTAACATCTTTTGCAACATTGCGTGATGATTTACCCTCTTTTAAAAGTTTGATCATTCTTTCCTTTGTTTCAATTGACATCTCTCGTGTTGGAGCCATGATTCATGTCAGACCACTTGGTGCAACAGCTCTCCAAGGTGTGATCACTCCTTTTTAGATGCAGACTAACGAGCAGATCCATTTTGATGCAGGTGTTAGTTTTGGGTATGAAAATTTACAGGGTGATTCCATAATTTTTTCCTCAGAATTGAGTGGCTCCATAATTTTTCTCTTATGCTTGGTTAAAAAAAGTAACCATTACTGACTACCACATTTTTTGTTCTTGATTTCTTTTAGTGTTACTTAAAGCTAGAAAGTTGCCAATTGAAATGACTTTAGTTTTGCGCCATGTCTGTGAGCTGCTTTTTTCTACAAAATTAACCAACTGAATGAACATCCTCTAAGGACAGTGATTCCATAATTTTTGCCAGGGGTTGTAGAATTGCTAGTCAGTTTTCTGGTCAGTGAGCTTCTAACTTTGTGTTATCATCCTTTTTCTGAGCTCTTGGCAGCTAATTTATGGCCATAGACTGCATTATAGTTGATTGTATAGAGGAATAAAAGTATATTTAAGTAAAAAAAAATGTCCCAAAGGTGGCCAGGCGAGTTAACTATAACTACGCTATAACTGAGGATTATAGTTTGCTTTGATTTAAGTGTAATTATATCATTGGAATGTAATTTTGATCAGTTTAGTTGAGTCTGGTGTGTTGTGTTGTAACATAAACTAGTTCATGACTTTCATTACTGTTGCATTTGAGGAAATATTGATCCTCAGAAGAATAAGACATACTACCATACTCACAACAGAGAAGTAAAGCGTGCCCATCTTAGTTCATAACATCACCTTTTAATGCTCTATTGGGGTGCAGTCAGACTACTGTATTACTCGCGGCTGGATCGCATTGCAATCCACAGACTTCACAGAACCTGTAGCACCACCCTCGAGCCTGGAATGTCCTCTGGAGCGGTCCCTTATCCAACAGCCACTGACCAGTCTCAGCCACCCACCAGCGAAGCAGCAAGTGGGGTAGCATCACAGTCTATAGAACAGGCAGCTGGTCCTTCAGGTGTTCCCCCTGTCCCAGTCCTCTGACTCTTTTTTTGGACTCTTCCCTCCAGCGGCAGAAGGCCTCGGACAGGTCACTCATGCCCGAGTATATTCACTTGAGCTCGGTCTTCCAGAATGGCCTGAAGGCGCAGTGAGATAGACTGGAAAGTGGTCTGACCCATATTAACACACTTTTCCAAGATGTTAACCAACGCCTTAATCTTCTGGAAGCCAACCTCCAGAGACCAGCACACCATTTTTTAATCAGATAGAGCAGGGCATGTCGGAACACCTTACACCTGATCTCCAGCTCAATGTGATGCAGGCCTGCAATGCTGCTTACTTTCAGGCTATGCAGCAGACTCAGTACTTACAGCAGCCACAGGTGGTATTTCCACCGGTGCCACAAATTACACACTTAACTTCAATACCAAGTTCTGCTGCATACCACTGTACGGCCACCACCATGCCTAGTCCTGCCGCATACCACTACACCGCCACCATCATGCTGGGTGCTGATGAAAGCCACTCCACCACTACCACCATGCCGAGTCCTGTTCCTGCACGGCTGTCCACCGTCACCAGCACTAGGCCACCTCCAGATCCTGCATGGCTGTCCACTGCCACCACCATTAGGCCGCCTCCAGATCCTGCATGGCTGTCCACTGCCACCACCAGGCCGGGTCCTCATTCTGGATGCCCTGCTGACCCCACCACTCCCACCCTCCCAAAGAGATACAAAAAAAAGGCAGCCGCCTAAGAAAGCAAAAAATAGTCGTGCCAGCAGAAGTGTCGTACTACCTCCACCCTAACCTCCCAATGTGTCTGTGTTATCTAGTTTTTCTCTCCCTTCCAATGTGTCTCTCCCATCCGATGCTTCCACTCTTAATGTGTCTACTTCCATCCTTGACCTCCCAAACCCAACAAGTTTAGTTAGCCCTTCCCCTGGAACCCCTTCATCGTCCACCCGTAGCCAATGCTTCCAGCTCCACCCCTCCACCGTAGCCAATGCTTCCAGCTCCACACCCCAGGTCCATAACTTTTCCCCCTCATTGTTTCATAAATGTTAATTTTTTTGTTTGTTTAAATACATTTGTGCTGCTTTTCCCCAATCACTGCTTGTTCTTTGTCTCGTTCGTCGCCAGCAACACACACCGTGCGCCGTCAGCACACAAGTGCTGTCTTCACACACGGTGTTTTTGCCACCTCATAGCCATGACACACAATCTGCTGCCCCTCTTTATTTTCGTTACACTCCAGCTTTGCTTCTTGTGTCTGTCATGGAGCTATGAGGTGGCAAAACACAAAAGGACTGAAAATCCTCCAAAAATATATATTTATACAGCAAAAAAGGTCATGGGTCAGCAATGCTCACCTGCCCAGGTGTCAGCACTAGTGCACTCATGATGCTGTGTTTTCTGCATCCTGAGTGAATCTGTTCTGACACACGGGCCGGCGAGTAAAGATATGAGGTGGATTAGCTCCATCATCTCTTCAGTCTGCATTAATATACAGAACTATAGAAATGCAGACTGAAGAGATGGTGGGGCTAATCCAACGTTACCTACCATAGCACTGACCTGAGAGAGAAGAGGTGTAGTGTAAAGCATGGGTTACATAATCCAATTTGGTTATAATCCAATCCCTGTCTCATGCAATCTGCATGATACATCGAGTGGATTTTATAAAAACTGTAGTTGTGAACCGGTGATCACCTTATTAAACTTTAAAAAAAATTATTGTGATATAGAGGGCACTTGGAACAGGTGTTTAACTAGAGGTGTTTTATTGTCAGCAAACATTAAAGTTTCATTTTAATAATTACAGGTACATAACATTACACAGCATTACAAGAACACTAAACGCTAAGCGCTGCGGAATATGTTGGCGCTATATAAATAAAAATTATTATTATTATTATAAACCATTTCATCTTGCCAGGACAGACGTCCACTCTCAGAAATAAAGTAGGACACAAATATATCCCTCATTTGGGCAACTTCAACTGTTGTCCTGAGAGGGTGATGATGGTAATCTGGCAATGGTTTGCTTACAGGTTCATCAAGTTCAACGTTGGGTCCTTCTTTAGCCAATATGTAGTTGTGCAGAACCACACATGCCTTGACAACCTCATCGGCTGTCTCAATTTTGAGATTAATGGCTGTCCCTAAAATGCGCCATTTGAAGCAAGGATACCAAAGGCACACTCAACAGTTCTTCATGCCCTGGTCATTGGCGGGCCTTGAGTGTTGGGAAGAGGTTGTGGCAGGGGGAAGTTGAAAAAATTGGCATACAACCGTTGGCCCATGTCCGAGTTTTTAAATGTCTGGAGTCATTACCACAGCCAAATGATCCAATGTCCACGGCGACAAAACTACAGTCCGCAGCTGCAATTGCAATGAGCACTATGGAAAAATATTTTTTATAATTAAAGTAGTCGGATCCAGTTCCAGCCAGTTTGGTAATTCTAATATGTTTTCCATCCACTGCTCCAACACAGTTGGTGAAATTACAAATTTGCCAGTATTTATTGGCATTTTCCTGCCAGATTTCCATGGTGGCTAGGGGGATAAATTCCTCACGGAGAACATCCCACAAAGTTCGGCAGGTGTCTGCGACAATCCCAGATAGTGTGTAAATTCCTATCTGGAACTGGAAATGGAGCAATGATAGGCCTCTCCGGTAGCCAGGAATCTGCCGAACAGAGAAAGAAAAAAAAAATTCAGAACAATAATATATATGACTGGATTTTTGCAAAACAGAGAAAAAAAAAAGGACATGGCTTTTATAACAATAATATTTAGGACAGTTTTTTTTGCAGAACAATAAAAGGGAAAAATATTAAGTACATTGCAGAACAATAAGAATTATGACAGGCATTAATGTTTAAATATTACGTACTTTAGTTTCACCAGGAGACCTTCCTCAGCAGGAATCGCTCTACGGAGTTGGGTGTCCTGCCTGCTGATGGCTCCTTGTACATGGACCAGCAATTCCATAAAGCTGTCTTGAGACATCCTCGTGTACTCGAAATATTTCTCTGGGTTTTCACGGAGCTCACTGAATAAGGAGTGGTAGGTTCCACGGCTCTGTCGGAGTTCAAGATTTGGGTGCTGACAAAAGCGCCAACACCGTCTTCTCTGTTTTTTTCTTTTCCGTTCTTGCTCACAAGTAAATGCAAAGGAAGGAAACAAGTTGACATCCAAATCCAGATTTGGGTAGAAACTCTCCATCCAAAGAGCCATCTTGATGCAGGATACAGGAAAAAATCTGAGGATTTCATTTGTACAAGCAATTATATACAGATATCCCATGAGCTATGCCCATTTGGTGTGGCTTATTTCAAGGAAATTCTCCTTGAAAAAATTTTTCCATTCAAACGCATGCGCATAAAAAATGCAAACGCATGAAAAAACACATGCAAACGTATGCAAATGCTGCGTTTTTCCCATCATGCGTATGCTGATGCAGATAAAAAACACAACGTTATCATGCGTTTTCATGCATTTTTACATACATTTGCGGTTGCGGACGATACACTGCGGACTCAACCGCAAATGTAAACTTAGCCTTAGTGAATATTTTTGGCATGGATTTCAGTGGGGCAGGTGCTGCGGGTTCAGTCACATTCTGACTATACAGAGCGGCCGCTGTAACCGCGCCTCCAGCCCTGACGGACACAGTCTGTACAATGAGGCTCCGCTGACCGTCATTGTTGTTACAGCGGCCGCTCTGTATAGTCAGAGCGTGACTGAACCCGCAGCGCCCGCCCCAATGACTGAATACCAAATGCTGGAGGGGAAAATAAAGATCATTTTCTCCCCGCTGCATTCGACTACGTGCAGGCGCCGGACAGCATCATAGCGCTGCTAACCTGCAGATTAACCACATATATGCAGGTTAACAGCCTTATTCCTAGTGACAGGTTCCCTTTAAAGAACTTATTATCGGTGATCTGGTACTGATTGCAGACCAATAAAGTAGTTTTTTTTATTGTTTTTCATTGTTTGACCCCTTATTTGACTTAGTTGCTATAAATTGCCCTAGCCTTTTGGCCTCCAGCAACACAATCACTGAGACCAATGCTTTTATTCAAGAAACAATTCTGACATTGTTTTGACATTTTTGCCAAAATGAAAAAATGAATACCTTTGAAAATAAAATGATTTATTACTCCCACATGGAAATGAATTAAATTACCTTGATCGATTTTGCAGAAATTATCTCTTTATTATGACTCGCATTGGTGTTTTTCATTGGATATGTAGAAACATATAGAAATAGGCTAGAAATCTGTCATGAAACACTTTGAAATGTTGCAACTTTTCTGCAAAACATGAGGTTGCACCAAAATGTTGCAGCTTTTGGCACTTTCACTCCAGTTCACCCAGCTCCACCAGAATGGGCATAGCTGGGAAGTGACGACAGAAGAAAGGGCCATGTGGAATCTGAAGAAGGAAGGAATAAGAATATGCTAGAAAAAAACATCCTTTCTATATTGAAGCATAATGTTTGTCCGCTAATGCTCTGGGGCTGCTTAGCTTCGTCTGGTACTGGAAACATAATGCGTGAGGAGGAAAAAATGAATTCAATCAACTGTAAGAAAATCCTAACAGAAAACATCATGTCTTCTGTGAATCTTGGATGTCACTGGGCCTCCCAACAGAATAATCCTAATCATACGAATAGGCCAAGATTCCTCAGGAATGCTGCCAGAAACAGGTATTTGGCTGTCATAGCATTCAAAGGGTTCTCTATAGCAGGGGTCCCCAACTCCAGTCCTCAAGGCCCACCAACATGTCATGTTTTCAGGATTTCTTCAGTCTTGCCCAGGTAATAATTGCATCACCTGTGCAATGCAAAGGAAATCCTGAAAACATGACCTGTTGGTGGGCCTTGAGGACTGGAGTTGGGGACCCCTGCTTATAGTGATGAGTGAGCATGCTCTTCACTGCTCGAAACTCAATCGAGTTCCCGCCCTGCATGTTTGTCGACTGTTAGACAGCCAATGAACATGAAGGGATTGCCTGCCATTCAGGGTAAAGCCATAGCCATGCTGGGCCATTGCTAGACTTTTATTTTCCATGATAGTCACAGTGTTCACTTGCTACTTGCCCACTGAACATTGACTTAGTACATGTTCTTGCATGGCTTTTATAGATTAATTATATATGCATTTCTTTATGTCTGTTTAGCGTTTCCATAGCCTTGTCATGATAGCTACTGTACATATTAAATGAGCGAATATTATAGCGAATATTATATCACCTTTCCAATCTTGATGGTGATTTTTTATGTAATGCCTATTATTGGGTATATATATTTGTCTTGCAACTTGTATAAATGTTTTTTACTCTATCAGTTTTTTTAACTGTGTGTGAGCTTGTCTGTTTCCAGCCACCACATACCTGCTTGTTCATTATTTTAAAGATTTTTTATATTTTATAATACTTGATGTATTCACCTATTTTCTTCTGAGCTTCTCTTGTTGGTTTTTATCACCAAATGGGCTTACACAGGCATCCTTGCAATTTTTTTGTTCATTATAACTCCTATACAATATTGCTATTATATTTATTACCATTGCATTCAGTAGTTGCATCTTTCCTTGTGCCAACATGTGCCAAATATTTGAGCAGTCATGGTCAGAAGTAGATAACTGATAACAAGACCAGGCAACATTTTAGATATAAGGGGGAGATTAAAGCACTAGATAGTGCAAAGAAAACCCCACCAAACCAAAGAACCAACTCCATAAGAACCTTCGACAAGGAGTACACTAGGAGCATTTAGGTAATCAAAAAAATCATCATACTTTATTAAATTACATATCATAATCATAAAGTGCAGACAGTATACAAAAGACAATATCAAATAAAGTGCTCAAGGATGATTAAAAACGAATGGGTGTCCCCCGGTGTGAACTGTCCATGAAGCCAACATGCATAGTTATAGTAGGGACGTGCTGCTAAGAGTCCATGTGTAACAATACCAGTGAGTAAGGAATGCCAGACGGCATTAAATGACAAGTTTAAAAAGCAGCACTTACCAATGCGAGGCACCAGGACAGAAGACACCAGGTGGGATCCACCAGCACAAACCCAACGTGCGTTTTGCCCTTGGATGTACTTGCTTTTTCCCCTTGAAAAAGGCACCCATCCCCACAGTATCTCTGTACATTAAAGGGATTTAATAGGGCCACCAGGGAGAGTCGCCGAAGAGCGGGGGCGCCATTTTGCGTTCAAGAGGGTGCCAACCTCCGCTGACAGGTAGGGCTGCCTGGTTAGGGACTCTGTAACAGCCATTAGAGCAGGACGGCTACACATAGGGTACGGTCAGACCATTTGAGGTTTGTGTGACACCTTGGTTAATTATTACCTGGCACTGATTTGGTTTGTTGATTTCTTTTTTTGGGCCCTAGAGTGTGGGCAATTCAGGGTTAATTATACCATTAGGAGTTTAGGATTCCCACGCAGGTTGAGGGACCCATAAGTTTGACAGGGTGAGCCATCGAGGAGCAGGGCGCCACATTGCGTCCAAGAGGGTGCCAACCTCCGCAGACAGGCAGGGTTTAAATAGGGACGTGCAAAGCAGTGATTCCACTTACATGTCCCCACCCGTCTTCTCCCAATGATCGGGCCAGGCTTTTATTGACCCACTCTTTTTGTAAGCTGTTGGGTGTTGTGTATGCTTTTACAAGTCCTACTTTGTGTATTGTTGATGAAATAAAATTATTGTAAGATATTAGTTTTTTGCTTACTTTTGCAGCCTCCACACATAACAACCGATGAGTGGGCATAGATGTCTGACATCTGTGAGCTTCTACAAAATTATGAGGAATCATCCAAGATGGTGAGCAGTGATGATACCATAATTAACGTAACAATCCTGCTTCTGTGTGTACTCAAACGCTCGCTTCTCACAATTAAAGAGGAAACTTTGCATGTGTACCAGGTGGAGATGGAGGAAGAAAGTACACAGGGTGATACTACCCAGTTCAGCCTCATCTCATCTTCTTAGCACAGATTGGGTGATAATGAGTAGGAGACTGAGGAGGAGGAACAGGAGATGGGTGCTTGCTTTACAGAGGGTACTGCCCAAATCAGCTTCATCCCATCACTTCAGCCTGGATGGGCTGAAGAAGAGGAGGAGGAGATGGAGAGGTCCTCCTGATGGGGATAAGGAAGTCTGGCACACATAACTGACTTTATGTCCCACTGCTTTTCCCATGACCCTCACGTTGTACGTATTTTGGCCAACTCCTGAGGGTGAGAGGGCAAGTAAAATGGTGCAATACCAGAAAACCCAAGTCAAACAATTGGTACAAAAATTCCTATCTGACAACGCTAGCGGCAGATTTCATAGATCCTTGGGCAACCAGGGAAGAAAGACAGGGGAGACACACACAAGGTCTAACAGAGGCAGGGGAACACAATCAAAGCTCTAGGACAGTTTAATTTGACCCTCCCAGCGCCCAGGCCCTGATATGCAAGGTAGTCTGACAAATAGGGAAACATGGTGAAGGAGTACCTAGCCAACCGCACAAGCATCCTCCGTGATGCATTTGTGTTGTTCAACTATTGGGCATCCAAGCTGGACACGTGCCATAAACTGTTCATCTATGCCTTGAAGGTGCTGGCCTGCTCTGTGCTATCATTTTGTCAGAGCGGGTTTTTATTGCCGCAGGGGGCATAATAACTGATAGGTGCATCCGCCTGTCAACTGTAAATACTGACAGTCTGACTCGTATCAAAATGAACAAGGCCTGGATTGGCCCAGACTTCTCAACTCCACCAGATGACAGCAGTGGAACATAAAGCCAATTCAAACGTAGGGTCATTAGGCGTTCCTCACTCAAAATCTTTAGTGGGTCAGATGGCCCTCGCTCAAAATTTTTAGTGGGTCATCATGCAACTCTCGCTCTTAATCTTTCCAGGGTGCATATGATGCCCTCCTTCATAATTTTTACAGGACATGTATGATGCCTACCTCTAAAATGCTCTTACATATATATACATATATATATGTCTGTATATCAAGGTAAATGTTTTGCAGCCCCTGCACTTAGTACATAGGCTTTATCAGTCTAGGAGTCCCATTCCTTAAAATTGGGAAAAAAAAATGTTTTCTGAGGCCCACCTCTTCGTGTCTTCGTGTCTCCATGGTGTATTGCAGTCCCTCCTTCTAATTGTTGCAACCTCTGCATGTAGTGCATACACTTTGAGTCTAGGAGTCCACTACTAACAATTTTAGCACAACACACCACAGAAAGAACGATACTAAAGTCAAGATTATATGCAAAAAATACAAATCCACTTTATTAATAAAATATGACAGACACTAGTGAACAGGAATGAAGTATATGAACCATATCCTAAAAAAATGCTATTCAAAGAAACGCAGGGGAGAACAAACCCTGGACAAACCCCACTCCATACCAAATTGGTATGTGGCCACCAGTGGCGTAACTACAAAGTTAGGGGCCCCGGTGCGAACTTCCAAATGGGGCCCCCCCCCTGCAGCCCTGCCATACAACTCAATGTAACCCCCATAGAATAATGGCCACACATGATGCTCAATACTGTATAACGGCCACCACACATGATGCTCCATACTGTATAATGGCCACACATGATGCTGCATACTGTATAACGGCCACACATGATGCTCAATACTGTATAATGACCCCCCTCCTGTATGCATGGCTCATCTCCCTCCTATCCCATATACATAGCTCATATTACCCCTCCTGTATGCATGGCTCATATTCCCCCCTGCATGGCTCATATTCCCCCCTGCATGGCTCATATTCCCCCCTGCATGGCTCATATTCCCCCCTGCATGGCTCATATTCCCCCCTGCATGGCTCATATTCCCCCCTGCATGGCTCATATCCCCCCCTGCATGGCTCATATTCCCCCCTGCATGGCTCATATTCCCCCCTGTATGCAGGCTTAGCTCTCCGCTCCTGCTCGGCGCGCCGGCTTATGTCCTCCTTCATCCCCCCCCCCCCCGTTCCCCCGTCCCCCCGTCCCCCCGTCCCTCGTCCCTCATGCTCACCTGTCTTCCCACTGCACGGCCGTGCCGACATCCCTCGCGCTCTGTCCCGACTCCAGACGGCGGCGGCGGCGCAGCACCTTCTTCCTGCTTGAGCGGTCATGTGACACCGTTCATTAAGATCATGAATATGCGCATATTCATGATCTTAATGAGCGGTGTCACGTGACCGCTCAAGCAGGAACGAGCTGCAGTGCAGACGCCGAGACCATCGCTGGAGCAGGGTGAGTATTCAAGGCAGCGGCGGCGGCGGCGGGGAAGGGGGGGGAGGCCCTGGAGCGGGGGGAGGCACTGCCAGTCCGAGCCTGCCTGCCGGGCCCGGGCCCCTGACCTGCCGGGCCCGGTCGCACTGGCGACCGCTGCGACCGCGGTAGTTACGCCACTGGTGGCCACCATTATATCAAAGGCGATTGCCGCTGGAAAAAGAACCAAGAGGCCAGAACTGAGGAGATCTTCCCATATATACCATAGTTACCATAATTGCAAACAGTTCCCACATCTCATGAATATATAGTAGTTACATACAACTGATGCGGTCAGGGTGTCCAGGGGATGTGCGCCTGCCCTAACGCGCGTTTCGGTGAAGCACCTTCGTCAGGGGGCAATTTTAGCAGGGTGCATCGGAGTCCCTCTTCCTTCTAGCTTTTCACAGTTCTTGTATTGCCCGCATAGGCTTTGTGAGTTTTACAATCTCGCCTTCATAAATTAAACAGGTTGTGTCCGACTATGTCACACACATATAGTAAAATGTTAAAATTACATTTATCATTGACTACCGGTGGGTGTAGTTTTATTTCATCCTCTACTATGTACAGTGAGTATGGAAAGTATTCATACCCCTTTACATTTTTCACTCTTTGTTTCATTGCAGCCATTTGGTAAATTAAAAAAAGTTCATTTTTTTTCTCATTAATGTATGCTCTGCACCCCATCTTGACTGAAAAAAAAACAGAAATGTAGTCATTTTTACAAATTAAAAAAGAAAACTGAAATATCACATGGTCATAAGTATTCAGACCTTTTGCTCAGTATTGAGTAGAAGCACCCTTTTGCGCTAGTACAGCCTTGAGTCTTCTTGGTGTCATGGTTGTGGACAGGGTTCCCTCCCTGTCCTCTCGGGGTTAATTTCTATAGCCTCCTTTTGGTTTGGGGAGGGATATATTTGCCCGCCTTCATCTGGGGATCCTTGTCAGTGATACATCTGTCTTAGCTGTGTGTCTGACCCCCTGGTGTGCTTGCATACTGTTTAGTCCAATTGCTTTCTTGTATATGACTCGGCCTGTTTTCTTGTTCTGTGCTTTGCCTTGTGACTCCATGCTTATTGTCTGTTTCTGGCTCTGATCTTTGGCTTTGTACTTCAACTTCCCTCCTGTCTGCCCTGTTTGTACTGCACCGCTATCTTCGGTTCCCCGACCTTTTTGCTATGTCTCGACCACACTTACAGAAGAAAATAAACTTGGGCACTCAACTTATGCAAAGCTTTTTGTGGTTTTTAATGTAGTCATCAAATAAACATTTCGGCCACAGTGATCGGCCTTCTTCAGTAACAATTAGTATCAGAAGATAAAAGCGTGGGTGAACGCAATTATATAACCGCAGCACGTCAGCAGTAATATCTGTATAAAGGTACAATGTCCAAACCGGTGTGACCGGCATGACCGGTGTATAATGGAGGCCCAGGAGGGACAGCGTGTCGGCGTGTCTGATAGGGACACGGCATCCACCGCTAGTGTCTAAGTTTATTTTCTTCTATATATATGGTGTGGGACACTACTTAGGCACCTTGTCTGGTTGTGCATATGGTGTTTCCTTATATCGACCACACTTACGGGACGTGTCACCCTTTTGGCACTTCATCGACTTCCCAGCTTGACCTTGGCACGTTCAGACTACTCTCTGGCTTCGCCGGTCTCCGCCACTACTCGGCATCTGGCCCCACCTCCGTCCACTCCCCCGGAGGTCACGTGCTTCAGGTCCTGCACTCCAGCAGGTAAGCTTACCGCAACGCTCATTACTCTCTCTCTGTCCTTCTGTAACATGTACACAGACGCCTGCTGTAAGTCTGCAGCAGGGCTCTTGACATTATCACTGACCAAAACATTTAAACAAGATTTTGCACCTTTTTTCCTTGGTCTTGGATCCACTGCATGCTCTCTCTGAGCAAGTGAATAGCCTCACTCAAATTATGCAAAAACTATCTGTGGAGCAGCGAGCCCTGGCTCAGTCACCTCAACAGGATTAGGCTACGTTCACACTAGCGTTCTGCTAGTGTGCGTCGCCTTAGCGTCGGGCGACGCAGGGGCGACGCACGCGTCATGCGCCCCTATGTTTAAAATGGGGGACGCATGCGTTTTTGTGTGTTGCGTTTTGAAACACTTGCGTCTTTTTGCCGCTAGCATCGGACCAAGAAAACGCAACAAGTTGCATTTTTCTTGCGTCCGATTTTCGGCAAAAAACGACGCACGCGTCGCAAAACGCAGCGTTTTTGCGTGCGTTTTGCCGCGTTTTTGTGTGCGTCGTGCGTTGCGTCGCCGACGCAGCGGCGCGCAACGCTAGTCTGAACGTAGCCTTAGAGGGAGGTTGCTGATGCCGTGTGGGGTTCTTCTCCTTCTGGGAGTCGGGGAGGGGGTGCCACAGATGTTTCCCTAATCTCCCCTGAACCACCTGTTAAGTTGCCTGACACCTTTTCTGGGGTTAAAAAATTATTCAGGGTGTTCAAAGAGGGGTGTAAATTGTTTTTCTATCTGCATTCGCATGCCTCTGTGAATGAAAGCCAGATGGTGGGAATTATTATATCTTTGTTAAGGAGGGCTCCACAGGCTTGGGCTTCTCTCTCACCCTCCGCTCCAGACCATATGTCTGTGGATCTGTTTTTGAGGCTCCTGGACATATTTATGATGAGCCTGATAGAGTGCATCTGGCTGAGGATATGGTGATGGATGTGACACAGGGGAAGCACCTACCAGAGTGGTTTTGTTCCAAGTTTAGACGTTGGGTGGCTGAGATAGCCTGGAATGATGCCGCCTTAAGAGGGCTGTTCAACAGAGGCCTGTCTGTTGTGAATTCCGCTCTTGGGCTCCCTCCGGTGGTTGTAAGTGGCACATTTGTGAGTTCTGCTCTTGGGCTCCCTCCGGTGGTTTTAAGTGGAATGGCTGCTCCTTGGATTTAGATGTCAGCAGCTGCTTCCACTGATTGTCTTTTCTGCTCGGCTATTTAGCCTGGCTCTTTCCTTCAGCTTGTGCCACTTGTCAATGGTTCCTGGTTGGATTCACATCTCTTTGGATTTCCCTGTTATCCTTACCAGTTCAAAAAAGCTAAGTCCTTGCTTGCTCTTTTCTGTCCACAGGTTGTGGACTTATCCGTTCTGTGCTTTCTATGTTTGTCCAGCTTGTCAGTATGAATTAATTCTGTGATGCTGGAAGCTCTGGGAAGCAGATTTACCCTCCATACCTTTAGTCAGGTGTGGAGATTTTTGTAAACTCTGTGTGGATTTTTTGTAGTGTTTAATACTGACCGCACAGTATTCCATCCTGTCCTATCTATCTAGCTAGACGGGCCTCCTATGCTCATCCTAGTTTCATTCTGTGTATGTCTTTTCCCTCTCCACTCACAGTCATTACTTGTGGGGGGCTATCTATCCTTTGGGGATTTTCTCTGAGGCAAGATAGTTTTCCTGTTTCTATCTTTAGGGGTAGTTAGTTCTCAGGCTGTGACGAGGTGCCTAGGGAGTGTTAGGAGCATCCCACGGCTACTTCTAGTGTTGTGTTGAGCTTAGGGACTGCGGTCAGTACAGATACCACTTCCTTCAGAGCTCGTTCCATGTTGCTCCTAAACCACCAGATCATAACACCTGTCCAACCATTTGCAGGATGCTTTAGCTTTTCATCCTCCTCCAGATACCCTGGAGGATGCCATGACCCAGGCTGTCCGTATGGACTGTAGGCTCCGTGCCAGAGGGTTGATGCAGCAGGAAACTCCTTTATACTCCAGCTCAGGGGACACTGCTTCATCTACAGAACCCATGAAGGTGGGAGCCATCTTGATCAAAGAGAGAGAGAGAGAGAAGAGACGTCGCAGATACAATCAGCTGTGCTTTAACTGCGGAGCCACGGGACACTGGAAAAAGGACTGTCCTTCTTGTCCCTCCTCATCTAAGATGTCGGAAAATGCCCAAAATCTGGATAAGGATCGACGACATTGCCCAGACTCCCAGGTACAATTTTCCTCATTTGCTAAAATCCTTCTCCAGTTGGAGATTGTTGGTGGTCCCGTTTTGACTGCTGCTTTTGTTGACTGTGGATCCACCATCAATTTAATTGACTCTCGTTATTGATTGGGTATCTGGAGAAAATTTTATTAATGTCATTTTTTCTGATCTGATTGGGCGTTTTGTGGTTATTTATCTTGATTACATTTTAGTGTACTCACATGATAGTCAATCCCACTTGAACCATCTGTGAACTGCTCTTCTTACACTTAGAGAAAACCATTTGTATGCTAAGTTGGAGAAGTATTCATTCTTTGTACAGGAATTGTCTTTTTTAGGTTTGAATATTTCTTGTGAGGGATTTTGCATGGATCCAAAATAAAAGTCTAGGCTATTACTGCTTGGGTTCAACCTCATGATTTAAAGGGTTTGTAACACTTTTTGGGCTTTGCATGCTACTATCAAAAGTTTATTAAGGGTTTTTTGCAGGTGGTTAAGCCCCTGACTGATCTCACACTCAAGGTGGCTGATGTGAAGAATTGGTCAACTTCGGCAAAAATTATTTTCTGACTTAAAAAAGTGTTTTATTTCCGCCCCAGTGTTGGTCCAACAAGACCGTTTATCGTGGAGGCCGACGCTTCTGAGGTGGGAGCAGGGGCAGTGTTGTCCCAGGGTCCCGCTACTCTGACCAACCTCAAACCTTGTGCCTTCTTTTCAAGAAAGTTCTCTTCTGCCAAGAGAATTTATGATGTGGCTAATAGGGAACTTCTGGCAGTCAAGTTGGCCTTTGAATAATGGAGTCATTTTTTGCAGGGGGTTGTTCATCTGGTAACCGTGATCACCGATCACAAAAATTTAGCTTATATCGAATCCGCCAAAAGATTGAGGGCTGGTGGTCGCTTTTTTTCCCGATTTCAATTTTCCGTCACCTTCCGTTCTTGGTTCGAAGAATGTTAAAGCAGATGTATTGTCCTGAAGCTTTGATCCGTTGTCTTCTCCTGAACCTCCGTCCTCCATTCTTCAGCCTGGGGTGGTGGTGGCCAAAACCTCATGTAATTTGGAGAATTTTTTGAGGCCCAGGCTCTGCCTTCAAATAATAAACCTGTGGGGAAATTGTTTGTACCGGAACAATTCTGTCTTAGACTCTTGTGGGAGTTTCATGAGTCTGTATTGAGTGCTCATCCTGGGATTTCGGCCACCCAGGAGGCAATTGCTAAAGTTTTCTGGTGGCCCTCTTTGGTCACGGAAGTTAAAAGGTTTGTGTCTGCATGTGGGGTTTGTGTCCATTCCAAAAATTCTATTTGTCGGCTGGCAGGGGAATTGGTGCCTTTACCAACTAAGGATAGACCATGGACACATTTGTCTATGGATTTTATCACTAACCTCCCTCCATCCAGGGATAACTCTGTTGTGTGGGTGGTGGTGGATAGATTTTCCAAACAGGCTTATTTTGTACGGCTGCCCACTTTACCATCTGTTGAAAACTTGGCCAGGTTGTTTGTGTTTGTGCTGTATGTGGTCCGTCTGCATTGTGTGCCTACTAATGTGGTATCTGACAGAGGTGTGCAGTTTGTAGCCAAGTTTTGGAGGGCTTTTTCTAAGAAGTTGGGAATCACTCTGTCTTTTTCCTCTGTCTATTATCCGGAGTCTAATGGGCAAACCGAACGCACTAACCAGTTCTTGGAGCAAATTCTGAGATGTTTGGCATCTTCCAAACAGGATGATTGATGTGATACATTACCCATGGCAGAGTTTGCTTTCAATGGTCATGTGAGTCAGTCCACGGGAATGTCTCCCTTCCTGGTCAACTATGGGTTTAACCCGCATTTTTTCTATTTGAGCACGGTTTCCATCCATTTCAGCAATTTTTTGCCCCACCCCCACCCCCAGCCCTTCTGATAGGGTTTTCCAGAAAAATGCTCAAGTTTCCCATTGACTTTCATTATACTCGTTACTCTAATCGAGCCCATCTGATCATACGACCAGGCATTGGAGTATTTTAGTGCTCAATCACTAATTCTCTAATGTACTGAGGATGTTTCTCATAAATGGGATGGATAATACTAAGATACCAAGATTACAAGTCATTAAAAATGATGGTATTGACTTTTGAGAAACCTCTTTTTATATTAGATGTATTGAGTTACTTAGTTGTCCTTGTTTTATTGATTTACAAACAAAAGAAAGTTTGTACATTTTGCTACTAAACATAATTTACAATGAGAGTTGAATAATTTTGATGTTTTCTACTAATTAGCCCAATGCTAAGAGAATGTTACATAGAGAAACACCATCACCAGCATATTGGCAAACTATGATGGTAACTTCGACAGTAAAGGAGGAGAAATCATTAGAAAATGACCTAATGTTTAAATTATTTTTTTAATATGTACAGCAATTACAAAAAAAGCAATATTTGTATTTTCCTTTCATGATCTTTTAAAATCAAAATGATTAATCTTACAATTTCCATTAGTGCGTTTTTAGGCGCATACTTCTTATCTATTTAGGAGGATTTTTCAGCAGTCTCCTAATCAGTAGACGCAAGATTTCAATGACAGATAACACCTCTATACACAGCTGATAACACAGGAACAGATTCATCAGCCACAACACTTGATGTTACAGCTCCCCCTTCTCCCCTTCTTTTTACAATGCACAGGTTCATTAGATACATTAATACAATAGGAAATGTCTGAGTCTGTTTATTGTGGCTATGTATATGTATTATTTCCTGAAACAACAGGAAATTACAGTAAAAAGAGCCTTACTGGCTGGCTTGAAAATTGCAAAACTTACTCGTTTTATTTTAATACAGATTGTGATATAGAAATAAATATTGCCAAAAATTAATACAAAAAAATAATATAAAATTTTGATTTAAACATTTTCTGATGATAGCTTCATCTTAGGATATCAATAAAAATCAGTGTCAGTGCTTAGAATGCAAATGGCCGGGTTTTCATTTGGGACAAGGTATCTATTCTAAGTTAATAAGGGAATCCCATTTATAAACCAGAATTGAGACCAATAGCCTCTTTGTGTGGGTCATCATGCTCTTGTATTAGGCTTAGCGCAATCTGTTCCTGTACCGAGCCTAAATTAAGCTTTTTCCTTCATATAATTTAACATTCTCATAGACTGTCATTTAGTTTATCTAACTGCATAAGAAAGTACTTGCAGATGACTCCTGATCCCTGCCAGGTCAGTCTTGATCACTGGCAGTGCAAGCAATGGACAACCCAGCAATCAGGAGACCATTTTAACAAAGGACTTTACATATTGGGATTGGAAAATATTTTTTAAAATGATCATGTGCTTATTTGATTTAATTTTCAATGAAAACAAACTAAAATCATCAGATGAGCATTAGTCATAATCTATTTATCTACTTTCAGTAAAATTTAATGAAATCACAAATAATTAAAAAATTGATTTGATATGGTGGATACAGTCTGTGCTTTTTGTACATAAAGTGATGAATATATATTTTAACTCTTCAATAGAGATTAGCGACTTTGATCAGCTCAGGGCTTATTCGGTAAGTTATAGCACTTACCGAATAAGCTGCAGAGGGAACTCGGCTCCCTGGATCACGCCGGCTGATCAACTGTTCGGCTCCGCAGCTGCATGTGTCGGGGCCTGTATGACAGTCACGACACATAATAATAATAATAATCTTTATATAGCACTAACATATTCTGCAGCGCTTTACAGTTTTGCACACATTATCATCACTGTCCCTGATGGGGCTCACAATCTAAATTCCCTATCAGTATGCCTTTGGAGTATGGGAGGAAACCGGAGTACCGGTGGAAACCCACACAAATACAGTGAGAACATATAAACTCCTTGCAGATGTTGTCCAAGGTGGGATTAGAACCCAGGACTCCAGCGCTGCAAGGCTACAGGGCTAACCACTGAGCCACCGTGACACATACATGTTCATTCTCTGTTCAAAAAATCTGAATTAAAATAATAAAATGTTATGTACTCAAAAATGATACCAATAAAAAGTTCCCATTCTGCAAAACTCAAGCCCTAACACAACTCTTTTGGCAAAAAAAGTTGCTGCTCTCATAATATGGTGATAAAACAACTATATCTTTTAGAAATCAAATATGAGGAGAACATGAGTCACAATGTATCTCAAAATATAAATGTTTCATTAAAGGTAGACATTTACCACATAGACTAAATACAAATATATATAATTGGATGTAATAAAATAATGTGATCCCAAAAGAAAGTAACAGTCATAGGGTAGATCAGGACGACATATTATGCTACAAAATTACTTATACATGTGGAAAGCAATGCATACAAGCAATGTAACATAAACAGCTGGAACAAACAGATAGTCACTTGTCAGTACCAAAACTAATCAGTTCCACCTGCAACCGCCACCATGTCTAGTGCTAACATGCATTGCTAAAACCATTACAATGTATCAAGCATGAATAGCATAAAGCATGCATAAGTAAATCAAATAAATCACTATTTTATTACATCCAATTATATATATTTGCATTTAGTCTATATGGTAAATGTCTACCTTTAATAAAACATTTATATTTTCAGATACATTGTGAAAGTAAATGAGGTTGAATTGTCACAATTTATATTTAGGGTTAAATAGGCAAATAAATCCCAGCACACACAGGGGGAATGTAGAAGAAGCGATATGCCCCAAAATGTATATCTCTATATAGAGATATGTTTTTACTGCATGTTTTATGTATATACACATTTATATATACATGTATGCCACAAGTAGCAAAGACCCCCTTCCAGCATGCTGTAAAACAAAGCTGCCATGAGCTGGAAAAACAAGTTTCATTTAGGACTGAAGGGATGTATCTTAGTGGACAATAGACCGTGACCTCATCCCCCACACCTGGGGCTGGACACACCTCTTTTAGTTGGTCACATATAAGGGACAAGGCCAGGTGGTTCTCTCTCTCTTTTGCTCTGCCTGCATTGCCTGGAATGATGATGGACCCACATGGCTTAAGTATACTCTGTATCCCCTTTTCTTAATAGGCCCAGTTCTATTCATTAGGGTTAACTAGCCATAGGTGGGAGGGCTGATATTTTATGTGTGATTTGGGTAATCGGGCAGTTAATTGATTGCTGTGATATTACTGGCTATTGTGGGTTATTACTGTGTGATATTGTTGGATATCACTGTATACTGTAGTGATATTACTGTATTAGAGTTGTATATCTGTATAATTGCATATATTTATATATTTATAGTCGCCAGCTTGGGTATAAATATATATGTATGTTATAGACTGCAGACTTGTGTGTGTGTAATAAATACCCTTTATTGTTACACTGTTTTGTCTCAGTTAGTATATAGCATAAGGAAAAGATAATGTTGAGGCGTATTAAGTGGATATTAATTTTTAATAGTCAAGTTTGGCGATAATAGTTAATATCGGATCTCAATAGAGGTGTAAGGAGAAATTCTCCTTTGGTAACTATAAGGTTTAGTAAATTGTGGAGGAAAAACCATGCCCTTTTACAATGACAAGCTACAGGCCCACTGTTTAGATTTTGTTTAACATGTTTTGCTGTTTGAATTTCTGGTCATCGTCTGTGAACTGATCAGGCCGGAGGGACGTGGACAGATTACATTGATACAGGTTGAACTGTTGTGTAATTCTGTGCGTTCAGAGCACTGATAGTTCAGACGGGTGACGCAGATTTTTGTTACGCCATCACCGCCGCCTTCCCGGGTGCCTTTTCATACATACCGCTCCATGGCGTCCCGACGCGGTCCCGCTCCTTCTTCGGCGTCTTCTCTCCTGCCCGCGCAGCCGGCCTCTGCTTCTGGTTGGGTGCGCGCACTGGGTTTCACGGTGCACATATACTCTTAGCTCGATGATTCATGCCGCTCCTTCCGCTCTCTCCGCTCTGCTCTATTCTTCTGAAGGACTCTGATCCGGAAGGTATGCTACCGTTCTGCTTATCAGGCAGCCTCTTCCACCTGGCGGTGCCTGATTATCATTTGTATTTTGCAAGTGTCTCTGGCCCTCTCGCCTTTCAGCGTACTCTTCTGTGTATCTTCCATTTTACCTTGTGTATTGTCTTGTGCCTGACCTTTGTCTCTCTTCTAGTTATTCTGGTAGCCCTGGTCATCCATTACCTCCATCCCTCCAGTATACCTGAGTTCCTGCCGTTCCAGTCTTCTGTCTCACCCTCGTCTGTGTTCCAGTATCTTTGCCCTGCATTCCGTCCTGGCCATCCATTACCTCCGTTCCTCCTGTGTACCTGAGTTCCTGCCATTCCAGTCTGCTGTCTCACTCTCGTCCGTGTTCCATTGTCCTCACCTAGCATTTTGGTTTGTATTTACACTTTACCATTCTTTCTTTCTTGGGTACCAGCTGCTGTAGCAGTAGTCTCCCCTAGGTCTGCTCCTAACGCTCCCTGTATTGGGGGTGGTTTACCTGGTCTACTCGCCCTGGGGAGGTTCGCTGTCACGGTCCTGTGGGTTCACCCTTATGAGTCTTCTCAGACCATAACAATTTTCAATACAAGCTTTACATGGAACAAAATCAATAACAGAGAACCCAGTCTTCTGATTTGTAACGTTTTTTTCTTTTTCCTTTGCTTGGTAATCTTTGAGAGTTAGGGGTGATCTTTACCAGTCCAATCTTCCAAAGAGTCATAGTCGTTTTCAAGGTAAAGCCAAGCTGGTCAGGAAAAGGCGTTCCAGAGGTAAAAGGACCTTTTTCAAGCAGCAGAGAAGGGACAAGAAGGACAACCAAGATGGCTTCAGGAAGAGTGAGTATGGACTTATCAACCCTTAAAAGATTAGCAAAGCACAGTAAATTTAATCCAGCAACCCCCACTGTACCCAAATCTTCAGAAATGCTGTGGTCTACCCTATTGGAACAAGCATGTAGGCAGGACAGCATGTGCATAGAGAGACTGTCGGTCTTGAATAAATCAAGTAAACGACTACAAATGTTAGTTAAACTGATGTATGTGTGTATGAGGAATCCCTGTGTAATGCAGATTCCGCAAATTTCCACTGCCAGTGTTGTGTTACTAATGTGCAGAGAGTGTGTGCCTTACAGACACCACTGGTAGAGAACGATCAGTATAATGTAGATAGAGAAAAGCAGATTGCTAGCCTTGAATCACAACTGCTGAAAATGAAAAATCATTGTGTTGATATGGAAGCACAGCTGACTCAGTCTGGGGCTGTGATTAAAGCTGTGAAGAAAATGGCAGCAGCTAGTGATGCCATTATCAATCAGTGCAGTGTGGAGCTGGACATCGGTTCACAACTGATTACTAGTCTGAAAAATATCATCAATGATTTTTCAAATGTGGTGCTGGCCTTCTCTTTGTCTATGATCACAAGGTCAGATCCCCGACCAATTGTGCCCTGTGCAGGGCAAAAAGGGGGGAGTGATAGAACAGGTGAGGGATCAAATATTTTATCACATTTTGATCCAATAACGAAAAGTAATGACAGATATGTGCTGTCTAAATTACAAAGAAAGTTCAAACGTGACATTGTTAAGAGTGCATCCTTAGTAATGGAAGAGTTTAAAAGTTCCAGACAGAAAGAAGTATGTTCTGTCCGAGCCCCTAAATTAGGCATGGCATGTGTTAGATGTTATGCCTGTGCTGGCTCCGGCCATATTGCCAGGTACTGCAATTGGCCGGGTACAATGAAGGAGAGGAAATATCATTCTGTGAAACGTTTTAAATGTGGTCACTTTGGACATATTGCAAGGAACTGTTACTGCACAAGTAATTGTGAGGGGCCTAGCAATATTGTCAAGGAGCATAGGCATTTTCACAGACATAATGGCATTTTCTCTCAGTCTGTGACCAGCCATGGGCAGACTCCTCAAAATGGCCGATTACAACCAGGGAAGCTAGTGAGGCCTTGATGTAAACTCAGTTTTCAGAGTTTCAGTCTTGCCTCTGGTCTTTCTGATTGTCTGTTTTGTTTAAGTTTCTTTTACTCTTCTTCTATTTGCTAAGTTTGCTCTTTTGTCATTGTAATGTATTGTTAGACCAGTGAGGACCAGACAGGAGGCAGAAGGGTCTTATCTGCGGTTCATTGTGACTGCAATGATAACAGGATTTGTTAGTTGTTGGTTGTTTGCTGTTTTCTATAAGACCCCCTGTTAAGTAAATGAGGTTTATTTACTGGTACTTGTTTTTTTAGCTCCAGTTTTCCATAGAATTTATAATGATAAGAGTTAAGGTACCGTCACACATAGTGACGCTGCAGCGATACCGACAACGATCCGGATCGCTGCAGCGTCGCTGTTTGGTCGCTGGAGAGCTGTCACACAGACAGCTCTCCAGCGACCAACGATCCCGAGGTCCCCGGTAACCAGGGTAAACATCGGGTAACTAAGCGCAGGGCCGCGCTTAGTAACCCGATGTTTACCCTGGTTACCATCCTAAAAAGTAAAAAAACAAACGCTACATACTTACCTACCGCTGTCTGTCCTCGGCGCTCTGCTTCTCTGGTCTGGCTGTGAGCGCCGGGCAGCCAGAAAGCAGAGCGGTAACGTCACCGCTCTGCTTTCCGGCTGACCGACGTTCACAGCCAGAGCAGGAGGAGAGCAGAGCACAGCGCTGGAGGACAGACGGCTGTAGGTAAGTATGTAGTGTTTGTTTTTTTACTTTTAGGATGGTAACCAGGGTAAACATCGGGTTACTAAGCGCGGCCCTGCGCTTAGTTACCCGATGTTTACCCTGGTTACCAGCAAAGACATCGCTGAATCGGTGTCACACACACCGATTCAGCGATGTCTACGGGGAGTCCAGCGACGAAATAAAGTTCTGGACTTTCTTCCCCGACCAGCGATCTCCCAGCAGGGGCCTGATCGCTGCTGCCTGTCACACTGGACGATATCGCTAGCGAGGACGCTGCAACGTCACGGATCGCTAGCGATATCGTCTAGTGTGACAGTACCTTAACACAGATCACAGGATATTAGAGTCACATCCATGGATGATCTGATTTGTTGCTTAAATTAATATAGGTAGGGAGGTGTGTGTTCACATAGGCTTTGAAGTTCAGCTGTAAAATTGACTTTGTTTGTTTTCCTGTGCATCTTAAGGTACCTTCACACTAAACGACGCTGCAGCGATCCAGACAACGATCCGGATCGCTGCAGCGTCGCTGTTTGGTCGCTGGAGAGCTGTCACATAGACCGCTCTCCAGCGACCAACGATGCCGGTAACCAGGGTAAACATCGGGTTACTAAGTGCAGGGCCGCGCTTAGTAACCCGATGTTTACCTTGGTTACCATCCTAAAAGTAAAAAAAACAAACGCTACATACTTACCTACCGCTGTCTGTCCTCGGCGCTCTGCTTCTCTGTACTGACTGTGAGCACAGCGGCCGGAAAGCAGAGCGGTGACGTCACCGCTCTGCTTTCCGGCCGCTGTGCTCACAGCCAGACCAGAGAAGCAGAGCGCCGAGGACAGACAGCGGTAGGTAAGTATGTAGCGTTTGTTTTTTTTACTTTTAGGATGGTAACCAGGGTAAACATCGGGTTACTAAGCGCGGCCCTGCGCTTAGTAACCCGATGTTTACCCTGGTTACCAGCGAAGACATCGCTGAATCGGTGTCACACACGCCGATTCAGCGATGTCAGCGGGAGAGCCAGCGACCAAAGAAAGGTCTGGCCCTCTAGCCCCGACCAACGACATCACAGCAGGATTCTGATCGCTGCTGTGTGTCAAACTAAACGATATCGCTAGCGAGGACGCTGCAACGTCACGGATTGCTAGCGATATCGTTTAGTGTGAAGGTACCTTTAGATTCGATAAAGGTTGTTGTTACGTGAGCTAAGATAGGCGAAGAAGCATGGACAGATAACGGATGTTCACGATGGAGTGTCATGTTATACTGTGTGCTGCTAAGACCTTGAAGTTTGGATGGATAACATGGTTTTGTTTAAGACCTGATGCAGGATACAACTAAAGTCGGTGTACCTTAAGGTACCGTCACACAGTGCAATTTAGATCGCTACGACGGCACGATTTGTGACGTTGCATCGTCGCTTAATTATCGTTTCAAACATCGTAGACTGCGGTCACACTACACGATGCACGACGCTGAAGCGATAAATTCATGACGTATTTGCGATGTAGAAGTCGTATGGGACAGTCGTACGGTCGTGTCACACACGACGATTCAGAGCAAATTTTGCATAATCTGTGCGTGACGTTGTTCACAAGGGGCGTGTTGTGCCACTAGTTAGTGTGGTGATAGGCCAAAGGTTCTGTGCACACAATTGGTTGGAAAATTTGTCACCTGAGCGCTATTGTTCCCAATGCCACTTCACTGCTTTCAAAATTTCCTTTCTTCACTTCGTACTTGGACACTTGGTGGACCTGGACATCGGAATTTTGTACCTCGCTGAATATACCACGCTTTGCACCGCTGCTTCGAGGTATGTAAACCGCTTGGGCGTGGTGGATGGAACGCTGTATGGACGGCATGAGTGCTTCGTTCCACCACTGAAGCGAAGTGGATGGTACACTGTTGTGACTGGAGGGCTACAATGTGGCAGATGGTACGCTGTTGTGCTTGGTTGTGACTGGTGGGCTACAGCGTGGTAGATGGAACTCAGTTTGTTCGGCATGACCGCTTCGTTCCACCGCTGAAGCGATGCGGATGGTACGCTGGTGTGACTGCTTATGACCGGTTGTGTGTGATGAGCTAGAGCGTGGCAGATGGCACAATGTATGGTCACCATGAGCGCTTTGTGTGGCTGCTGTAAGGAAGCGGGCGGTACACTGTTTTGGGTTATGGTGGACTATAGGCGCGGCAGATGGAAGAAGCGATGCGGATGGTACGCTGTTGTGACTGGTCGTGACTGGTGGGCTACAGCGTGGTAGATGGAACTCAGTTTGTTCGGCATGACCGCTTCGTTCCACCGCTGAAGCGATGCGGATGGTACGCTGTTGTGACTGCTTATGACCGGTTGTGTCTGTTGCGCTACAGCGTGGCAGATGGTACAATGTATGGTCACCATGAGCGCTTTGTGTGGCTGCTGTAGGGAAGCGGGCGGTACACTGTTTTGGGTTATGGTGGACTATAGGCGCGGCAGATTGAAGAAGCGATGCGGATGGTACGCTGTTGTGACTGGTCGTGACTGGTGGGCTACAGCGTGGTAGATGGAACTCAGTTTGTTCGGCATGACCGCTTCGTTCCACCGCTGAAGCGATGCGGATGGTACGCTGTTGTGACTGCTTATGACCGGTTGTGTCTGTTGCGCTACAGCGTGGCAGATGGTACAATGTATGGTCACCATGAGCGCTTTGTGTGGCTGCTGTAGGGAAGCGGGCGGTACACTGTTTTGGGTTATGGTGGACTATAGGCGCGGCAGATTGAAGAAGCGATGCGGATGGTACGCTGTTGTGACTGGTCGTGACTGGTGGGCTACAGCGTGGTAGATGGAACTCAGTTTGTTCGGCATGACCGCTTCGTTCCACCGCTGAAGCGATGCGGATGGTACGCTGTTGTGACTGCTTATGACCGGTTGTGTCTGTTGCGCTACAGCGTGGCAGATGGTACAATGTATGGTCACCATGAGCGCTTTGTGTGGCTGCTGTAGGGAAGCGGGCGGTACACTGTTTTGGGTTATGGTGGACTATAGGCGCGGCAGATTGAAGAAGCGATGCGGATGGTACGCTGTTGTGACTGGTCGTGACTGGTCGTGACTGGTGGGCTACAGCGTGGTAGATGGAACTCAGTTTGTTCGGCATGACCGCTTCGTTCCACCGCTGAAGCGATGCGGATGGTACGCTGGTGTGACTGCTTATGACCGGTTGTGTGTGATGAGCTAGAGCGTGGCAGATGGCACAATGTATGGTCACCATGAGCGCTTTGTGTGGCTGCTGTAAGGAAGCGGGCGGTACACTGTTTTGGGTTATGGTGGACTATAGGCGCGGCAGATGGAAGAAGCGATGCGGATGGTACGCTGTTGTGACTGGTCGTGACTGGTGGGCTACAGCGTGGTAGATGGAACTCAGTTTGTTCGGCATGACCGCTTCGTTCCACCGCTGAAGCGATGCGGATGGTACGCTGTTGTGACTGCTTATGACCGGTTGTGTCTGTTGCGCTACAGCGTGGCAGATGGTACAATGTATGGTCACCATGAGCGCTTTGTGTGGCTGCTGTAGGGAAGCGGGCGGTACACTGTTTTGGGTTATGGTGGACTATAGGCGCGGCAGATTGAAGAAGCGATGCGGATGGTACGCTGTTGTGACTGGTCGTGACTGGTGGGCTACAGCGTGGTAGATGGAACTCAGTTTGTTCGGCATGACCGCTTCGTTCCACCGCTGAAGCGATGCGGATGGTACGCTGTTGTGACTGCTTATGACCGGTTGTGTCTGTTGCGCTACAGCGTGGCAGATGGTACAATGTATGGTCACCATGAGCGCTTTGTGTGGCTGCTGTAGGGAAGCGGGCGGTACACTGTTTTGGGTTATGGTGGACTATAGGCGCGGCAGATTGAAGAAGCGATGCGGATGGTACGCTGTTGTGACTGGTCGTGACTGGTCGTGACTGGTGGGCTACAGCGTGGTAGATGGAACTCAGTTTGTTCGGCATGACCGCTTCGTTCCACCGCTGAAGCGATGCGGATGGTACGCTGTTGTGACTGCTTATGACCGGTTGTGTCTGTTGAGTTAGAGCGTGGCAGATGGTACAATGTATGGTCACCATGAGCGCTTTGTGTGGCTGCTGTAGGGAAGCGGGCGGTACACTGTTTTGGGTTATGGTGGACTATAGGCGCGGCAGATGGAAGAAGCGATGGTAGGCATGAGCGCTTTGTGTGGCTGCTGTTGTTAAGCGTTTGGCACACTGGCAAAAGTATTGTTAATAGGACGCTTTGTCAACCATGTAATTTTTTTTTTTAATTACTTTTTAGATGTCAAATCGTGTGGAGTTCATCCGGGATTTCATCGAGATTTATCAGTCTTTTCCCTGCCTCTGGAAAATAAAATCTCCTGAGTATTGTAACAGGGAAAAGAGGAGGGAGGGTTACTTACAGCTCATTGAGCTTTACAATCGTCAGGCACCAGATGAGGCAGCTAACGAAGCAGTTATTAAAAAGAAAATCCAGGCGCTCCGCACGGTCTGGAGGAAGGAGCTGAACAAGGTTCTTCAGACTACAAGGTCCGGAGCTTCCACTGAAGAAGTTTATGTGCCAAAACTGTGGTATTTTGAGCATCTTAATTTTCTGAGGGACCAAGAGGTGCCACGGACTTCAACGTGTCTTCGATTGTTGGCACCTGTGGAACCAATAGTTTCGGAGAACCACGCCGAGCAGGAGTCACAAGGGCAACAAGTAAGTAGCTCTTTGGACGAAAGTTCACCAATGTGTCCTATAATTACATAATTTTTCTCTGCATTTTAGGTTTTATACTTCTGATTATCACATCAGTTTAAAGTTGTTACAAAAACATGTACACATAAGTAACCCTGTTGCAGTCAAGAATTATAAGGGGAACGTAATATGTATGAAATGGAGATATATGTAAACCATACCATCGAAGCAATATAGAAAATAGTATCGCGTCAAGCTGCCGATGTACTCTTGTTGAGACTATTTAGACTATTAAATATTGGTCAGGTTCCCATAGCAGTCAGAACAGTGTAGTTCAAAGTATTCAATAAAAGGGAGGGTTAAAGAATATTACTAAGCATCAAATATATTATAATCTTTTTGTTACCTACTACGAATATATAGTTTGGATGCGGTTATGGTGGTACTACTTTTTGTTGCCGGGTTCATAACTTTTTTTTTTTTTCCCCCCCCCAGGATGACAGTGCGCAGGAGAGTACACTTGACTGTTCACAGGACTGCACAACAACAGATCTAGTGGAGGCTGCACCTGCCAGGAGTCAATCGAGGCAAGTTCAAAGAAAACGGAAAGCCACCTCAGACGCCTCAAATGAACTATTGAGCCTGGCAAAGAAGGTGTTGACAAGAAATGTTAGCCCTGCGTTAGAGGGGTTTGGACACTATGTGGTTGACAAACTGGCAAAAATGGACGACAACCAAAGAATACTAGCAGAGCGTCTGATTCTGGAAGCAGTAAACAAGGGTACTGATGGCGATTTGGACAAGAACACTTGTTTGGTCTCTTCCCGGCCAATACAGCGGACAGAGCCATCAAATTTCAATGGTTGGTCACAGGGTCAGACATCGATGCGACACAATCCTCACGTTTCCCACTTCGGCCAGCCACCCCCTAATAACTCCTACACACCAATACCTTTACATATGGCTTCGCCCATCAGGCACCAAAATTTTCAGCCGGAACAATCGTCGTATCATAATTTGTGATTTCCTAACTACTTTTACATCCCTTTTTTTTTTTTGTCTTGTTAAAATAATGTTTGAAATAAAAGCTTTTATTATACATTCTATCACTACTTTTTGATTGGTGTGTCTCAATCACAGCACTGTATGAGGGAACAAATTAACGTAACAAATTCATGTACAGTTAACTAAAAAAAAAAAATCGAATGAAAGTTTAACTAAATCTTTTAATTGGAACAACAAAAAATGGATTATTGGCCCGCCTACAACTGCTGGCACATGTCCCGCAGCTTCTGCAGCTCCTCCATTGCCACATTGTGCTGCTCCTGAATATGTGCCATAGTGTGGAGTAACTTGTCTATGCCGGCTTCAATATCCTCTTTGTTGACAGTGACGAGAGCTGTCGGTCAAAAAACATAACATTAATAACACTGTAGTCTCCCGATGTGTCTTTGCTTCTGTGAATTAAAAAAAAATAAAAAAAATAAGCAAAGGTGGGGGGGGGGGGGGGGGGAGGGTGGCTGTTTGGGTTGGGGGTGAAAGAGTGGGCCTGCAACAAAATCCAAATAACTTAATTGTGGGAACCTACTAGAATGTTGAGGCACGGAGGGCACTTCTGGATCTGAGTCGCTGTTGAATGCCTCGTGCTGTCGGCGGCGGCGCTGTCTCTTTGCCTCTGTGAAGGAAAAAAAAAAAACAAGGTCTGTCAGCATATATGGCAACAGTGGCTGCCGGGGGAGGGGGGGGGTGTTAAGAGGGGACCTGCAACTTAATCCAAATCACATAATTGTGGGAACCTACTAGGATCTGGAGGAGTTGACCCGGAGGGCACAGATCCAGGAGAGGCTGGGCGGGATGCCTCGTGGCGGCGGTGGTGCTGTGTCTTTGACTCTGTGAAGAAAAAAAAAAAAAAAAATTTTTTTAAAAGTTCTGTTAGCATATATGGCAACACTGGCTGCCGGGGGGGGGAAGGGGACCAGAAACAAAATCCAAATAACATTTTTGTGGGAACCTACTAGGATCTGGAGGAGTTGACCCGGAGGGCTCCGGGACATTGGACCCTGAGGGCACAGAGCCAGAAGAGGCTGGGCGGGATGCCTCGTGGCGGCGGCGGTGCTGTGTCTTTGCCTCTGTGAAGAAAAAAAAAAAAAAAAAAATTTTTGAAAAAGGTCTGTTAGCATATATGGCCACACTGGCTGCCGGGGGGGGGAAGGGGACCAGAAACAAAATCCAAATAACATTTTTGTGGGAACCTACTAGGATCTGGAGGAGTTGACCCTGAGGGCACAGAGCCAGAAGAGGCTGGGCGGGATGCCTCGTGGCGGCGGCGGTGCTGTGTCTTTGCCTCTGTGAAGAAAAAAAAAAAAAAAAAAAATTTTTGAAAAAGGTCTGTTAGCATATATGGCCACACTGGCTGCCGGGGGGGGGAAGGGGACCAGAAACAAAATCCAAATAACATTTTTGTGGGAACCTACTAGGATCTGGAGGAGTTGACCCGGAGGGCTCCGGGACATTGGACCCTGAGGGCACAGAGCCAGAAGAGGCTGGGCGGGATGCCTCGTGGCGGCGGCGGTGCTGTGTCTTTGCCTCTGTGAAGAAAAAAAAAAAAAAAAAAAATTTTTGAAAAAGGTCTGTTAGCATATATGGCCACACTGGCTGCCGGGGGGGGGGAAGGGGACCAGAAACAAAATCCAAATAACATTTTTGTGGGAACCTACTAGGATCTGGAGGAGTTGACCCTGAGGGCACAGAGCCAGAAGAGGCTGGGCGGGATGCCTCGTGGCGGCGGCGGTGCTGTGTCTTTGCCTCTGTGAAGAAAAAAAAAAAAAAAAAAAATTTTTGAAAAAGGTCTGTTAGCATATATGGCCACACTGGCTGCCGGGGGGGGGAAGGGGACCAGAAACAAAATCCAAATAACATTTTTGTGGGAACCTACTAGGATCTGGAGGAGTTGACCCTGAGGGCACAGAGCCAGAAGAGGCTGGGCGGGATGCCTCGTGGCGGCGGCGGTGCTGTGTCTTTGCCTCTGTGAAGAAAAAAAAAAAAAAAAAAAAATTTTTGAAAAAGGTCTGTTAGCATATATGGCCACACTGGCTGCCGGGGGGGGGAAGGGGACCAGAAACAAAATCCAAATAACATTTTTGTGGGAACCTACTAGGATCTGGAGGAGTTGACCCTGAGGGCACAGAGCCAGAAGAGGCTGGGCGGGATGCCTCGTGGCGGCGGCGGTGCTGTGTCTTTGCCTCTGTGAAGAAAAAAAAAAAAAAAAAAAATTTTTGAAAAAGGTCTGTTAGCATATATGGCCACACTGGCTGCCGGGGGGGGGAAGGGGACCAGAAACAAAATCCAAATAACATTTTTGTGGGAACCTACTAGGATCTGGAGGAGTTGACCCGGAGGGCTCCGGGACATTGGACCCTGAGGGCACAGAGCCAGAAGAGGCTGGGCGGGATGCCTCGTGGCGGCGGCGGTGCTGTGTCTTTGCCTCTGTGAAGAAAAAAAAAAAAAAAAAAAATTTTTGAAAAAGGTCTGTTAGCATATATGGCCACACTGGCTGCCGGGGGGGGGAAGGGGACCAGAAACAAAATCCAAATAACATTTTTGTGGGAACCTACTAGGATCTGGAGGAGTTGACCCTGAGGGCACAGAGCCAGAAGAGGCTGGGCGGGATGCCTCGTGGCGGCGGTGGTGCTGTGTCTTTGCCTCTGTGAAGGGAAAAAAAAAAAAAAAAGGTCTGTCAGCATATATGGCAACACTGGCTGCCGGGGGGGGGGGGGGGAGGAGGGGACCTGCAACCAAACCCAAATCACATTATTGTGGGAACCTACTAGGATCAGTTGTCTTTGACCCGGAGGGCTCTGGGACTTCAGAGGCGGTGTGTGATGCCTCGTGTCTACGGCGGCGCTGTCTCTTTGCCTCTGTGAAGGAAAAAAAAAGTTCGGTCAGCAGTTAGCTGTGCCACATAGTACTTTTCACCGTTCATACTGTCCCATAGCTGTGGCACATAGTGGCTCTGCAACATTCAAACTGTCCCATAGCTGTGGCACATAGTGGCTCTGCAACATTCAAACTGTCCCATAGCAGTGGCACATAGTGGCTCTGCAACGTAGAAACTGTCCCATAGCTGTGGCACATAGTGGCTCTGCAACGTTCAAACTGTCCCATAGCAGTGGCACATAGTGGCTCTGCAACGTTCAAACTGTCCCATAGCAGTGGCACATAGTGGCTCTGCAACGTAGAAACTGTCCCATAGCTGTGGCACATAGTGGCTCTGCAACGTTCAAACTGTCCCATAGCAGTGGCACATAGTGGCTCTGCAACGTAGAAACTGTCCCATAGCTGTGGCACATAGTGGCTCTGCAACGTTCAAACTGTCCCATAGCTGTGGCACATAGTGGCTCTGCAACGTTCATACTGTCCCATAGCTGTGGCACATAGTGGCTCTGCAACATTCAAACTGTCCCATAGCTGTCCAACATACTTTTGGGTACCTGAGTACTAACCTCTGCTAATCTCCTGGCGAAGCTCCTGCAGGCGCTCTGGGCTTTTCGACTTGAGATCGCCCCATTTTTTAACAATCTGGGCCTTGGTCCGAGTTATCCCAAACCGCTTCCTGAGGCCCTCAGACACCACACGGACAACTTCCTCCTTGTGCTGGTTGCGGTGCAGCACCATCCCTGTGGTTTCATACTGCATCCTATCCATTGTTCCAATAAGGAACTTGAGCTCTGGGATGCCCATAGGTGGACCACGGCGACTGGCAGCCATTATCACGATGTCAGGGGACAAAAACAAGCTAGGGCAGGCACGCAGGAACGCTGTAACGTCATCACGCCGTCATAGACCACGAGCGTACTTAACGTGCCGCTCCGGCGTTATATAACGATACTTCGAACGGCATTTACTATGTGCGTTCCTTTCTTAACGCTCAGTCGTCACAAATGTGACGCTGTTCATAAACGGCAACGCTATTGCGATGCCAATGGCGCGGCAGGACGGCGGAGCGCAGCTCCTCCTCTGGGCGTTGCTCTTCAGGGTCATTCCATCTAAAATGGCGGCGAGAATGCGTTCTGCTCCTCTGGGGCAGCCAGAACTCCTTTTTTTTATTTCCCAGATGGATGCCATGGATTACGAGGGTCTGGAGAGCCGCCCTGCCCACCCACACATCCACAAGCGAGAAGTGCTTGGACAAATAACAAGAATGATGGAAAGGAGGTTTGGTGTCTGCCGCAGTCAGCTTCAGCTGCGTAAAAAATGGGCTGACCTCCGCTATAAAACGCCACAAATGTTTGCGGAGTTGCGTGCGGAGGCAAGGCGAGGCAAGTACTAGTACTAGCTTTGCTCTGCAGCACTCAACATTTGTGTGTAAACATTGTGATTCTTTACTTTAGGTGTAGAGAGACAGCGGCGGCAAGTCAGACACACCATTGCCACCAGTACCCCATCTTCAGGCACCAGTGGGAGCCCACAGTCCGGGACATCACGTAAGTTCACAATCATTTATTGCATTTTTTTTAACATCACACGGGACATAACAGGGTACCTGAAATATTTGAAGACATTACAGACGCAGTAATGACCCAGCGGCCTACCACACCTCCACCATCTGTTGCGACCATGCACCCTCGCACCCCTGTGAAGTGTGATATAAATTTTATGTTTCAGTATATTGTTAGCTTTGATCTGCAGCACTCTACATGTGTTTTTAAAGATTGCGTTTGTAAACTTTCTGTGTAGAGAGACAGCGGCAGCAACAGGTACCTGCCATTGCCAGCAGCACCACAGCATCCAGCACCAGCGGGAGCCCACAGTCCGTGACGTCACGTAAGTTAACAATCATAGATTACAATTTTTCAACTGCATACGGGACATAAGAGGGTAGCGGAAATATTTGAATACATTACAGACGCAGTAATGACCCAGCGGCCTACCACGCCACCACCAGAGAGCAGACGGCCTCGCACCCCTACACCACCCTCAACACCTCCCTTTCGACACTCCTCTTCCTCCCCCGGGTCGGCGGCATTCTCCCCAGAAGCTAACATACGTAAGTGACCAAAACTGCGAGCGCTTCCCAACGGCGTGTTCCATAGTTAACCAGATCTGTTATTATTTGCTTTTAGGTGCTGCAGCAGTGGCCAGATCGCTGGGATGGGACATTAGCAGCTCTGGTTCTGGCAATGAGGAACCGGCGTCCCTTCTCCGTAAGTATCAAGATAATGCGAGTGGTTTTCTGCTGGATGTCACCATAGACAACCAAAACTGTAAAATATATTAAAATTTACATCGCCCTGTGGTGCCAGACCAAATAGAAATTTACAACACAGAAAATTCGGTCCTGCCCCAGAGGTCGAGATGTATTTTCAGAGGAATCAACGTTGGTTCTCCAACCTCTTCTATCCACAGAAACGGCCACCGTAAGAGAGCTCCTGGCGAGACAATTGCGACTGGAGCGGACAGCAGCGCTCCTGCAGCAGACAGCAGCGCTCCTCCAGAGTCAAGTGGAGCAGCAGGGCGTGACGCTGCGACACCTCTTGGGCAGGAGATAATATTTTTTTTGGTGGGGGGGTTATGTTATATTTTGTTGTAAAATAATTTAAAACCAAGAAGTGTTACAAAAAAAAACAAAAATCTTCGCATTCTTTCTTTAATGTTTACCAAGCTATAAGGGTTAACAGCAACATTGTATAGGCATCACATTTAAAGTTATTTAGCGAGGTTTATATGACAGCAAAGCAAAAAAACAAATTTTTATGTTATACGGCGCGATCCTGCCACGGTACAGCTCCAGAACCATTAAAGTACTGACAGTATTTTTCGCGACAGTCCCTTGCATCGTCTGCCTGTCTGCCAGATCCAAGAGCTTGAAGAGCTGTAAAATTTTCAGGTTGTGTACGCCATTCCCCGGGCACAATATCTCCGGTTCGTGCGTCCACTGCATCAATAAACGAAGGAGGAGAATAGGAGTTCGTATCATGACGTCTCAGGAAATTATGGAGCACACAGCATGCCAAAACCACAATGTCTATAGACGGCAGCTTCAAGTTGATAGCTGTGTGGAACACTCTAAACCGATTTGCCATTATCCCAAAGGCATTTTCAACCACACGACGGGCCCTCGACAACCGGTAATTAAAGATTCTGCGCTCCGGTGTGAGTGTTCTCTGTGCAAATGGCTTCAGCAAATGTGGATGAAGAGGGAAAGCTTCATCAGCGATGAAGACAAAATTTAGGTTTGCTTTTGTGTCTTCATTTAGTGGCAACAGCAGTTCATTGTTCCTCAAGCTTTCCCCAAATGAAGTGTGTTCAAAAACACCACCGTCGGAGACTCGACCATTCATGCCAACATCCACATCGACAAACTCATAGTTTGCATTGACAAGGGCCATGAGGATCACACTGAAATATCCTTTGTAGTTGAAAAAAAATGATCCAGAGTTGGCTGGTTGCGTGATGCGCACATGCTTTCCATCTAATGCACCACCGCAGTTTGGAAACTGCCACAGCTCATCAAAATCGGAACCAATCCTCTTCCAGTCATCCGCCGTCTTGGGAAACTGCAAGATGAGAAGGAAACATGTACAAATTTGGTCAAATATATTATGCACATACACTCTCATGTGGACATCCTACAGCGATTGAGGCGCAGTATGGATTAGTATAACAAAGTCAACAACACAGAGTATGCAGGCAGCCATTTTTTTTACAGATGGCTTCGGTCACTCAGAGGGGGTGCTAAACAATATATCTAAATAATAGAATCAATAAAATTACGTTGGGAGCAGCAAATAAAAAAGGGTGGCGCAGGGTTGGAGCAGCACATATCAGAATGGAGACGCAAAATGGTAGCAGCACATGTCAGAATGGAGGCGCAGGATCACAGCAGCACATGTCTGAATGGGGGCGCAGGATGGGAGCAGCACATGATAGGATGTAGAACATATACCTATAGAAATGCTCGCCATCAGGGCGTAGAACTGGTTCAATAGCTAGTATAATATATCGACATAACACAGCAGCCAAAAAAAAATAGTAGTACCTCCATATAATGCCTTAAGCTCTGCACAATGGCCTCGCATGTCTCCGGAATCACAACGCTCAGGAAAGGTCTGGAAACAGCTGCGGAAAACTGCAAATCCTGAAGAGACCTTCCTGTTGCCAGGAAGCGCAGTGTCACCGCCAACCTTTCCTCCACGGGCACGGCTGCACGCATCGGCGTATCACACCTTTGTATGAGTGGCGTAACAGCAGACAGTATTATTTTGAAGGATTCCTCGGACATCCGAAGGTAGTTTCGGAAATCTTGAGGGTTATTGTCACGTAACTCTCTTATGAGACCCATGTGTGACAATGTGGATCTTTTCTGCAGCCAGCTCCGGGTCCACATGCGACGTTTTCGTTTAGGACGTCTCTCCTCTTGGAGACGTGCTGCCTCAAACACCAGGGCAGCAGCAACAACAGAACTCTCATCGGAAGTGAGCATAGTTCCTAAAAAGAAAACAAACGTACAATAAATACACGTGCTTACAAAACAATGTTCTGACCATTGATCTAATAACTATATATGTTACTACTGGTATTAAATGGGGCAGTCAACCATCTCGATCTGTAAAAGGATTAATTAATTGGGCCACGCAACAGCTGTGTACCTGAGGTTCTCAGGCCTACCCTACTCAAAGGAACAATCAACCACACTCCAGCGTTTATCCCCGTTGAAGCGCAACATATGCTACGCTGTAGCGTTATACATACCTTTTGCGGTAAAAGTCTAGTAGTTAAAAGTCCAGGGAATCCAGCGAATTTAGGAGTTCTGTTCACAGCACGTGCTACAGAGAGAAATGAATAGCGCGCTCGAGAGCTCCGGTTTTATCCGCTGGGAACAATAGTCCTTTGTCGAATGAGCGCACAGTATTGTACCGCCCAATCAGCACACGGGAGGTGGAGAATTCAGCGCTCCTACGTAGCCAGCTCCTCCGCCCTTTACATCGTATACAATATCGTGCACACCTTTGTCACACCATGCGATCATGCCGCCACAGCGGGACACTAGACGACGAAAGAAAGTTTCAAACGATGTGCTACGACGTACGATTCACAGCGGGGTCCCTGATCGCAGGAGCGTGTCACACGCTGCGATATCGTACCTATATCGCTCGAACGTCAGAAATCGTGCCGTCGTAGCGATCTAAATTGCACTGTGTGACGGTACCTTAAGTTTTACTTTTAGTTCTCCTAAGGGAGTTAATGTTTTTATGGTTCCTTTAATAATAGAGTCACATCCATGGATTCTGATTTGTTGCTTGAACTAAGATAGGTACCGTATATACTCGAGTATAAGCCGACCCGAGTATAAGCCGACCCCCCTAATTTTGCCACAAAAAACTGGGAAAACTTATTGACTCGAGTATAAGCCTAGGGTGGAAATGCAGCAGCTACCGGTGAATTTCAAAAATAAAAATAGATCATTCTTGCCCCATAGCTGTGCCATATAGTGCTCTGCACCGTTCATTATTGCCCCATAGCTGTGCCATAGTGCTCTGCACCGTTCATATTTCCCCATAGCTGTGCCATATAGTGCTCTGCACCGTTCATATTTCCCCATAGCTGTGCCATATAGTGCTCTGCACCGTTCATATTTCCCCATAGCTGTGCCATATAGTGCTCTGCACTGTTCATATTGCCCCATAGCTGTGCCATATAGTGCTCTGCACCGTTCATATTTCCCCATAGCTGTGCCATATAGTGCTCTGCACCGTTCATATTTCCCCATAGCTGTGCCACATAGTGCTCTGCACCGTTCATATTGCCCCATAGCTGTGCCATATAGTGCTCTGCACCGTTCATATTTCCCCATAGCTCTGCCATATAGTGCTCTGCATCGTTTATATTTCCCCATAGCTGTGCCACATAGTGCTCTGCACCGTTCATATTGCCCCATAGCTCTGCCATATAGTGCTCTGCATTGTTCATATTTCCCCATAGCTCTGCCATATAGTGCTCTGCACCGTTCATATTGCCCCATAGCTCTGCCATATAGTGCTCTGCACCGTTCATATTTCCCCATAGCTGTGCCACATAGTGCTCTGCACCGTTCATATTGCCCCATAGCTCTGCCATATAGTGCTCTGCACCGTTCATATTTCCCCATAGCTGTGCCATATAGTGCTCTGCACCGTTCATATTGCCCCATAGCTGTGCCATATAGTGCTCTGCACCGTTCATATTGCCCCATAGCTGCCATATAGTGCTCTACACCGTTCATATTTCCCCATAGCTGTGCCATATAGTGCTCTGCACCGTTCATATTTCCCCATAGCTGTGCCATATAGTGCTCTGCACCATTCATATTGCCCCATAGGTCTGCCATATAGTGTTCTGCACTGTTCATATTGCCCCATAGCTGTGCCATATAGTGCTCTGCACCGTTCATATTTCCCCATAGCTCTGCCATATAGTGCTCTGCACTGTTCATATTGCCCCATAGCTCTGCCATATAGTGCTCTGCACCGTTCATATTTCCCCATAGATGCTCCACATATATCTGTGCCATTGCTGCTGCTGCTTCTGCAATAAAAAAAAAAAAAGCCATACTCACCTTTCTTGCTTGCAGCTCCCAGCGCCCGGTCCCGGCGTCTCTCCGCTCTGACTGATCAGGCAGTCAGTGCAGATAGACGCCGGGAAGATGGAGCGGCGCCGGGAAGATGGAGCGGCGCCCGGCGGCTGGAACGGGGACAGGTAAATATGCGATACTTACCTGCTCCCGGCGTCCGGCTCCTTCCCCCGTACAGCTGGTCTTCGGTGCCGCAGCTTCTTCCTCTATCAGCGGTCACCGGCACCACTGATTAGAGAAATGAATATGCGGCTCCACCCCTATGGGAGGTGGAGCCGCTTATTCATTTCTCTAATGAGCGGTCCCACGTGACCGCTGAACAGTGGAAGAACTGCAGCACCGAAGACCGTGGGACGGCAGGGGGAGCGTCAGGATCGCTGGAAGCAGGTAAGTATGCCTCAGCGCCCTCACCCCCTCACCCGCCGACCCTGCCACCCACCTTGACTCGAGTATAAGCCGAGAGGGGCACTTTCAGCCCAAAAATTTGGACTGAAAATCTCGGCTTATACTCGAGTATATACGGTAGATAGGTGTGTATTCACTTAGGCCTTGAAGTTCAGCTGTAAAGTTAACTTTGTTTGTTTGTTTTCCTGTGCATCTTAGATTGGATAAAGGGTGTTGTTACGTGAACTAAGAAAGGCTGTAACAACTCTGCTGGCATCACGGCATGGCCTCTCATCTCTCACACTATCTTACCCACTGCTGAAGGTCATGATGTGGTTTCTGTTTCTTGCCAGCTCCATATTCTGTGCCTCTGCTCTCTGCATGCTTTTTGGCTGTGTGCATAGGTGGGCGGTGCCTGAACTCTGTGGTTCTTATAGGAATCAGGTGCACCTGTCTAATCTGTTCCTGACCAATTACCAAGAGGCCTCCTTTATTTAGTGCAGCTCCACCCAGTGGACTGGGCCTGTGCAATGTGTTAGCTCAGTTTGTGTTTAGCTTCTGAGTTTGCTAGGCCTTGCTCTGTGTTACTCCCTCTCTAGAGGCTTTTCTCAGTGTTCTTGCCTTGATCTTGTTGTTCTCCCTCCAGGAGGCAGAATATCCTGGTCCCTGTTTCTTTGTTCTTGTTCCTTGTCTTTTTCCATTACCTTGTCTGAACTTAGTCTTATCTCGGTCTCCTTGTCTGTGGCTTCCTTCCCTGCTGTGTCTTTCTTTGTGTTCTCAGTCTGCTCATGCTCCACACTCTTGCGGCTCTGCCTGCTTTGTACCTTTGTGGCTTTACCTCTGCTCCACACTCCTGCGGTTCTGCTCCGTTCTACTCTGCTCCGCTCCGGTTGCTGCTGGAATCTCTTGCTGCAGCTCCTCTCCGCATTCCTTGTGGTTTCACTCTGCTTAGCTTCTGCTGCTGCAGTAATCTCTTGCTGCAGCTCCTCTTTGCATTCCTTGCGGTTCAGCTCTGCTTTGCTGCAGCAGAAACCTCTTGCTGTAGCTCCGCTCCGCATTCCTTGCGGTTCCGCTCTGCTTAGCTTCTGTTGCTGCTCCATCGCCAGCTGCTCTACCATTCCTCTCCGCAGCCTTGCGGTTCTCTTCTTGTGTGAACAGGTCCCAACCTGTTTCTTCACACTCCTTTCCTTCTGGCTTGTTTCCATACCTGCATCTCCTGTGTGAACAGGTCTCAACCTGTTCCTTCACACTCCTTTCCTTCCTGCTTGTTTCCATACCTGCATCTTCTGTGTGAACAGGCCCCTACCTGTTTCTTCATACTTCATTCCTTCCTGCTTGTTTTCTTACCTGCACCTCCTGTGTGAACAAGTCCCTACCTGTTCCTTCATACTTCATATCAGTACCTGCACCTCCTGTGTGAACAGGTCCCTACCTGTTCCTTCATACACCACACCAACCAGCCCTGTGTCTCTGCCGTACCTGCCAGCCCTGTGTCTCTGCCGTACCTGCCAGCACTGTGTCTCTGCCATACCTGCCAGCACTGTGTCTCTGCCATGCCTGCCAGCCTTGTGTCTCTGCCGTACCTGCCAGCCCTGTGTCTCTGCCATACCTGCCAGCCCCGTCTCTGCTGTACCTTCCAGCCCTGTGTCTCTGCCGTGCCAGCCTACTCTTCTGAGTTTTAGCCGTGTTCTTCTGCCAGTCCTGCCTGATGCCTGCACCTGTCCTAGTGTTCCTGTTCTCCAAGTGGGATCAGTAGCCACAGCCAGACACCACCCTGGAGTAGCACCTGGCAGCTGCCTGCTGCATAAGCCTGACCTCACCATCAGAGTCTCCAGCAAAAACCCAGGCAGCTGGCATAGTCACACCCCTTCCAGGGTAAATAGTAACAGCGCGTGCACTATTAGTGATGGTGCAAAAGGTAGGTTCCCACACCTTGTAGTACATAAAATGATAAACCTATGCACTCAACTTTAATGCTCAGGTGAAGTTTTTATTGTAGTACTAAAACGTTTCGGTCCAAAACATACAGGACCTTCCTCAGTTACTACAAGGGTGAAAACAATATATACATAAATACAGTGCAATGAAAAATAAAAATAAAATAAAGTATATACATAAATCTGTCAGTATATAATAATGCTGAGCCCAAAATCAAGTATGGGTCGTAAAAACAAAGAAGTATACGTGTATAGACAAAACCGTCATGCAGACAGAGAAGTATAACATCTAGCACCGATGTGAACTAGGAGTATAGTGAGAAATAACAATAACGTACCGTACTAATGGGACAATATAGGGACTAGGTGAGAAAACCAACAAGTCCCAGGGCACGAGGCAGGCTGCGCCTAAGTGGAAAGAAGGTGAGGGGTGTCACGTCAAGAGAGACATGACTAAAAGCCCACGCTAAGATAAAGACGTATCATACCTGAAATGACCATGCGAGTAGCGCTAGATAGGCTAAGGGAAGTAAAGAAGATGTGCGTATAAGCATCTAAGAAGAAACCCGACGGGAGAGTGACTCAGAGACAAAGAGAAATGTATTACCTGCGGGAAAGTAGCTATGAGTGCCCAGGTCAGACGCGGTGTCCCCCGCTTGTCTGTAGTGTAACCGGCGAGCGCGCGCACAAATAGGAAAGAGGCGTGTCCCAGGAGAGGGCTCGCACGAATAGGAGAGCGCTACACTCAGGCGGAAGTGACGCCGTCAGTGAAACACGAACGCGTCTCCTAGGTAACGGGGAGTGTAACGTCGGATACTGATCCGCAGGACACACTGTGTCCATATGCAAGAGCCTACCCAACAGAACTCGGAGCGACCTGAATAGTTCCTGGTGTAAATATAACGCCAACTACTGAATAGGGAAGAGGACCTGATTAAGGTGGTAAAGCATAATGGAGCGCACCACGCAGGCGGATATGATGCCGATAGAGGAAAACAAGCTCGTGTCATAGGTGATGAGGTGTATAACACTGGAGAATGATACGCTAGAGAGGAGCAGTATCCCTATATAGGAGCCTACCCTACGGGACTCGGTGTAACATGATTGAGGATATACTTCACGCCAACTACTAAATGGGGAAAAGGACATGAATGAGGTGGTTAGGTATAATAGACATATAACAGAATGAGTACATGCTGTAAGGTGTAACACATAGTGCTTCCAGGAAAAAACGACATAGCCAATGTGTAGTGGGTGGAGTCCAGTGGGATGAATTCCAGGCGAAGATATGACAGCAGTGGTAGTATGACACAGACAGACTTCAGTAAAGACGGCTCTATAATAGAAAAAAGATAATTAGACCCAGAAGAATAAGTACACTCAAAAGAAGCACTGTATCTTGTTGGATAGGACGAAGGTAACAAGCCTGCATAACAGTGTAATAAAGCCTGGATCCTACCTAAAGGACCAACATTTGATACACACTAAAGCAATGTGTCTAATATGCCATTGGGTAACACAGAGTAAAAACTTCCTGGAAAATACTAGTACAAATACATAGACTTATATCGGACAGAAATACACATATCTGCATTATGTATAAAAATAGTGTATACTAATGATACAAATCAAGGACTCACGAATGGGCGAGTGGTTATAAATGAAACAAACCAGGGCCAAATGAAAGGAGGCCATTAAATGTAGGGAATCTAACTATAAGAAGGCCGCTAGGTCATAGTCCCTGTTAAGGCCCTTTGGATGTAATGTGTCCAGGGTGTGGATCCAAAAGGCCTCTCTGCGTTTCAGGTGAGATATCCTGTTCCCACCCCATCTAAATTGGGGGACGTGCCCTATGACCTGAAATTTCAGCTGCGAGATGCTGTGGCCCTTATCAATGAAATGTGAGGGAATGGGTAGTAGCAGATTCTGACAACGTATAGTGGATTTGTGTTTGGAGATTCGGTTGCGGATGGATTGTGTTGTTTCGCCCACATACAGTAAGCCACACGGACATTTAAGTAGGTAGATGGCCCATGGAGTATCACAAGTAAAGAAATCTGGTATAGGAAGGGTTTTCCCCGAGTGAGGGTGATGAAATGTTGAGCCCTTAAGTACATTATTACACTGAGAACAGTGAAGGCACGGAAAGGTTCCGATACGTGGGTTTTGTAGGAACCGTTGGCGCGGGATCGATTTATTGGTGCCAATATCCGCTTTCACCAATGAGTCTTTAAGGTTGGGGGCCCGTCTAAAGCAGGGAAGAAAAGGTTCATGGAATTCAGGAACCCCCGTGTGAGCGCTTGATAGGAGATGCCAATGTCTACGAATGGACTTGTGTAAGACATATGTAAAAGGATGAAAAGAATGTACGAAAGGAATGCGTTTGGATGATTTGTTGGGTCTCCGTTGGGAAGGAGTCAGGGCTGTCTCGAGTGTAGTAGCTGGATAGCCCCGTTGTGAGAATTTAGATGCCATTTCACACAACCTGGTAGGGCGGACATCAGGGTCTGAAACTATTCTGGAGACTCGATGGAATTGGGACCGTGGTATAGACCTTTTTGTGGAAAGAGGATGAAAACTTGTAAAATGTAATAAGCTATTGCGGTCGGTACTTTTGGTGTACAGATCAGTTGAAATGGCCCCATCGGGTTTACGTATAACCATAGTGTCCAAAAAGTTGATCTTACTAGAATCATATGACATCGTGAAGGAAATACCGGGCCAGGCAGTATTGAGCCACTCGAAAAATGAAGCGAGGGCCTCCAATGTGCCCCCCCATATGCAGAACACGTCATCGATATAGCGCTTCCATAGGAAGACGTTTGATACAAAAAGCGGATTGGGATAAATCTTGCTCTCCTCGAAGTCGGCCATATAACCATTAGCATAGGGGGTGCTACATTGGAGCCCATCGCGGTGCCCCGGACCTGCAGGTAGAAATCATCCTGGAACATGAAGTGGTTAGAAGTCAAAATAACAGACAATAATTCAATACATAGGTTAACTTGGTCACCGTGGAGGCCTGACTGTGTTAACAGCTTGTGTACCGAGTTAATACCCTCTATGTGTGGGATTGAGGTATAGAGATCTCTCACATCCATTGTTACTAGTATAGCCGTTGGTGGGATATTGTTGAGATCCTGTAAGATTTTAAGAAAGGCTCCTGTGTCGAGAATGTACGATCTGGATTTTTGTATCAGTGGTGTCAAAATTTTTTCGAGATAAACTGCTAGAGGGGACAGTATAGAATCGGTGGAGGCCACAATGGGCCTCCCTGGGGGGTTTTCCAGGTTTTTATGTATTTTGGGAATGGTATAAAAAACCGGGATAACCGGGTAAGAATTAGTTAGGAAGTCACAAGTTTTGGTATCTAGGACACCCAATGAAGTGTACTTCTTAAGGATATCAGAGATATTCTGACGAATAGACACCGTGGGGTCCCCCGGAAGTTTATGGTAAATGGATGTGTCATTAAGTTGTCAGGAGATCTCACGTACATAATCTGTCTTGTTCATGACCACTAGGGCCCCACCTTTGTCGGCAGGTTTGATTACTATGTTCTTATCCTCCTGGAGCCCTCGTAGGGCCTGGCGTTCAATGGGAGTAAGATTAGGGGGATAAAAAAGTTTACCTCTGTTGATATCCTCCTTTAGTTGGTGAAAAGAAGTTTGGACAAACCCAATGAAGGTCTCCATAGCATGGGACCCGTGGGGAGGCCTGAAGTGGCTCTTCTTATGTAACCCCAAACTGCGGGATGACATAATGTGTGGAGAAATTTCTGTCTGAGGGGGAGGGGGAGGTGTGTCAGGGACATTGGAAAAATATGCCTTTAGTCTAAGAGTCCGGAAGAAACGCTGGAGGTCCATTTCCAAATCAAACGTACGACAACGATAGGTGGGACAAAAGGATAACCCTTTTTGTAAAACATTATGCTCAGCCACCCCCAGAGTCCTGTCCGAAATGTTAATCACCAACGGGTTTGTACCTGGGATCTCGTGACTCGAACTGGATCTGGAGTTCGACCTGTACCCATGGCCCCGCCTCGTGGTTTTCTTCGCGTTGGACGTTGGCGTTGTCCTAAAAAATGTGGCAAGGCAGCTCGAGTGTCGTTGCGTTCCTGTTCTGAACCCGAGGAGGCATAGTCAAAGGATGAACGAGGGGAAGGACGAGATGGATATTGTCGGTTGGAGGAGACGTCCTGCCATCTATAGATCAGATTCCGCTCGTAATCTTCCGTGTCTCTGTTGAACTTAACCCTTTTGCGCTCCTCAGTCTCGCGGCGATGTTTATCAATATTTTTGGAGATCTGTTCCTTCAAGGAGCTCAGTTCCTCAGGGGAGCCTGTTGCCGTAAGTTGTGTCTCAATAGATTTGATGTGCTCCGAACTCGTGGCGATGGCTTTCTGTAGGTGCTCAACAGTCAAAGTAATAATGTCGAAAGAACATTTATTGAGTATTTGTTCATACTTGGTACAATAGTCAGGAGAGTCCCGAAACAGTGTGGGACGAAGCGGTACGCGGAGGCCCCTAGGGATCCTCTGTACCCGAAGGTATTCCGTGAGGGTGGCGCAGTGACGTTCGATGTTAACGAAGTGACGGAGTTCACGCTCAAGGTCACGCCCTCGTGTTTCCCTCGGTGGAATTTTCAGGAAATCACAACTAAGTGTAGATCGTGCCAGAATATTAGAAGTCTCCTCTGCATTGTAGGAGAAGGTAGTCATGACCCGCTAATGTGCAACGCGTAAGGGGATACAACGTAAATAGTAACAGCGCGTGCACTATTAGTGATGGTGCAAAAGGTAGGTTCCCACACCTTGTAGTACATAAAATGATAAACCTATGCACTCAACTTTAATGCTCAGGTGAAGTTTTTATTGTAGTACTAAAACGTTTCGGTCCAAAACATACAGGACCTTCCTCAGTTACTACAAGGGTGAAAACAATATATACATAAATACAGTGCAATGAAAAATAAAAATAAAATAAAGTATATACATAAATCTGTCAGTATATAATAATGCTGAGCCCAAAATCAAGTATGGGTCGTAAAAACAAAGAAGTATACGTGTATAGACAAAACCGTCATGCAGACAGAGAAGTATAACATCTAGCACCGATGTGAACTAGGAGTATAGTGAGAAATAACAATAACGTACCGTACTAATGGGACAATATAGGGACTAGGTGAGAGAACCAACAAGTCCCAGGGCACGAGGCAGGCTGCGCCTAAGTGGAAAGAAGGTGAGGGGTGTCATGTCAAGAGAGACATGACTAAAAGCCCACGCTAAGATAAAGACGTATCATACCTGAAATGACCATGCGAGTAGCGCTAGATAGGCTAAGGGAAGTAAAGAAGATGTGCGTATAAGCATCTAAGAAGAAACCCGACGGGAGAGTGACTCAGAGACAAAGAGAAATGTATTACCTGCGGGAAAGTAGCTATGAGTGCCCAGGTCAGACGCGGTGTCCCCCGCTTGTCTGTAGTGTAACCGGCGAGCGCGCGCACAAATAGGAAAGAGGCGTGTCCCAGGAGAGGGCTCGCACGAATAGGAGAGCGCTACACTCAGGCGGAAGTGACGCCGTCAGTGAAACACGAGCGCGTCTCCTAGGTAACGGGGAGTGTAACGTCGGATACTGATCCGCAGAACACACTGTGTCCATATGCAAGAGCCTACCCAACAGAACTTGGAGCGACCTGAATAGTTCCTGGTCCTCTTCCCTATTCAGTAGTTGGCGTTATATTTACACCAGGAACTATTCAGGTCGCTCCGAGTTCTGTTGGGTAGGCTCTTGCATATGGACACAGTGTGTCCTGCGGATCAGTATCCGACGTTACACTCCCCGTTACCTAGGAGACGCGCTCGTGTTTCACTGACGGCGTCACTTCCGCCTGAGTGTAGCGCTCTCCTATTCGTGCGAGCCCTCTCCTGGGTCACGCCTCTTTCCTATTTGTGCGCGCGCTCGCCGGTTACACTACAGACAAGCGGGGGACACCGCGTCTGACCTGGGCACTCATAGCTACTTTCCCGCAGGTAATACATTTCTCTTGGTCTCTGAGTCACTCTCCCGTCGGGTTTCTTCTTAGATGCTTATACGCACATCTTCTTTACTTCCTTTAGCCTATCTAGCGCTACTCGCATGGTCATTTCAGGTATGATACGTCTTTATCTTAGCGTGGGCTTTTAGTCATGTCTCTCTTGACGTGACACCCCTCACCTTCTTTCCACTTAGGCGCAGCCTGCCTCGTGCCCTGGGACTTGTTGGTTCTCTCACCTAGTCCCTATATTGTCCCATTAGTACGGTACGTTATTGTTATTTCTCACTATACTCCTAGTTCACATCGGTGCTAGATGTTATACTTCTCTGTCTGCATGACGGTTTTGTCTATACACGTATACTTCTTTGTTTTTACGACCCATACTTGATTTTGGGCTCAGCATTATTATATACTGACAGATTTATGTATATACTTTATTTTATTTTTATTTTTCATTGCACTGTATTTATGTATATATTGTTTTCACCCTTGTAGTAACTAAGGAAGGTCCTGTATGTTGTGGACCGAAACATTTTAGTACTACAATAAAAACTTCACCTGAGCATTAAAGTTGAGTGCATAGGTTTATCATTTTATGTACTACAAGGTGTGGGAACCTACCTTTTGCACCATCACTAATAGTGCACGCGTTGTTACTATTTACGTTGTATCCCCTTACGCGTTGCACATTAGCGGGTCATGACTACCTTCTCCTACAATGCAGAGGAGACTTCTAATATTCTGGCACGATCTACACTTAGTTGTGATTTCCTGAAAATTCCACCGAGGGAAACAAGAGGGCGTGACCTTGAGCGTGAACTCCGTCACTTCGTTAACATCGAACTTCACTGCGCCACCCTCACGGAATACCTTCGGGTACAGAGGATCCCTAGGGGCCTCCGCGTACCGCTTCGTCCCACACTGTTTCGGGACTCTCCTGACTATTGTACCAAGTATGAACAAATACTCAATAAATGTTCTTTCGACATTATTACTTTGACTGTTGAGCACCTACAGAAAGCCATCGCCACGAGTTCGGAGCACATCAAATCTATTGAGACACAACTTACGGCAACAGGCTCCCCTGAGGAACTGAGCTCCTTGAAGGAACAGATCTCCAAAAATATTGATAAACATCGCCGCGAGACTGAGGAGCGCAAAAGGGTCAAGTTCAACAGAGACACGGAAGATTACGAGCGGAATCTGATCTATAGATGGCAGGACGTCTCCTCCAACCGACGATATCCATCTCGTCCTTCCCCTCGTTCATCCTTCGACTATGCCTCCTCGGGTTCAGAACAGGAACGCAACGACACTCCAGCTGCCTTGCCACATTTTTTAGGACAACGCCAACGTCCACCGCGAAGAAAACCACGAGGCGGGGCCATGGGTACAGGTCGAACTCCAGATCCAGTTCGAGTCACGAGATCCCAGGTACAAACCCGTTGGTGATTAACATTTCGGACAGGACTCTGGGGGTGGCTGAGCATAATGTTTTACAAAAAGGGTTATCCTTTTGTCCCACCTATCGTTGTCGTACGTTTGATTTGGAAATGGACCTCCAGCGTTTCTTCCGGACTCTTAGACTAAAGGCATATTTTTCCAATGTCCCTGACACACCTCCCCCTCCCCCTCAGACAGAAATTTCTCCACACATTATGTCATCCCGCAGTTTGGGGTTACATAAGAAGAGCCACTTCAGGCCTCCCCACGGGTCCCATGCTATGGAGACCTTCATTGGGTTTGTCCAAACTTCTTTTCACCAACTAAAGGAGGATATCAACAGAGGTAAACTTTTTTATCCCCCTAATCTTACTCCCATTGAACGCCAGGCCCTACGAGAGCTCCAGGAGGATAAGAACATAGTAATCAAACCTGCCGACAAAGGTGGGGCCCCAGTGGTCATGAACAAGACAGATTATGTACGTGAGATCTCCCGACAACTTAATGACACATCCATTTACCATAAACTTCCGGGGGACCCCACGGTGTCTATTCGTCAGAATATCTCTGATATCCTTAAGAAGTACACTTCATTGGGTGTCCTAGATACCAAAACTTGTGACTTCCTAACTAATTCTTACCCGGTTATCCCGGTTTTTTATACCATTCCCAAAATACATAAAAACCTGGAAAACCCCCCAGGGAGGCCCATTGTGGCCTCCACCGATTCTATACTGTCCCCTCTAGCAGTTTATCTCGAAAAAATTTTGACACCACTGATACAAAAATCCAGATCGTACATTCTCGACACAGGAGCCTTTCTTAAAATCTTACAGGATCTCAACAATATCCCACCAACGGCTATACTAGTAACAATGGATGTGAGAGATCTCTATACCTCAATCCCACACATAGAGGGTATTAACTCGGTACACAAGCTGTTAACACAGTCAGGCCTCCACGGTGACCAAGTTAACCTATGTATTGAATTGTTGTCTGTTATTTTGACTTCTAACCACTTCATGTTCCAGGATGATTTCTACCTGCAGGTCCGGGGCACCGCGATGGGCTCCAATGTAGCACCCCCCTATGCTAATTGTTATATGGCCGACTTCGAGGAGAGCAAGATTTATCCCAATCCGCTTTTTGTATCAAACGTCTTCCTATGGAAGCGCTATATCGATGACGTGTTCTGCATATGGGGGGGCACATTGGAGGCCCTCGCTTCATTTTTCGAGTGGCTCAATACTGCCTGGCCCGGTATTTCCTTCACGATGTCACATGATTCTAGTAAGATCAACTTTTTGGACACTATGGTTATACGTAAACCCGATGGGGCCATTTCAACTGATCTGTACACCAAAAGTACCGACCGCAATAGCTTATTACATTTTACAAGTTTTCATCCTCTTTCCACAAAAAGGTCTATACCACGGTCCCAATTCCATCGAGTCTCCAGAATAGTTTCAGACCCTGATGTCCGCCCTACCAGGTTGTGTGAAATGGCATCTAAATTCTCACAACGGGGCTATCCAGCTACTACACTCGAGACAGCCCTGACTCCTTCCCAACGGAGACCCAACAAATCATCCAAACGCATTCCCTTCGTATATTCTTTTCATCCTTTTGCATATGTCTTACACAAGTCCATTCGTAGACATTGGCATCTCCTATCAAGCGCTCACCCGGGGGTTCCTGAATTCCATGAACCTTTTCTTCCCTGCTTTAGACGGGCCCCCAACCTTAAAGACTCATTGGTGAAAGCGGATATTGGCACCAATAAATCGATCCCGCGCCAACGGTTCCTACAAAACCCACGTATCGGAACCTTTCCGTGCCTTCACTGTTCTCAGTGTAATAATGTACTTAAGGGCTCAACATTTCATCACCCTCACTCGGGGAAAACCTTTCCTATACCAGACTTCTTTACTTGTGATACTTCATGGGCCATCTACCTACTTAAATGTCCGTGTGGCTTACTGTATGTGGGCGAAACAACACAATCCATCCGCAACCGAATCTCCAAACACAAATCCACTATACGTTGTCAGAATCTGCTACTACCCATTCCCTCACATTTCATTGATAAGGGCTACAGCATCTCGCAGCTGAAATTTCAGGTCATAGAGCACGTCCCCCAATTTAGACGGGGTGGGAACAGGATATCTCACCTGAAACGCAGAGAGGCCTTTTGGATCCACACCCTGGACACATTACATCCAAAGGGCCTTAACAGGGACTATGACCTAGCGGCCTTCTTATAGTTAGATTCCCTACATTTAATGGCCTCCTTTCATTTGGCCCAGGTTTGTTTCATTTATAACCACTCGCCCATTCGTGAGTCCTTGATTTGTATCATTAGTATACACTATTTTTATACATAATGCAGATATGTGTAGTTCTGTCCGATATATGTCTATGTATTTGTACTAGTATTTTCCAGGAAGTTTTTACTCTGTGTTACCCAATGGCATATTAGACACATTGCTTTAGTGTGTATCAAATGTTGGTCCTTTAGGTAGGATCCAGGCTTTATTACACTGTTATGCAGGCTTGTTACCTTCGTCCTATCCAACAAGATACAGTGCTTCTTTTGAGTGTACTTATTCTTCTGGGTCTAATTATCTTTTTTCTATTATAGAGCCGTCTTTACTGAAGTCTGTCTGTGTCATACTACCACTGCTGTCATATCTTCGCCTGGAATTCATCCCACTGGACTCCACCCACTACACATTGGCTATGTCGTTTTTTCCTGGAAGCACTATGTGTTACACCTTACAGCATGTACTCATTCTGTTATATGTCTATTATACCTAACCACCTCATTCATGTCCTTTTCCCCATTTAGTAGTTGGCGTGAAGTATATCCTCAATCATGTTACACCGAGTCCCGTAGGGTAGGCTCCTATATAGGGATACTGCTCCTCTCTAGCGTATCATTCTCCAGTGTTATACACCTCGTCACCTATGACACGAGCTTGTTTTCCTCTATCGGCGTCATATCCGCCTGCGTGGTGCGCTCCATTATGCTTTACCACCTTAATCAGGTCCTCTTCCCTATTCAGTAGTTGGCGCTATATTTACACCAGGAACTATTCAGGTCGCTCCGAGTTCTGTTGGGTAGGCTCTTGCATATGGACACAGTGTGTCCTGCGGATCAGTATCCGACGTTACACTCCCCGTTACCTAGGAGACGCGCTCGTGTTTCACTGACGGCATCACTTCCGCCTGAGTGTAGCGCTCTCCTATTCGTGCGAGCCCTCTCCTGGGACACGCCTCTTTCCTATTTGTGCGCGCGCTCGCCGGTTACACTACAGACAAGCGGGGGACACCGCGTCTGACCTGGGCACTCATAGCTACTTTCCCGCAGGTAATACATTTCTCTTTGTCTCTGAGTCACTCTCCCATCGGGTTTCTTCTTAGATGCTTATACGCACATCTTCTTTACTTCCCTTAGCCTATCTAGCGCTACTCGCATGGTCATTTCAGGTATGATACGTCTTTATCTTAGCGTGGGCTTTTAGTCATGTCTCTCTTGACGTGACACCCCTCACCTTCTTTCCACTTAGGCGCAGCCTGCCTCGTGCCCTGGGACTTGTTGGTTCTCTCACCTAGTCCCTATATTGTCCCATTAGTACGGTACGTTAATGTTATTTCTCACTATACTCCTAGTTCACATCGGTGCTAGATGTTATACTTCTCTGTCTGCATGACGGTTTTGTCTATACATGTTTACTTCTTTGTTTTTACGACCCATACTTGATTTTGGGCTCAGCATTATTATATACTGACAGATTTATGTATATACTTTATTTTATTTTTATTTTTCATTGCACTGTATTTATGTATATATTGTTTTCACCCTTGTAGTAACTGAGGAAGGTCCTGTATGTGTTGGACCGAAACGTTTTAGTACTACAATAAAAACTTCACCTGAGCATTAAAGTTGAGTGCATAGGTTTATCATTTTATTTACCCCTTCCAGGGTAGTCTGGTTCGTGGCACAGTGGGGCCACAAACCCCCCCCCCCCAGAGCTCACGCCCACCAGTTAGGGCATGAGCGTGGCACAGGCGGAGTAGCATGGACAGATAACAGACGTACAAGAGGGAGTGTCATGTTATACTCTGTGCTGACCTTGAAGTTTGGACGGATAACATGGTTTTGTTTAAGACCTGATGCAGGATACAACTAGAGTCAATGTTATAGAATGAGTGAGTTTGGGGGGGACAGGGAAGCATCAAATAAGGATGTTTATTAACTGCACTGGAAGATCTCCCAGAGTGTATTGTTCCTTTTGTCCCATTTTAGGTATCTATGTAGAAGAGCACCTATCACTCTAGAGAAGAAGTTTTGACCCTTGCCCAGATGCCCCTGAGAGACTCCAGAACACCCCTCTTACGTTTGGTGCCGAGCTGAAACATCTCCTCTCAGATTTCAGCCATGAGGAGGAGACTGTAATAAAACCCAATGCCACTTCGTCCTGTTATTTTCCTCCTGGTCATTAATTTATATATATTGGACTGTTTATGATCTGCAGGAGGACCAAAAGACTGGACACCCAACTACACGGAAGTCAGGCTGAGCACCATTAACTCAGCCGGTGAAGGTGGTTAAGGACATAAGAAAAATCCCGTCCTTTACCACAAATCCAATATATATATATTGTATATAATAATGATGTTATATTCATTGTCGTGTTACTGTGTAGTAATTCCATATTTGTACATATAGACACTTAAGGTGTAAGTCCAGGACTACCTGTACATTGACATACTCAGTAAGTGTGTTCATGCATTTACAGCCAGTAGATAACTCTAACTGTACGTGGATCAATGATCTTCATGTGCATTATGGATCAGTAGCAGCCATGCTATTTTATCTTAAGTCTCTTTATGCATTATGGAATTGTAATATGTGCATTGTGTGAATGGGGAAAAAGAGTAATGTTCTCTAGGGACAGGTCCTCTCACCTTCTAAGTTATTTGCCACTTTAACCCTAGCAATGGTGAAGATCGTAAGGGATGGATTGAATGTCGGTTAGAATTAGAGGGTGTTTTTTCCCACAGCCAACTTAGGTACTGTGACATCACTCCCTACTCCAGAAATTCTGACCTGCCTATTAAAGATCTGCGTATCTATCTATGGAGGAACCTCACCAACACAAGATTACAGGAGAAGTGCCTGATGGAAGTCGTGTATGATGCATGTCTGATGAAAGTTGTTTCCAGTGCCTGAGTCCAGTCGTTTCCAGTACCAGAGTTGAGTCATTTCCAGTTCCTGAGTCTGTGAGCCCCAGAGAAAAAAAAAATCCTGTGACATCCAGCAGTCTCATCATGCCAGACATACTCAAAATCCTGCTGAATCAAGCTATAGGAGAGTAACGTGAAGTGTGGTAAGGTGACGGGTGCACACAGGATGATGTTGACTGACTATGGACTGTGAGGGTGAAGTGGTTCCAGAGTCTGACCAGTCTCAACTGGAGAAAGATGGCTTTGGGATGGGTCGATACTTGAAAATTGACAATTAAAGACCAGAACAGAGACTTAAGACTGCAATAAGACTCCAAGAAAGAAGAAGAAGGTGTACTCTGTGGATAGAGATGTGGGTTACGGTGAACGGAATGGAAGAGCTGATGTCTGTGTGGATGATGTCTAGGTACCTAAGTGCAGAATTATGCTTCATTCCATCCCAATCCCAGCACAAAATGTCCCTCAAATTTCATTGTCGTGTTCTCGACAACCGGGGGAAAGTAGAAGGGAAGTGCACCCAAAATGTATATCTTTAAATAGAGATGTGTTTAGTGCATGTTTTGGGTATATCCCCCACATGTATACCACATGGAGCAAAGCCCCCCTCCAGCCTGCTGTAAAACAAAGCTGCCATAAGCTGGTATATCAGGTTTCATTTAGAACTTAGGCTAGTGGACAATAGATTTGTGACCTCATCCCCACACACTTGGGGCTGGACACACCTCTTCTAGCTGGACAGAAAAGGCACAAGACACATGTGCTCTGGCTCTTTTGCTGTGCCTGCATTGCCTGGAATGATGATGGACCCACATGGCTTAAGTATATTCTGTATCCCCTTTTCTTAAAAGGCCCAGTACTATTCATTAGGGTTAGCTAGCCATAGGTGGGAGGGTTGATATTGTATGTGTGATTTGGGTAATCGTGCAGTTAATTGATTGTTGTGATATTACTAGTTATTGTGGGTTATTACTGTGTGATATTGTTGGGATATCACTGTATATGTAGTGATATTACTGTATTAGAGTTGTATATCTGTATAATTGTATATATATTGTGGGAATATAGCTCATCAGGGATCTCTGCTTTGGCCCAAGCAGGTGGCTATGGAGTCACAACGAACAATAGCAGGCTAGCGAGTTCCACACAGGTATGTGTCAGGTGTATTTATTGTATACATTTGCCGTACAATGTTACACGTGCCAAACATGAAATAAAATGTCTAAGGCCGTCTGGCCACTAACTAACAACAAGATACTAACTGCAAAATAAACCTACACAACAAGAAAGAAGTTTGTGCAACCTTTCTGTGTCAGCTTCCCAGACCAGCAGATGAGAGACTAAGATCCCAGCAGTTCCTGATTATATCAGCTGAAGCAAAAGCTGGATTGTATGTGTGGAAGGGAAGCACCAGAGCTTTCAGGCTGATCACTAAAGAAACCAGGAGCGGATTACAGAGAAATAAACAGCTTCACAATCAATACCGTGATACATATGAAATGAAATGGGGAGAAATATATCTGTTTTCTAGTACTTCTCCCCTTGGCACCTCACATACCCCCTTCCTTTGTTCGAGCCTGTAGGGTCGGACACGATGAGTCACTAAGCAGTGTGTTCTGGATAACGCATCTGCATTCCCGTGCGCTGCGCCTGCCCTGTGCTCAACGGAGAAGTTAAAAGGTTGTAATGCCAAGAACCAGCGTGTCACCCTCGCATTGCCCTCTTTTGCGCGGGACATCAATGTTAGGGGTGAATGGTCCGTTACTAGCCTAAATTGGCGACCTAGTAAATAATAGCATAAGGTGAATAGGGCCCATTTCACAGCCAGGGCTTCGCGCTCAACCACGCTATAATTCTTTTCTGCCTTGGTAAGCTTCCTGCTCAGATAGCTTACTGGGTGTTCCTCGCCATTCACTTCCTGTGACAACACTGCACCGAGGCCGACACCAGAGGCGTCCGTTTGGACAATAAACTCCCGTTTAAAGTCAGGGGCAACCAACACTGGTTGGTCACAGAGGACCGTTTTCAAATACTGAAAGGCCTTCTCTGCTTCTGCGTTCCACTTTATTGTGATAGATTTCGAGCCCTTGGTAAGCTCTGTGAGAGGGGCCGCGATGGTGGCAAAATTTTTAATGAAGCGCCTATAATAGCCAACCATCCCTAAAAAGGCTCCGACCTGTTTTTTGTTGACCGGTCATGGCCAATTCTGAATAGCGTCCACTTTATTGGTCTGTGGCTTTACGACTCCTCGCCCTATGCTATATCCCAGATAGCGAGCCTCTTCCAATCCCAAGGTACATTTCTTAGGATTGGCAGTTAACCCAGCAGTTTTTATCGAGTCTAAGACAGCTTGTACTTTTGACAAATGTGTGTCCCAGTCATCACTAAAGACAATGATATCGTCCAAGTATGCGGACGCATACTGGACGTGGGGTTTAAGGACAATATCTATTAGACGTTGGAAGGTGGCTGCAGCACCAAGCAACCCAAATGGCATATCATGGTACTGGAACAGTTCCTGGGGCGTTACAAAGGCCGTTTTCTCTTTGGCTGAATCCGTGAGGGGAATCTGCCAATAACCTTTTGTTAAGTCGATAGTAGATATGTACCTGGCCGAACCCAGTCTTTCTATAAGTTCATCAACTCTCGGCATCGGGTAGGCATCGAATTTCGATACCTCATTTCATTTCCGAAAATCATTACAAAATCTAATAGTCCCATCGGGTTTGGGCACTAGCACGATTGGGCTAGCCCAATCACTCCGGGACTCTTCAATGACTCCAAGTTCTAACATTTTCTCGACTTCCTGGGCAATGGCTTGTCTCCGAGCCTCCGGAATTCGATATGGTTTTAGTCGTACATGGACCTGTGGATCAGTAACAATGTCGTGTTTAATTAAGTGAGTACGACCAGGAAGCTCTGAAAAAACCTCTGCGTTTTTCTGTATAAATTCCTTAGTCTCTCGTTTTTGACTTTCAGATAGTGTCTCTGCAATACCCACCTCTGGCAATGCTACCTGAGGGTCATTTACCACAGATGGGGGTGCCCTACGAGGTCCATCATTAAGGGTGGTTTTTGTCATTAGACTCTCCCTATCCCGCCAGGCCTTAACAAGTTTATGTGGTAGATTTGTTCGGTTTTCCTCTTGTCTGGTTGATATATCTTATAATTCACTTCACCTATTCTCTCCAACACCTCGTATGGGCCCGGCCACTTCGCAAGAAATTTATTTTCTACAGTAGGTACTAATATTAACACCCTGTCTCCGGGTTGAAAGACTCGTGTTTTAGCCGCTCGGTTATATACCGTGCTTTGGGCCTGTTGCGCACGTTCTAAACATTCCTTAACTATTGGCATGACCGCCTCAATTCTATCTTGCATAAGCATTACGTGTTCAATTACACTGCGATAAGGAGTCACCTCTTGTTCCCAAGTCTCTTTAGCAATATCTAACAGGCCTCTAGGACATCGCCCGTAAACTAACTCAAAAGGCGAAAAGCCTGTGGAGGATTGGGGTACTTCCCGTATAGCGAACAGGAGATATGGTAGAAGAGCATCCCAATCCCTCCCGTCCTTATCTATTACCCTTTTCAACATTCCCTTCAGGGTTTTATTAAATCGCTCCACCAACCCGTCAGTCTGAGGGTGATATACTGAAGTACGCAAGTGGGAGATTTTTAGTAGCTTACACAAGTCCTTAAGTATTCGAGACATAGAGGGGGTTCCCTGATCTGTTAGTATTTCTTTCGGAATGCCGGTGCGAGAAAACATATTAACAAGCTCCTTTGAAATTGCTTTCGCATTGGCATTCCGCAGAGGCACTGCTTCAGGGTAACGAGTGGCATAATCTAGTACTACCAAAATGTACTGATGTCCCCTGGCAGATTTAACTAATGGACCCACTATATCCATTGCTATCCTCTCGAAGGGCACCTCTATTATTGGTAAGGGCACAAGGGGGCTTCTAAAATGTGACATAGGTGTGGTCAATTGACACGTAGGACAGGACTGACAATACCGGGTCACGTCCCCCCTAGACCCGGCCAAAAGAAACGCTGCAGAATACGGTGTTTTGTTTTTTCTCCGGCCAGGTGTCCCCCCAAGGGATGTTTATGTGCCAGTTCCAAAACTACCTGGCAAAAGGACTTGGGCACCACTAGTTGCTCTACCGCCACCCCCGCACTTTGTCTATATGATACAGCATACCCTGTTGCACAGCTAGATGTGGGAACTAATTTTGAGCCACTGGGTACAATGGTCTTCCCTCAGAGACCTTTACATTTTCCCATGCCCTTGCCAGAGTAGGGTCCTGGTGTTGAGTGGTCCCGAACTTACCACGGGCCACCTCAAGACCTGGCATTTCTATAGCCTCCTCTAGTTCACTTGCATCGCCTGCATATACAGCCAGAGGTGAGTCTACAGATTCTGGAGTTACCTCTGAGATGGACTCCCCCCCCTCTTGCTGCAATAGCTCAGGGGTTAGCCCCACGGTACCCTCCTCAACTAGAGTGCTTATGCCATTTTTAAGGCTCCACAAGTCCCAAAATAAGGGAAAGTCTCTCCCCAATATTACATCATGTCCCATAGACTTTAGGACTGCCGCTTGATGTCTTTTGGTTCCTACTGGCGTGGCAAGGGTGACCCAGGCAGTGGGGTAGTTTTTTATATCGCCATGGATGCAACTAATGCCCAGGGTTGAGTTCGTTAGGGCTCTAGGGTCCACCAAACTGGCATGTACCAGAGTTACTTGACTGCCAGAATCCAAGACGGCATTCACACTATGGCCATCGACCTCGAGGCAACACATGTGTCGTTCATTTCCTGTGAGGACCTCTGCAACACAGACCGGCTGTACATATAACGAAAGGCGTCTCATAGCATTACAGTCCATTGGCTCTGTAGTCATTGGGCAGTTAGCTGCTACATGGCCAAGCCCGCGACATCTCCAACATTGTATAGGTCCTTGCTTCCTCGCCGGAGACGCCTGATAGGGTCTGCTGAATTGCTGTGAGACCGTACGGCCTCCATAGTTCTTTGTGGGTCTGCTACCCTTTATTGCAACGTTCTCTTCTTTTGAAGATGAAGTAGGTTTCGCAGTATTTTCTGGCGATTTCTTGGGAGCCCAGCGAGGTGATAACGTCCCTTGGAGTAGGCTTTCGGAAGCATTGTAGCGTTCAACCATATTCACGAACTGGTCGGCTGTATATGGGTCACCTTGTCCAACCCACCTCTGTATCTTAGGGGGCAAGGACCGCAGGTACTTGTCTAGAACAACACGTTCCACCATCTCTGCAGATGTCAAAATCTCTGGTTGCAGCCATTTTTTTACTAGATGGATAAGATCATGCATTTGTGAGCGGGCTGGCTGATCTTCCCCAAAAGTCCATAAATGTACCCTCTGTGCTCGTACATATGTGTTTACTCCCAGCCTTGCCAGGATTTCACTTTTTAATTTGGTATAGTCCATAGCATCCACTCCACTTAAATCGTAATAGGCCTTTTGTGGATCTCCACTCAGAAATGGCGCAACCACTTCAGCCCACATGTCCACCGGTAAATGCTCACGTTCTGCAATACGTTCAAATACGGTGAGATACGCTTCTACATCATCGTCAGCAGTCATTTTCAGCAGGGTTTTTTGTACGGCTTTCCGTGCACCAGCAACACTTTGTGCATGATCCCTCTCATCTCGGGGCTGCCGAATCAAAGCCTGCTTTATTGCATTCAACTGCTCTTGCTGAATCTGGTTTTGCTGGTCCAGGGCTTGCTGGAAGTAAGTGTTAGTCTGCTGTTGTTGAACATTTGCCTGCAATAACTGTTTCACTAGTTCCTCCATATTACTGGACTCTTGGCTCTTCAAAAGCACATGAGCTTTCAGCCAGGACATACACAGAGCACTTTATCTGCAGTCACAGTCCAACAGCCACTATGCCCGCATTCTCAAAACCATTTGTCGGAATATAGCTCATCAGGGATCTCTGCTTTGGCCCAAGCAGGTGGCTATGGAGTCACAACGAACAATAGCAGGCTAGCGAGTTCCACACAGGTATGTGTCAGGTGTATTTATTGTACACATTTGCCGTACAATGTTACACGTGCCAAACATGAAATAAAATGTCTAAGGCCGACTGGCCACTAACTAACAACAAGATACTAACTGCAAAATAAACCTATACAACAAGAAAGAAGTTTGTGCAACCTTACTGTGTCAGCTCCCAGACCAGCAGATGAGAGACTGAGATCCCAGCAGTTCCTTGATTATATCAGCTGAAGCAAAAGCTGGATCATATGTGTGGAAGGGAAGCACCAGAGCTTTCAGGCTGATCACTAAAGAAACCAGGACCGGATTACAGAGAAATAAACAGCTTCACAATCAATACCGTGATACATATGAAATGAAACGGGGAGAAACATATCTGTTTTCTAGTACTTCTCCCCTTGGCACCTCACAATATATTTATAGTCACCAGCTTGGGTATAAATATATATGTATGTTATAAACTGCAGACTTGTGTGTGTGTGTAATAAATACCCTTTATTGTTACACTGTTTTGTCTCAGTTAGTTTATAGTATAAGGTAAAGATAATGTTGTGGTATTTAGTGGATATTAATTATTAGTAGTCAATTTTGGCGTTACTAGTTGATATCGGACCTCCGTAGAGGTGCAAGGAGGTTTCCTCTTTTGATACTATAAGTTTCATTATTATTAGGAGGATAACCCTGTCCTTTTACAGTGACTCATGTTCTCCTCATCTTTGATTGATCTTTTTGAGTCTGTATTTTTTGATATTTTTGATTGTATGTATACTGGTGATTTATATAATCAGTTATATCGTTTATAAGGTGTTACTGTTAGTATACAAAAGTATAAACTTGGTATGGCTGTAATTTCACTGATCTAAAGAATATGACTGTGTGCACACTGTGTATTTTCTCAGCTTTTTTTTACTTGCGTTAATGAGCCAAAAACGCTATGGAATCCTTATGCCAGCTAATTCAATAAGAATCCTGAAGTGTTGTGCACATAATCAGTAATTTTCCTTGAATATTTTCAGTGCATTTTTTTCTGCAGCATGTCAATACTTTGTGCTGATTTTTATAGTTTTTCACCCATTGACTACATTTGTGTCAGTCAAATCCGCAGCAAAACACATGTATAAAAATGTTTGCGGATTTGCTGCCAATTTGCTGAGTTTTACTGTGCGTTTTTATGGGCTTCCTATGGTGTTTAGCATGCTGTCATCTGTGTGACAGCGTGGAAACACCACTAGGGTGGCGATACATAACAGCAGTAGCCCACACCATTTTTTTTTTTCATTTTTTTTTTAAATTCACAGTTGCTGTTTGGTTACAGCCTATGCAGGTTCATTCTGTTTACACTAATATATAGGCTGGTTACAATGTGTGTGTGTGTATTTGAGTGTGTTTGTGTGGCTGACACCTTTTCATTACTACACCTAGAGATAGGTGCCAATGACGGCTGCCGACACCAAGCTCTAATCCCATTACCCTGATGCTACACACCATCTACATGAAAAAGGTGGTGTTGAACATTGTAATTAAAATTACAACACAAAACTTTTTTAAAATATCTTTATTAAGCTCAAAGCTGTGCAAAAGACGCATACAAAACCATTGCAAAAATGCACCAAAAAAGTGACAAAACACGCGTTTTTCAGCAGTGTGTTTGCTGCCAAAAGAAACTTTGCAGAAATTTCTGAAAGCAAATACTCAACGTGAGAAAGCCGTCACATTTTTCCTGTACTCTATTCTGGTTTTCAACCTAAATTGCCAAAAACACATTTCAGATGAAACTCCCAATGGAACCCTTCACTATAATGAGACAGTTGGAGCCACTTTGGACAATGGCCTTTGTTCCGATGGTGTCTGTCTTTTTAGCGCACGAATTTTTGTTCAACCACAGTTGTGTGAACATCTAAAACAGACAGGACACAGCTGAAAAAGAGAAAGAATGGTTCAAGGTGTCTCCACCTACCTAATTATAGTGAAGAGTTTGTCTGAATCTCATTTTTTGGGGTGCAATTCAACCCCAAGGATGCACATCCAGCTGAAATAGGCCTTGGTGGACCAGTTTCTTGTCACTTCTGCAACTGCGATCATTATGAAACTATACTGCCAGGACTGACTTCAATGCTTGGTATGCACAGTACACAGATAGGGAGAGAGCTGGGGGCCATGTCCCTGAAACCCAGCGCTATAAGTTGAGCTCCATTCAGACACTGGTGCCCAGGACCTGTGGGGAAGCCAGAGGGCCCATGTTGGTCCATTGATACAGCAGTCTGTATGTGGTGAGCACATCAAATGCTCTGAAAGCACAGTCAGGGTCACATTGCAGCTCACTACTTCGGCCCCTTGATGTGCTTCCATAGCTCTGGATGTGCTCACCACTGGCAGTAAATGCACACCACTGTAGTGAACCACTGCGGGCCCTATAAAATGGCATAAAGCTCTTCTCTGAGTAGCACAACAAGGGAGATAATACTCTTGAGAATTGCAGTGTAGTCATCAAGAAAATGATGCTACACTGTGATTATCCTGCCTACTTCTTTTGAGAACACCAAAATGGGATAGTAACGTCATACAACTAGAACAGTGCCGTACCCTGTGCCAGCACACCTTTTGCAGTAATTGTAATGCTACAGAACATTATTATTGCTTTTCTTGGTAAGGAAAACAGCTGCTCCCTTAGGCTTCTTTCACATTTCCGTCAGTACGGGGCCATCACGAACCGTCGGAGCGATGTACCGACGGAAGTGTGTGCTTTCACATTTCCGTCATACTGCAGGGTGAGGAAAGATCGTGAGAGCGATATTTCCTGCTGGGCATGCGCAGTCTGAAACACTGGATGCGACGTACATTGAACGTTTTTCTGTGACGACGGTCCGCCAAAACCCGACGCAACCAGTGCACGACGGACGCAACGTGTGGCCATCCGTTGGCAATACAAGTTTATGGGAAAATCCTGCGGGCAAATTTGCGGGATGCGTTTTTTTCCCAAAACGTTGCATTGTGACGGATTTAAAAAAACGGAAATGTAAAAGTAGCCTTAAGGGTCCAATAGTAGAAAATAAGAAAAAAAATAAATTTCTCATATTTTATTATATATACATATATATATTCACTTGAAAATATGAGAAATTAAATTTATTATATAATAAATATATATATAGTGAAAAAAAACGGAACAGCATCAAAATACTACCTTAGAAAAAGTGCAAAGCTTCCCAAGCCACTGTTCATGGCGGCTCAAAATATAAAAAGAAAAAAAGGAAAACAGCACTACAAAAATGAAAAAAACGTGGACTAAACGTGTCCAGGTTTTTTTCATTTTTGTAGTGCTGTTTTCCTTTTTTTCTTTATATATATATATATATATATATATATATATATATATAAAGTACAGACCAAAAGTTTGGACACACCTTCTCATTTAAAGATTTTTCTGTATTTTCATGACTATGAAAATTGTACATTCACAGTTGAAGGCATCAGAACTATGAATTAACACATGTGGAATTATATAGTCTTATATTCTAGGCTCTTCAAAGTAGCCACCTTTTGCTTTGATGACTGCTTTGCACAGTCTTGGCATTCTCTTGATGAGCTTCAAGAGGTAGTCACCGGGAATGGTCTTCCAACAATCTTGAAGGAGTTCCCAGAGATGCTTAGCACTTGTTGGCCCTTTTGCCTTCACTCTGTGATCCAGCTCACCCCAAACCATCTCGATTGGGTTCAGGTCTGGTGACTGTGGAGACCAGGTCCTCTGGCGTAGCACCCCATCACTCTCCTTCTTGGTCAAATAGCCCTTACACAGCCTGGAGGTGTGTTTGGGGTCACTGTCCTGTTGAAAAATAAATGATGGTCCAACTAAACGCAAACCGGATGGAATAGCATGCCGCTGCAAGATGCTGTGGTAGCCATGCTGGTTCAGTATGCCTTCAATTTTGAATAAATCCCCAACAGTGTCACCAGCAAGGCACCCCCACACCATCACACCTCCTCCTCCATGCTTCACGGTGGGAGCCAGGCATGTAGAGTTCATGCGTTCACCTTTTCTGCGTCGCACAAAGACACGGTGGTTGGAACCAAAGATCTCAAATTTGGACTCATCAGACCAAAGCACAGATCTCCACTGGTCTAATGTCCATTCCTTGTGTTCTTTAGCCCAAACAAGTCTCTTCTGCTTGTTGCCTGTCCTTAGCAGTGGTTTCCTAGCAGCTATTTTACCATGATGGCCTGCTGCACAAAGTCTCCTCTTAACAGTTGTTGTAGAGATGAATCTGCTGCTAGAACTGTGTGTGGCATTGACCTGGTCTCTAATCTGAGCTGCTGTTAACCTTCGATTTCTGGATTCTGCGATTTCTGGATTTGAGGATAAACTTATCCTCAGAAGCAGAGGTGACTCTTGGTCTTCCTTTCCTGGGGCGGTTCTCATGTGAGCCAGTTTGTTTGTAGTGCTTGATGGTTTTTGCCACTGCACTTTGGGACACTTTCAAAGTTTGCCCAATTTTTTAGACTGACTGACCTTCATTTCGTAAAGTAATGATGGCCACTCATTTTTCTTTACTTAGCTGCTCTTTTCTTGCCATAATACAAATTCTAACAGTCTATTCAGTAGGACTATCAGCTGTGTATCCACCAGACTTCTGCCAAACACAACGGATGGTCCCAACCCCATTTATAAGGCAAGAAATCCCACTTATTAAACCTGACAGGGCACACATGTGAAGTGAAAACCATTCACTTCAAGAGGTGACTACCTCTTGAAGCTCATCAAGAGAATGCCAAGAGTGTGCAAAGCAGCCATCAAAGCAAAAGGTGGCTACTTTGAAGAATCTAGAATATAAGACATAACTTCAGCTGTTTCACACTTTTTTGTTAAGTATATATATATATATATATATATATATATATATATATATATATATATATATATCACCAAAAAGAGAGCAAATAAAATTGATATTCATTTTTTGGGTGTCAGATTTCCCTTAATTGTCACTTGTTAGGCTCAGTTGGATAATACAAAAATGTGACATACGTGATATATGGTGATCTCAGGGATTACTTGCCTTTGATGTGTGAACAAATGTATATAAGTAAAAGACATGAGTGTTTCTCATGATTTACTACTTTGTCGGAATGTGTTTGTTGGCTCCTGTTTTTAGTTTCAAATAGAAACCATGAACTTCTCAGATAGTCTTCATATTTGCTAATCAATCACTCACCCTCAGTGCCATTTAGAGCTAAATATTATACCATTTTAAAGGGGAATTTGACTTTTTCAATGTAAAATTTGCTGCAATAATTAGCGGATGCCATTTTGTGTTTGGAGAGCCCCCTGATGTGCCTATACAGTTGAAACCCCCCTCAAGTGACCCCATTTTGAAAACCACACACCTCAAGGATTTTATACAGGGGTATAGTGAGCATTTTGAATTCACCGGTACGACACAGAATTTGATAACATAAGGCTGTCATATTGAATATGTCGTCATTAGTGTTGAGTAGGGTTGAGCGAAACGGGTCGGCCAGATTCAGAAGTCGCCGACTTTTGGCAAAGTCGGGTTTCATGAAACCCGACCCGACCCCTGTGTGGGGTCGGCCATGAGGTCGGCGATCTTCTGATCTGGAATCGGAATTCCGATACCGAGTTCCGATATGTTTAAGATATCGGGAATCGTATCGGAATTCATATTTAAGTGTAAAATAAAGAGTAAAAATAAAAAAATATTGATATACTCACCCTCGGACGCGCCCTGGTTCTCACCGGCAGCCTTCCTTCCTAAGAATGAACGCCTGAAGGGCCTTCGATGACGTCGCGGCTTGTGATTGGTCGCGTGAGCGGTCACATGGGCGGTCACGCGACCAATCACAAGCCGCGACGTCATCTAAGGTCCTTCAGGCGCTAATTCTTAGGAAGGAAGCGTCCGAGGGCGTGTCCGAGGGTGAGTATATTCCTAATAGGTATATACTCACCCTCGGACGCGCTCTGGTTCTAACCCGCAGCCTTCCTTCCTAAGAATCAGCGCCTGAAGGACCTTAGATGACGTCGCGGCTTGTGATTGGTTGCATGACGCCCATGTGACCGCTCACGCGACCAATCACAAGCCGCAACGTCATCGAAGGTCCTTCAGGCGCTCATTCTTAGGAAGGAAGGCTGCCAGTGAGAACCAGGGCGCGTCCGAGGGTAAGTATATCAATATTTTTTATTTTGATTCTTTATTTTACACTTAAATATGGATCCCCGGGCCTGAAGGAGAGTTTCCTCTCCTTCAGACCCTGGGAACCATTAGAAACCCAATGCACTGCATTGGGTTTCGTGTTTCGGCCGACCCCGACTTTTCTATAGGATCGGCCGATTTCACTCGACCCGACTTTTGAAAAAGTCGGGTTTCGTGAAACCCAACCCGATCCTATAAAAAGAAAAGTCGCTCAACCCTAGTGTTGAGCGCAAGTGCTTGCTACTCCAGTTTGCATCGGGTGCTCGGATATGCACCAAATATCACAGGTGCCTGCCCCACATGTTTTGCGGCTGTTAGACGCAAAAAAAGCATGCAGGGATCTGTGATGCTCCGTACATACCTGAGCACGAGATGCAAACTTGAGTAGTGAGCACTTGCGCTCAAAACTAGCAGTCATAGTCATGTTTTTTTACTTCTGAAAAAAAAATAATTCTAACCCCAACCCTAACCCATCCTTAACCCTAACCCCAACCCTTACCCACACTTAATCATAGCCCCAACACTATCCCTAACACACCCCTAACCCCAACCTTAACACACCCCTAACCCTAACATAACCCTAACCCTAAGCCCAACTGCAAAGAATGGGGGGGAAATATTTTATCATTTTTATCTTACTAAGGGGATGACAAAGGGGAGTTTGATTTACTATTTTTTTACTTTGATCACTGTGATAGGATTTATCACAGTGATCAAAAGGAAGCAATAGGAAAAATGTCCTATTATTGCTGTGTACTGGCCGTCAGATCTCAGCAGGTGCACTGTGCATGCTCCTGCTAATTTTTTCCAGGAAGAGGACGCTGGGCAGGGACTGATCAGGAACGACCAGGGGATGGCAGAGGTACCAGGTGGTTTCAGGGGCATCACTTCTTTCTCCTCTGACATGTATATCATGTCAGAAGAGAGAGAAATGATTGAAACAGCCGATACACTTTTTTTGTGATCGCTGTTATTCACTGAATAACAGCAATCATGTGATCGGACAAAGGAAAGTCTGGCCCTGATCATGTTTTCTTCTGACAGCTGCCCCCAGCACCGCTCGGCCAGCCGCCAGAAGCTTCTGAGGAGGACCGCTGGTGGCTGGAGTGAAGGCCCCGAGCTCATCAACACGCTGTCAGAACTGTATGCGCTTGCAGCGCATACAGTTCCAGGTTCAGGATTTGATTGACACAGCATCAGGAGTCATTGGCTCCCGGCTGTGTCAATCATTCTTGTGACTGGAGGCAGCATTATGCCACCGGTCACAAGAGGCTGAGCTCTGCATCGGCCCTGTACGTCACGTGCTTACGTCACTCCAGTGCCACGCGGGATGTGCTGCGGTGAAGCAAGTTGCTGGCTGGCGGTCTCCTTTGGGTGAGTATCCACGCGGTCGGGGGGAGAGGGGGTCCCTGTGTTGCTGGGGTGTGTGAGGAAGGGGGCCACTACATGGGGCTGCCGCGGCTATCACATACTGGGGGGGCAGGACAGGGGGGATTGCTATCAGTGGCGATCACCTACAAGGGATGGCTACATTAAGGGATACTACATATTGAGGGCTACATGGAGAATACTACCTAAAGTGGGGGATATCACATACTGGGGAGGGGGGGCAGAGGGGATGGCTACCAATGGGGATTACTTACAAGGGATGGCTACATTAAGGGATATTACATATTGGGTGCTACATGGGGAATACTACCTAAAATGGTGATATCACATACTGGGGAGAGGGACGGGGGGATTGCTAGAGGCACAAAGGGGTCTGATCCCTATATGCAGGGACATAGGGGTTCTATTTTCTATATGGTGGCACAGTGGGCTATGAGGGCACAGATGGGGCACTTTTACTATGTGATAGAGGGGTCCTAAATACTATTTTTTCCTGCATCCACACCCCCACCTGGCCCATAGTTGACAATTTCATATACAGCGATACCAGATATGTTTATTTTTTCCATAGCTATACATGGCTGTATCCTTGTTTTCCTGGCTCTAGGGCTGCATCCATTTTCTCCAGGCAGTGGAATCCAGTGGAAAATTTGCATTTGCAAGAACCCGTACTTTCTGTAAGTTCACTCATCTCTAATCATTGCGTAAAAATCATGTGTGGTACCATTGAGTTGACTGTGTGTTTTCTACACCTCTAGCTATTTAATTCCTGAATTAGACTCTGATCAACGTGTCTCAGCAGAGAGCATCCAGCCAGGAGTGGAAAAGAAAAAAAAAAGTGTATCATCAGCTACCAGTGCTCTGTTCTTCTGACACTCGGGCAGAGAATCGTGACTCCCATCAGAAGAATTAGCCAAGCTGTTAGCCCTTAAATATGTCTGCTAAAAAAAGAAAGATTGATGGAGAATGCAGAGATCTACAACAGCAAGTTTTATACAGTGAACAAGCTCGTTGCAGTTCATCATCTCATCATTAAAGGGACTCTGTCACCTGAATTTGGAGGGAACAATCTTGAGCCATAGAGGCGGGGTTTTCGGGTGTTTGATTCACCCTTTCCTTACCCGCTGGCTGCATGCTGGCTGCAATATTGGATTGAAGTTCATTCTCTGTCCTCCATAGTACACGCCTGCGCTGTGCAAGATTGCCTTGTGCAGGCATGTACTACGGAGGACAGAAAATGAATTTCAATCCAATATTGCAGCCAGCGGGTAAGGAAAGGGTGAATCAAACACCCGAAAACCCCGCCTCTATGGCTGAAGATTGCTCCCTCCAAATTCAGGTGACAGAGTCCCTTTAAATAATGATGTAAGTATGTCTTCCATATTTTCTTTGTATTGTAAATCTTTGCATTGTTTAACATACTGTTTGTTTATGAAAATATAGCATATGACATGTATATTATTGGGTAAAAATGAGTTAATTATATTAGTCCGGCCCTCTAAAACCATCCCAATTTCTCATGCGGCCACATGGCAAAATTAATTGCCCACCCCTGCTCTAGGGTCTTAGCTATCCCCGATAGTCGACACCACAGAGATTTTCTAACTCTGGGGGTTGCTACAACCTTATTCCCAATTGCTGTTTTGAAACGGCAATGAAGGAATAAGTGCCATTAGCTGACGCCATTTTAATGCATATCATCAGTCGCTAAGGGGATAAATAAAAGCTATTGTAGCTTTAAAACTTTAACAAATCTTAACATGCAGAAGGGCAGCTAGCAAAGATAAATATCAAAGCTTAAAAAGAAAACATATCCACTTATAGAAACATTACTCTCCAGGGAAATGGAATATTTCTGCCCATACTGTAGACTACATGGGAAAAAGCTGTAGTACTTAATAGAAATGCCGAGAAAACTAAGCAGCTAAACAAAAACAAATGGGAACACAGATCAGTTGGCCTTTTTATTTTCTGATAACATTTTTGGACTAATCTGGACTTGGACCACTTTAACCCCTTACTGACATCGGACGGTATAGTACGTCCGATGCCGGCTCCCCTGCTTTGATGCAGGGCTCCGCGGTGAGCCCGCATCAAAGCCGGGACATGTCAGCTGTTTTGAACAGCTGACATGTGCCCGCAATAGCAATCGCGATTCACCCACCACTATTAACTAGTTAAATGCCGCTGTCAAACGCAGACAGCGGCATTTAACTTCCGCATCCGGCCGGGCGGCCGGAAATGATGTCATCGCCGACCCCCATCACATGATCGGGGGTCAGTGATGCATCTCCATTGTAACCATAGAGGTCCTTGAGACCTCTATGGTTACTGATCGCCGGTAGCTGTGAGCGCCACCCTTTGGTCGGCGCTCACAGCACACCTGATTTTCTACTACATAGCAGCGAACAGCAGATCGCTGCTATGTAGCAGAGGCGATCGTGCTGTGCCTGCTTCTAGCCTCCCATGGAGGCTATTGAAGCATGGCAAAAGTTAAAAAAAAGTTAAAAAAAATGTGAAAAAAAAAAAATATATAAAAGTTTAAATCACCCCCCTTTCGCCCCAATCAAAATAAATCAATAAAAAAATCAAATCTACACATATTTGGTATCGCCACATTCAGAATCGCCCGATCAATAAAAAAAAGCATTAACCTGATCGCTAAACGGCATAACGAGAAAAAAAAATCGAAACACCAGAATTACGTTTTTTTGGTCGCCGCGACATTGCATTAAAATGCAATAACGGGCAATTAAAAGCACGTATCTGCACCAAATTGGAATCATTAAAAACACCAGCTCGGCACGCAAACAATAAGCCCTCAACCGACCCCAGATCATGAAAAATGGAGACGCTACGAGCATCGGAAAATGGCACAATTTTTTTTTTTATAGCAAAGTTTGGAATTTTTTTTCACCACTTAGGTAAAAGATAACCTAGTCATGTTAGGTGTCTATGAATTCATACCGACCTGGAGAATCATAATGTCAAGTCAGTTTTTAGCATTTAGTGAACCTAGCAAAAAAGCCAAGCAAAAAACAAGTGTGGGATTGCACTTTTTTTTGCAATTTCACCGTACTTGGAATTTTTTTCCCGTTTTCTAGTACCAGACATGGTAAAACCAATGATGTCGTTCAAAAGTACAACTCGTCCCGCAAAAAATAAGCCCTCACATGGCCAAATTGACGGAAAAATAAAAAAGTTATGGCCCTGGGAAGGAAAAACGAATAATCCCACGGTCATGAAGGGGTTAAAATAGCCTTAATGTCAAAATTAAAACTTAATTAAATATTTTCACAGTTGCAAAGAGCCATATACTTATATCCTGAAAAGCATTAGGCGAGGTCCTTGCTAGTAAGTGACTATAGACAGGCGCGCGGCTCATGAGGAGCTGGTATTTGGAAGCACAGCAGGAACATTCAACACAAAAAGAGAGCCAATTGAGCATTGAGGAATGTCTGGTTGCCTCTCTTAGGGCTTAACAGCTTTCAACAACATTGACAGCAATTTTTATAAAGCTTAGCTATTGCTCCCTGTTGTGTTCTGAACCAGTGTCATTCCATCAGAATAGGTGGTGGTAATGTAACAATTGTTTAGCCCTCACATCCAAGGGCGAATGTCAGATTCCCACGTTTGCTTTAATGGCCAAGCATAACTCATATGGCTGAATATATTGCCTGGAATGAATGGAGACGTTAATAAAATCCTGGTGTAAAATCCTGGTTAACAACTCCATGTTTGAATGTTGAGAAAAATTTTCAAAGTTGGAAAAAATAGTACTGAGTTATTTATGTATTTTTATTTTGCTTATATTCAACATAGGCAGACATAAACAGATTATTATATTTAGAACAATACATTAAGTATTGGTGATAAACCATGCAAATGTTATTTTAGCTACACAATGAAACTACAAAATGAAATTGCAAACAATTATTAAAAAAGACAAGTTATTGTAAAGGGAATCTATCAGCAGGATTTCACCCCCCAAACTGTTTAGAAAAACATGTAGCTTTTGCAAAAACAATTCCAGCCAGAGGTTTAGCTAGACAGTCTGTTCCTTCATTAATGAAAAATCCAAATCAATATCGAAATTAGGCTGAAGTGCTTTCAGTGTGTGCTTTTTGTTTTCTGTGGTTGTCCGCATCAACCATGCAATAACAATCCTCTGATTGTTGCATTTTTGCTGCATTTTTTATGCCTTTTCTCCCTCATTTGATGTGTTCTTGGTGCAGATATGAAGCAGCATTCTTTAAGTATTTTTTATAGTTCAGAAAAGCTTTAATTCTGCACTTAAAAAAGTAACTGCGCTTTTTTAAATGCATTTTTAAGAAGTCTCTAGAGAAAAAAAAGCACCAAAACTGCACAGTTCAGCAGTGTCTTTAGACATACAGGAGGGATAGTTTTCATGAAGTCACATCCACTTTGCTTGGACAGCTAAACACAGCAGCATTTTTGTGTTGAAAAAACTCAACGTTTACACTACGTGTGAACATGGCCTCAGCATTACAGTTTTATTACATACTTTATGGGTTTAATACAAAAAAAATCTATCACGCCATTTTTTTAAACCATTCACCAATCATCATAAATAATCTGATTTATGTGTTGTGTGGGTTGTTACAATTACAGCGACACCAAATATGTCCATGCTATTTGCTGATTTGTGATAATATTTTTTTTTAAATGCATTAAAAAATGACATATAATTTCATCATTTTTTAGTAATTTTATAGGAAGGAAAAATCTTTCTTATATTTTCCCTGCAAAATACAGGTATATAGAAATACACTAGTATGTACAGATTAATCTCTATGTACCACTATAATCTGCTTGTGGGTTTCTTGGCTGCAATGCAGCAAACAGTATACAAAATTCTCCTATTCCTCGATTCCTGAGGAGACCAGGTGAAACCACCGTTCCACAGTCCATACAATTAAAAGGAAAAAAGAAGTGTGTAAAGCATGGTTGGTGACGGGGTCACCGATAAATGTAAAACAAGATAAATTTATTGAGATATAAATATACAAGAAAGACCAATACACATTTAACCCCTTTACCCCAAAGGTGGTTTGCATGTTCCAATTTTTACAATTCTGACCACTGTCCCTTTATGAGGTTATAACTCTGGAATGCTTCAACGGATCCAGGTGATTCTGACATTGTTTTCTTGTGACATATTGTACTTGATGTTAGGCCGTGGTCACACTACAGTGTAAGGGCAGTCTCACACGTCCAGATAATTCTGGTACCGGAAAAATCAGTACGGGAATTATCCGTGTCCGTGTGCCGGTGCGTTTCTGTGGCACATCAGTGTGGCACACGTGTGCCGCCCGTGTGCCCACTGGGTACCACACGCACCGTGCAGGAGACAGCGCTAAAGTTTAGCGCTGTCCCCTGCATCTGGTGCTTAAGCCGCGATTCATATCTTGCCTGCAGCAGCGTTTGCTGTAGAGAAGATATGAATAATCGTGTTTAAAATAAAGATCCATGACCCCACCCCCTGTGCGCCCGCCCGCTGTTATTAAAATACTCACCCGGCTCCCTCGCTGGCTGGTGCTGCTTCCTGTCCTGGCCGCACCTTCTACTGTATGAGCGGTCACATGGGGCCGCTCATTTACAGTAATGAATATGCGGCTCCACCCCTATGGGAGGTGGAGCCGCATATTCATGATTGTAATGGGCGGCCCCACGTGACCGCTCATACAGTAGAAGGTGCGGCCAGGACAGGAAGCAGCGCCAGCCAGCGAGGGAGCCGGGTGAGTATTTTAATAACAGTGGGGGGGGGACGCACAGGGAGTGGGGGTGGGGACGCACAGGGGGTGGGAGGGGGGTTCGGGTCATGGATCTTTATTTTAAACACGATTATTCATATCTTCTCTACAGCAAACGCTGCTGCAGGGAAGATATAAATCGCGAAAAACACCAAAAAAGGACACATTCAAGAAAAAACACACCAAAAACAGGCAAAGATGCTTGCCTGTCTAAATAGGCCTCAATACAAATGCACAAGCAGGGTGCAGCGGACCCAAACAAAATAGCAAATGCACAGGTGCAATACCTAATGAAACAGCCAGCCTTCAATAAGGGTTTGGCCATGTGGTACACCAATGCACTAAGATAAAATACTCTGTATGTGGCATGTTCACACAAGGAATACAAAGCATCTGGCTACAGCCTATTAATGACGCCATATGGCGGGCTGCCCAGTGCTAAAATGCATCCCGTGCGAACAGAGGCCACAGTGTACAGAACAATTTGGGCCCAGCTGCACCCTGCAAAAAATATACGTGCAAAAAAAACCATATAAATATATGTAAGGTATTAGTTGATATTAGGGCCATAATATGGAAGCTGGCAACCCACGCCAAGGGTCCTTACGTATTGCCAGTCCTCAACCCACGCCAAGGGTCCTTACGTATTGCCAGTCCTACTCTAACATGAAAAACACCAAAAAAGGACATGTGTGACGTGTGAAACCGACCTAATACAGATGAGTGCTAAGCGATTACAAATAGCATAGCACTCGGACCAATGTAAATCTATGGGGCTGCTCCCATCATCCGTTTTTTTCTCGTCCATATTATACTTGCAAGTGAAATCGCAGCATGCTGCGATTGTCCATGTATCTCAGCTGAGAAACGCCAATGCAAGTCTATGGGTACGAGAAAAAAAATCGCACAGCACACAGACCATGCGTGTGACTTGCGAGAAATTCACAGGCATTGGGCAGGTGACAGGAAATTGGCTCAGCCATTATTTGCTCATTTTGCAAGTGTGTGAGAAAATCTCACCATACGGATGACATATGGATCAACATATGGAGCAGATTTGTGCGATTCTCAGCAGTCAAAATCAGACAGATTATTTATACATTGTGTGTGATTCCAGCCTAAGGCTATGTGCACATGTTGCGGATTTTGCTGCGGATCTGCAGCTTTGAGTCCGCACCAGCTTTCCATTCGATTACAGTACAATGTAAACCTATGGAAAACACAATCCGCAGTGCCCATGCTGCGGAAAAAAACACACGGAAACGCCGCGGTTTACATTCCGCAGCATGTCAATTCTTTGTGCGGATTCCACAGCGGTTTACACCTGCTCCATAATAGGAATCCGCAGGTGTAAAACCGCAGGTGGAATCCGCATAAAATCAGCGGTAAATCCACAGTAAATCTGCAGGTAAAATGCAGTGCCTTTTACCTACGGATTTATGAAATCCGCTGCTGAAAAATCCGCAGAGCTAAAAAATACGTGTGCACATACCCTTAGTGGTAAAATTTACTTGACATTTTCCAACTTTGAATTTTCATGCCCTTAAATCACAGAGATATCTCACACAAAATACTTAATAAGTAACATTTCCCACATGTCTTCTTTACATCAGCACAATTTTGGAACCCCAATTTTTTTTGTTAGGCAGTTATAAGGGTTAAAAGTTGACCATTTTTACAACACCATTTTTTTAGGGACCACATCATATTTGAAGTCACTTTGAGGGTTCTATATGACAGAAAATACCCAAGTGTGACACCATTCTAATATCTGCACCCCTCAAGGTGGTCAAAACCATTCAAGAAGTTTATTAACCCTTCAGATGTTTCACAGGAATTTTTGGAATGTTTATAAAAAATGAACATTTAACTTTTTTTCACAAAAATTGTACTTTTGATACAATATGTTTTATTTTACCAAGGGTAACAGGAGAAATTGGACTCAAAAGTTGTTGTACAATTTGTCCTGAGTACGCCGATGTTTGGGCGCATGGCAGAGCTCGGAAGGGAAGGAGCACCATTTGACTTTTCAATGCAAAATTAGCTGGAATTGAGATAGGACGCCATGTCTCATTTGGAGAGCCCCTGATGTGCCTAAACAGTGGAAATCCCCCAAAAGTGACCCCATTTTGGAAAGTAGACCCCCTAAGGAACTTATCTAGACATGTGGTGAGCACTTTGAACCCCAAAGTGCTTCACAGAAGTTTATAATGTAGTGCCGTGAAAATTAAAAAATCCTTTTTTTTCCACAAAAATGATCTTTTAGCCCCCAATTTTGTATTTTCCCAAGGGTATATGGCAAAATTGGACCTCAAAAGTTGTTGTGCAATTTGTCCTGAGTACACTGATACCCCATATGTGAGAGAACACTTCTGTTTGGGCGCATGGCAGAGCTCAGAAGAAGAGGCGTTTTGGAATGCAGACTTTGATGGAATGGTGTGCGGGCGTCACGTTGCGTTTGCGGAGCCGCTGATGTACCTAAACAGTAGAAATCCCTCACAAGTGACCCCATTTTGGAAACTAGACCCCGCCAGCAACTTATCTACATGTATGGTGAGCACTTTGAACCCCCAAGTGTTCACTAAAGTTTAAAACACAGAGCCGTGAAAATAAAAAATCTTTTTTTTTCCACAAAAATGATTTTTTTGGCCCTAGTTTCTTTATTTTCCCAAGGGTAACAGGAGAAATTGGACCCAAAAGTTGGACCCATATGTGGGATAAATCTACTGTTTTGGCGCATGGCAGAGTTCGGAAGGAAAGAAGTGGTGGTTTAGAATGCAGAATTTGATAGAATGGTCTGCGGGCGTCACATTGCGCTTGCAGAGCCCCTGATGTACCTAAACAGTAGAAACCCCCCACAAGTGACCCCATTTTGGAAACTAGATGCCCCATGGAACTTATCTAGATGTGTGGTGAGCACTTTGAACCCCCAAGTGTTTCACTAAAGTTTATAATGCAGAGCCGTGAAAATAAAAAAATCTTTTTTTCCCACAAAAATGATTTTTTAGCCCCCAGTTTTGTATTTTTCCATGGGTAACAGGAGAAATTGGACCACAAAAGTTGCTGTCCAATTTATCCTGAGTACGCTGATACCCCATATGTGGGGGTAAACCACTGTTTGGGCGCACGGCAGAGCTCGGAAGGAAAGGAGCACAGTTTTACTTTTTCAACGCAGAATTGTATGGATTGAGATCGAACGTCATGTTGCTTTTGCAGAGCCCCTGGTGTGCCTAAACAGTGGAAACCTCCCAATTCTAACTCCAACCCTAACCCCAACATACCCCTAAGCCTAACCCCAACCCTAACCACACCCCTAACCCCAACACATCCCTAACCCTAATCCCAACCCCAATACACCCCTAACCCCAACAAACCCCTAACCCTAATCCCAACCCCAACATACCCCTAACCCTAATCCCAACCCTAACCACACCCCTAACCCTAATCCCAACCCCAACACACCCCTAACCCCAACACACCCCTAACCCTAATCCCAACCCTAACCATACCCCTAACCCTGACACACCCTTAACCCACCGTAAACGTAATCCACACCCTAACCCAACTCTAGCCCCAACCCTAACTTTAGCCCCAACCCTAACCTTAACTTTAGCCCCAACCCTAACCCTAACTTTAGCCCCAGCCCTAACTTTAGCCCCAACTCTAACCCTAACTTTAGCCCCAACCCTAACTTTAGCCCCAACCCTAACACTAATGGGAAAATGGAAATACATTTTTTTATTTTATTATTTTTCCCTAACTAAGGCGGTGATAATGGGGGGTTTGATTTACTATTTATAATGGGTTTTTATAGCGGGTTTTTATGTTTGGCAGCTGTCACACACTAAAATACGCTTTTTTTTGCAAAAAATATTTTTTGCGTTACCACATTCTGAGAGCTATAATTTTTCCATATTTTGGTCCACAGAGTCATATGAGGTCTTGTTTTTGAGGGACGAGTTGACGTTTATATTGGTATCATTTTCGAGCACATGACATTTTTTGATCGCTTTTTATTACGATTTTTGTTAGGCAGAATGAACAAAAACCAGCAGTTTGTGAATTTCTTTTGGGGGGGAGTTTATACCGTTCCGCATTTGGTAAAATTGATAAAGCAGTTTTATTCTTCGGGTCAGTACGATTACAGCGATACCTCATTTATATCTTTTTTTTATGTTTTGGTGCTTTTATACAATAAAAACTATTTTATAGAAAAAATAATTATTTTTGCATCGCTTTATGCTGAGGGCTATAACTTTTTTATTTTTTCACTGATGATGCTGTATGGCGGCCCCTTTTTTTGAGGGACAGGATGACATTTTCGGTGGTACAATGTTTATTTATATCCGTCTTTTTGATCGCGTGTTATTCCACTTTTTGTTTGGCGGTATGATGATAAAGCATGGTTTTTTGCCTAGTTTTTTTTGTATGGTGTTCACTGAAGGGGTTAACTAGTGGGACAGTTTTATAGGTTGGGTCATTACGGACGCGGCGATACTAAATATGTGTACTTTTATTGTTTTTTTTAATTAACATAAAGAAATGCATTTATTGGAACAATATTTTTTAATTTATTTATTTAGGTTTTTTTTTCTTTTATATATGTAAATATTTTTTTTTTTAACTTTTCACTTTGTCCCAGTGCGGGACATCATGGTAAAATGTCAGATCGCTGATCTGACACTTTGCAATGCACTGTGTCAGATCAGCGATCTGACAGGCAGTGCAGGAGGCTTGCCGGCACCTGCTCTGAGCAGGCGCTTGCAAGCCACCTCCCTGCAGGACCCCGAAGGAGCCCCGAGACCATTTTGGATCCGGGGCCTGCAGGGAGGAGGAAGAAGGAGACACTTGGAGCAATGCTATCAAATCGCGTTGCTCTGAGGGTCTCATTGAAGCACGCAGGGAGCCCCCTCCCTGTGTGATGTTTCCCTATGCCGCCGTATCGCTGCGATTAGCCAGATGTCAGCTGTGATAGTCAGCTGACACCCGGCCGCAATCCCCCCGTGAGCGCGGCTGATCGCGTTAGACGTACTATCCTGTCGGTGGTCATATGGGCACATACCACCTCGATGGGATAGTACATCTAATGTCAGAAAGGGGTTAAAAACTATTAAAAAGCCAAAAGGCTAAGATATGTAACAGGTGGAAGACCGTGTAAGGATCATACAGACTCCTCCACTGTGTGAACCAGGGGTAAGCTGCAAGTAATAAACACTCAGACTGTCCTGAGAAAACAACTGTTAAACCAGTTACAAAAACTGACATACCGGATATACATACAGCATGTACACACAGTGTCCCTAATCAGGAACACAGTTGGAAAAGTAACAGAGGGATTAAACTCCTACAATAATGAAATCCTACAAAAATTCTGGAGTGGAAATGCCCCAAAATATACAGGTGAAAGGCCTAAGGCCGGCCTCACACTCAGCGTATAAAAATACGGTCCGTATTCTACGGTCGTAATATGCCTCAAAATTCGAAATACGGTGATCCGTAAGTACTCCGTAGGCAAGGTGTGGTTGCGTATTTTGCGCATGTAATGTTGCGTATGTAATCCGTATGCCCACCGTAATGCGTATTTTTCACGCAACCTGACAAAATGGACATTTAACGGTTTTGGAGCCTGAAATTGATTTAAATCACCATCATCAACCCTATTTAAGGCTTATGCAACAGGTGGCTCACTCCCATATGGCCATTTTGTGATTTTGCATCTGTTGGAGTGTTGTGGTAACATTTGTACCATGTCTGACCTCCTGCAGTTCACCCCAATGCAGCGGGTTTTGTTTAACTGGGTCTTGTCGCGTCGGTTTGGCCAGCCATATCCTGTGATTGTGGATCCGCGAAGGAGGAGCAGAAGAATGTGGGTGCATCCTCTTTTGACTAAACGCCTCACTAAATGCCATTTTCATCGGCTATATACAGCTCTGCGGGAACATCCAGAAAAGTTCTATCTCTACTGTTGCATGACAATCCCAACATTTGACCGATTGTTGGAGATATTATGGCCAGGAATCACATATCAGGACACAAGGATGCGCAAAGCCATATCTGCTGAGGAACGTCTTCTCCTTACCTTACGGTATGTATTCTACATCCTCACATACTGTGTGTTGATGATCTTTTTTAGTTTATGTGTTTGTTTCTATCTGTTTTTTTCAGGAATATGTGTACATTAGGTCACAAGCAGATGTGACAAAGTTAGGAAAATGTTATAGTTAAGCACCCTAAGGACATTTTTCCCTTTCCAGCATTAACTAGGTTTCTGAAACTAGCAAAGATGATTGTGCTTATTCATGTTTTGTGTGCACTCTTGAAACCTACCTAATATTTTTATTTGGTTCACTTTCAGATTCCTGACCACTGGATTGTCATTTGCGGGACTCCACCTGGAGTTTTTGATTGGCCAATCAACAATTTCTGGCATTGTGCGGTCAACCTGTAGGCAAATATGGGATAGACTCAAGGACCTTGTGATGCCTGAGCCAAAGCAGGCTGACTGGCTCAAAGTAGCCCATGGGTTCCAGGACAATTGTAACTTTCCAAACTGCATTGGAGCGGTGGATGGGAAACATATCAGGGTACGTAAGCCGCCGAACTCTGGCTCCCAATTCTACAATTATAAGCAGTTTTTCTCTGTAGTTCTGTTAGCTGTAGTTGACAGTAACTAAAGGTTTATAATTGTAGACATTGGGGCCTACGGACGAACTGGAGACTCTAGGGTGTTCAATTCGTCCATTATGGGTCAGCGGCTACGTGACAACCAGTTAGACCTCCCACCACCACAACAAATCCCAGGCTCCACTGCAGAAGCACTGCCTTTTTTGCTGGAGATGAGGTGTTCCAACTCACCAGACACGTCATGAGGCCTTATCCCTGGCGCAACCTGGACCATCGTTGGAGGATATTTAATTTGCACCTTTCTAGGGCGTGGAGACTGGTGGAGTACGCCTTTGGTATTCTGGTGGCCAAATGGCGTGTCCTACAGACTGCCATACAGCTCAGTGAGGCTACACTCAAAGAAGTTATCAAAGCCTCAGTAATTTTGCACAACTATACCCGCATACATGATTGCTTCTCAGATGGTAATGATGAACACATGTTGCGTAGTGTAATTAGGCCAACACCACATGGCCCTCCTCTGCGCCGTCCCCTTTCCTGCCTAAAAGTTAGGGATGTTTTGACCAATTTTTTTGTTTCACATCAGGGTTCTACTCCCTGGCAAGATTATGCTGTTTCTCAGTTGTGATTTCCTTATTTTCTATATATGTTTGTCAAATATATTTTTTCATACACTGAAACAGTACTGTGTGTGTTGTGTTTCCTTAATGCCCATATGTTTAGAGAATATGTGTGTGATGTTATAATGATTGGTCCACAAACAGCAATTGGCATTTGTAACACTTTTTTACTAACAACCAAAGCCTTTTTTGGTCTGCCTTTTTCCTGGCCCGGTTGGAGTAGTTGGGATCCCGCTGGTCCCATATTTCTGGCCTTTCTGGCCATTTATTATGCTGGCCATGATGCTTGCAACTCTGTGGAGGCGAGTGCGAAACTTCCGGGATGTCTGTGTGGCTTTTTGAGCTAATTGGCATGTCTGAGCTTCCTGATTGAGGGCTTGGCTCAATTCCTTGCACCTGGCGATGTCTGGAGATGTCTGGCGTATTTCTCGCAAGTCACACTGTTGGTCTGTGTGTAATCCGTATTTTTCTGGCCCCCATAGACTTTCATTGGCATATTTTTTGCGCAATATGGTGACAAACGCAGCATGCTGCGATTTTCTACGGTTGTAGAAGACCATATAATACGGATCAGTAAAATACGGCTGATAGGAGCTTGGCCATAGAGAAGCATTGTACCGTATGCAATCCGTATTTTCAGCACCTCTCTTACGTCCGTAAAACACGCTAGTGTGAGGCCGGCCTTAGTGTTATAAAAATTACTAATTTTATTACAACAAATTAATATTCAATCAAAATAGACAATACATATGATGGGTAACGGTAAAATGACAAAGATGGGCAAACCCAGCAAGCTGTGGCAATGCACTATTGATAATTAATGTAAACTAAAGTGCATAATTAAGACACCCAGGGCTGTATTTAGAGTTTCTACTGCCATGTAAAAGTAGCCTTTTGCAGCAGAGCCGGCAGTTTTTCCGCATCTGCGGCGTAACAGTTCACTTACGGCAACAGTGCGTTCGGCCTCATTCATTCCCTATGGGACTTGCGGACATGTGCGGCATTTGTGGTTTTGCCGTGATCCGGTAAATGCGGTACTTGCAGCAATTGAAAAAAAACGCTGCTAGCAGTGGTATTTTTTGTCTCACCGCAAGTCCAAAACCACAAGTGCTGCACATGTCTGCAAGTAGCCATCACTACCTGTCCCTGCACCTTGCTAGCTCATCCCTAACCATCCCTCCCTGACCTAAAACTACACTATAAAGCTTTAGAAAAACAATTTATTAACTGAAATATTCCTATGATAATGAGGGCTCCATGCTATGGCGCAGACTGGGACTGGCAGTCTGCGGGTCTCCATTCTCTCTCTGTCCCCGCCTCACTGCCTGTACACAGACAACCCTCAACTGGACCTGGTAATCAAAGCACGCAGTAGCATACCAACAGAGGTGTATCTAGGTTTTCTGGCACCTGGGGAAAGTATTCATTTTGGTGCCATCCGCCCCCTTTCCACCCCCCCCCCCCCCCCCGCCAAGCACATATGCGATTTGCACACTTAGTCATGTACCCACGAGCTCTTCTCCCTAATGCTCTCAATGTTCAGTGAAAAACTGAGAGAAGCAGGAAGAGACGCTCGTTGTCACAGGACCATAAGTATGAAAATCGCATATGAGTGAAGTGTCCGTGTGACGACTATTAGAACCTGCAGAGCAGAATCCTGACATCACAGCTTCTGAATTCTCACAACGAATGCACTGCACACTTTTAGGATTCTCCCTTGCCGGTGGACAGTCATGTCAGCACAGGCATGCGATTTGTATACTTCTGGCCACATTCCGACTAGACGTGCCCGGCCTCGCTCAGTTCATTTTCATTGAGTGAGTATGTAAATTACCGGCACGTGAGAATCCTGACAGCGTGCAGTGCACACTGTGAGAAGTCAGAAGTCTGCAGTCATAAAGAATGACTGAAGACTCATTACAAACCTGGACATTCCCTTTAATGCTCCTAACAAAAATAAAAACATGAGTTAGCTAGTGTCACAAATAACATTTTACATCCAGGTACCTCATAGATGACGTCTCTGGAGTCTTTCTCCTTCTTTTCTTCATCGTGTCCAGACCCCATGATGAGTTTTGTCATCCACAGCAGTCTCTGCAGGCTTCCGTCTTCTCCACTCTTTTGCAGAAAATCTCCACATGATCCCTTAAAGATAGAAGTGTTACTAAAATGCTCCTGAATAAAAAATTGCCCCTCACTATATTGTCTGCACAAAATATGACCCCCACATTGTCCCTCTTAAGGTACATGCTCTTCACACTAAACACTCCTTTCCATACCGGCCCCCCTCTTCACACTGTCGTCTCACACTGTGTCCCCCTAATGGGGCTCAGTATTTATACTATACTCTCTCATCATACTCCCCCTCCTTGGTATACTGTCCCCTTCTGACTGTGCCCTTACACTGTCCCCATGCTACAAACCCACTACTCAGTTTCTACTCTGTGCCCACTCACTTTTCTCCCCCATACTGTCTCCTCACACTTGTCATGGTCAGGACATGGGTTAATTTTGCTAGCCTCTTTTCTAAAATGGGAGGAGTATTTATTCTCACTCCTAACCTGGTTTCTCTGTCAGCTATAGATTCTGTTTCTGTCTGTATGCGTGACTCCTGGAGTGTGTGCCCGGCTTGCATAGCGTTGTCTTGCTTTCCGTGCTTTACCCTGTTTGTGTTCCTGGCTACTGAACTCTGGCTTTGCTTCTGACGATCCCCTGTCTCTCCGTTTTGGTACCTCGTAATCTCCTGGCTACGACTTCTGCTTGTTTGATAATTCTTTAGTGCTTGTCCTTTCTCTGTTTCCCTGGCGTCTGGCTCCGCCCTCTTTCCTCCTCCCACTCTGTCACATGGTCTAAGGTCCTGTTCGTTACCTGTACACTGTTTCATGTCAAAGGTCCCGTGGGTTCAGGTTAGTAACTTGGCGTCTTGCTCAGCTGCTGTGTGCAGCTTCCCCTGCAGCATAGATACCCGGGAGCCGTGACATTATAGCTGACCTTACAGTCTTTTTCCCTGGTGGGAGGGGTGTTGGTATGCCATGGATCCTGTACAGGTTCTCACGGGGCAGATTAATGAGCTCTCCCAGTTGTTGCAGAAGCTGTCTGTGGAACAGCAAGCCCTGGTCCACTCGCACCAGCAGGTGCAGTGAGATGTGGCAGGTGCTTTACAGATGTCTGCTTCTTTGGGGTCCCGGGAGGGGGGCACCACTGATGTATCCCTGGTGGACCCCAAACCACCTGTACAGTTACCCAATTCTTTTTCTGGGGATAAAAAGTTGTTCAGGTTCTTTAGGGAGGGATGCAGGTTGTTTTTTGAGTTGCGTCCCCGGGTCTCGGGAAATGAAAGACAGAGGGTGGGGGTAGTTATGTCTTTATTAAGGGGGTCCCCACAGGCATGGGCTTTCTCTCTCTCTCCCTCTGCTCCTGAACGCATGTCTGTGAACCTGTTTTTTGAGTCCCTGGGGCTCATTTATGATGAACCTGATAGAGTGCATTTGGCAGAGGATATGGTAATGAGTTTGACACAAGGAAAGCACTCTGCTGAATGGTTCTGCTCAGAGTTTAGATGCTGGGCAGCTGAAATTTCTTGGAATGATGCAGCCCTGACATTGGAAAAGCAACTGTACCTTCTGCCCTTCTTCTGTGAAACCGTCTGAGAAACGACTGAGTCTGGGCAACAATCGAGGAGGTTGTCCAGACTCCCAGGTACATGTTTTCTAACTTGCCAAAATATTGCTTCAAGTGGAATTGGAACTTGCTGGTGGTCCTGTGGTGACCACCGCCTTTGTTGACTGTGGCTCTTCTATTAATTTGATTGATGCCCAAGTTGTGACTCGTAATAAGATAGGGACAGTCAGGCTGAAGACCCTGTTAAAGTTGTGGCTGTTGATTCATCCCCTCTTACCTGGGATGGAATTTGTTTCGGGACTGATGTTTTTTCTCTGAAGGTGGGTTCCACTCATGTGGAAAAATTAAGTTGTTTTGTAATGAATAATCTACCTGCAGGACTGGTACTGGGAATGCCTTGGCTGCAATGCCACAATCCTGTCATTGATTGGGTGGCAGGGGAGATCACTCAATGGAGATGTAACGGTAATGGTCCGTGTTGTAACCTGGGACCTCTTGTTAACCCTATTAAGTCTGTATCTGTGTTGTCTGTCGGTCTGGAGGGTATTTCGGAGTACCTGAAAGACTTCGAAGACGTGTTTTCCAAAAGTGAGGCTGAGGCGCTTCCACCATATCGACCCGGTGATTGTGCAATTGATTTAATCCCGGGAGCCAAATTACCCAAGGCTCGTCTGTAGAATTTGTCTGGGCCTGAGCGCCAATCTATGAAAGAGTACATCACAGAGAGCCTCCGCAAGGGGCATATTCGGCACTCTGTCTCACCCATTGCAGCGGGGTTTTTCTTTGTCAAGAAAAAAGATGGTGGTTTGTGACCGTGCCTCGACTTTCGAGAACTAAATAAGATTACTGTTAAAAACAGGTATCCTCTTACTCTGATTCCTGATTAATGTAATCAACTCACTGGGGCCAAGTGGTTTTCCAAGCTTGACTTACGAGGGGCTTATAACCTGATAAGGATCCAAGAGGGGGATGAATGGAAAAAAGCATTTCTGATGACCTAGGGCTTGTTTGAAAATTTGGTCATGCCCTTCGGTCTCACCAACGCTCCTGCTGTTTACCAGAGTTTCATTAATGTTGTGTTTTCTGACCTGATTGGGCGTTATGTTGTCATTTACCTGGATGACATCTTGATATACTCAGAGGACAGTCAGTCACACTTACACCATCTTCACTCGGTTCTTGTGAGACTCAGGGAGAACCATTTATATGCTAAGCTGGAGAAGTGCTCATTCTTTATGCAAGAACTGTCTTTTCTGGGATTAATTGTATCTGGGGAGGGATTCCGCATGGATCCTGGGAAGGTTCAGGCCATTTCTGATTGGGTGCAATCTCAGGACCTGAAGGGGTTGCAACGATTTCTGGGCTTCGCTAATTATTATAGGAAGTTCATTAAAGGGTTTTCGCAGGTAGTGAAACCCTTGATGGACCTCACACTCAAAGGGGCGGATGTAAAAAAATTGGTCCATGGCCGCAAAAAATTCATTTCTGACACTGAAGAAATGTTTCACTTCAGCACCCGTGTTGATACAACCCGATCCATCGAGACCTTTTATCGTGGAGGTTGATGCCTCGGAGGTGGGGGTGGGAGCAGTGTTGTCTCAGGGCCCGACCACCCTTACTAACCTTAAACCCTGTGCCTTTTTCTCTAAAAAATTCTCTTCAGCCGAGAGAAATTATGATGTCGGCAACAGAGAGTTGTTGGCAATTAAATTGGCCTTCGAAGAATGGAGGCATTTTCCGGAGGGGGCTGTTCATCCCGTTACGGTCATCACTGATCATAAAAATTTGGCCTATATCGAGTCCGCTAAGAGATTAACCCCCAGACAGGCTCGGTGGGCACTTTTTTTTTTACTCTGTTTCATTTTACCATTACATTCCGACCAGGGTCTAAAAATCTGAAGGCGGATGCCTTATCCCGTAGTTTTGATTCTGTGTCCCCTCCAGAACCTCCTTCCTCCATTCTTCAACCTGGAGTGGTTGTGGCTGAAGTCTCATCTGAGTTACAGAGGGAGATTTTGGATGCACAAGCACAAGCTCCCAGGAATAAACCCCAAGGTAAACTGTTTGTACCAGATCATTTCCGTCTCACACTTCTGCAAGAATTTCATGACTCTGTGTTGAGTGCACACCCTGGGATTGCAGCTACCCGGGGGGCAGTAGCTAGGAAGTTTTGGTGGCCTTCTATGGGTTCTGATATCAAAAAGTTTGTGAATTCTTGTGGGGTGTGTGCTCGTTCTAAGAGCTCTCTGGTCCAGCCAGCCGGTGAATTGGTACCTTTGCCAATTCCGGATAAACCCTGGACACACCTGTCCATGGATTTTATCGCTAATCTTCCATCTTCCAAGGGCAACTCTGTAATTTGGGTTGTGGTTGATAGGTTTTCGAAGCAAGCCCATTTTGTGCCGTTACCTGCATTGCCTTCTGCTGAAACCTTGGCTCGCTTGTTTATTCAGCATATAGTTCGGTTGCATGGAGTACTTGTGAATGTGGTATCTGACAGGGGTGTGCAGTTTGTGGCCAGGTTTTGGAGAGCTTTTTGTATGAAGTTGGGGGTTACGTTGTCATTCTCCTCTGCTTATCACCTGAAATCCAACGGAATGACTGAATGCACCAACCAGTCGTTGGAACAGATTTTGAGATGCCTGGCCTCTTCCAGACTGGTGTGAGGTTTTATCCATGGCTGAGTTTGCGTTCAATTGTTGTATTAATCAGTCTACTGGCAAATCTCCCTTTGAAGTCAATTGTGGGTTTGTTCCGCAGTTTGGAGAATTTTCCCGCATGGATTCTGGTTGCCCTGGTGCTGAGGGTCTGGTGCCAGAGTTAAGAACCCTTTGGAGGGAGGTTCAGGCGAACATCTCCAAAGCCCAAAAGAGGTACAAACATTTTGCGGACAGGAGGAGGGGGTCAGTTCTCACACTAACTGTTGGGGAGAAGGTGTGGCTGTCTACTCGTAACATCAAACTTAAGATTCCCTCCATGAAGTTGGGCCCCAGGTTTATAGGTCCATACAAGATTATTGAGGTGATCAACCCAGTGGCCTATAGGTTACAGTTGCCCACCTCTTTCAAAATTTCTAATGTCTTCCACAGGTCCCTATTAAAACCTGTGGGGACGGTTAGAGAAGATTCTTCATCTAATGTTCCGCCAGTATTGGTAGAGGGTCAGCTGGAGTACGAGGTAGGGCGCATCATTGATTCATGGTGGGTGCATCGAATGCTTCAGTACCTAATACATTGGAAGGGGTTTTCTATTGAGGATAGGTCATGGGTTCCGGCCAGTTCTGTGCATGCTGATCGACTGGTGCGGGCTTTTCATGCAAGATACCCTGAGAAGCCTGGGGGTCCAGTGGCCCCCCCGTTAAGGGGGGTACTGTCATGGTCAGGACATGGTTAATGTCCTGTCAGGGTTAATTTTGCTAGCCTCTTTTCTAAAATGGGAGGGGTATTTATACTCGCTCCTAACCTAGTTTTTCTGTCAGCTATAGATTCTGTTTCTGTCTGTATGCGTGACTCCTGGAGTGTGTGCCCAGCTTGCATAGCGTTGTCTTGCTTTCCGTGCTTTACTCTGTTTGTGTTCCTGGCTACTGAACTCTGGCTTTGCTTCTGACAATCCCCTGTCTCTCCGTTTTGGTACCTCGTAATCTCCTGGCTACGACTTCTGCTTGTTTGATAATTCTTTAGTGCTTGTCCCTTCTCTGTTTCCCTGGTGTCTGGCTCCACCCCCTTTCCTCCTCCCACTCTGTCACGTGGTCTAAGGTCCTGTTCGTTACCTGTACACTCTGTTTCATGTCAAAGGTCCCGTGGGTCCAGGTTAGTAACTTGGCATCTTGCTCAGCTGCTGTGTGCAACTTCTCCTGCAGCATAGATACCCGGGTGCCGTGACAACACTATTCCCCTTCCTCTTCATACTGTCTCCTCTCACATCCCCCTGTTCACCATACTGTCTCCTCATATATTTACCCCCTCAATTTTATACTGCCTGCTCACCTGAATGCCCATACTGTGTCTGCACACATCCCATCACCTCACTCCCCGTACTCTGTCCACATACATTTTTCACATCTCTACTCATACTGTGTCCACATACATTCCCCCGTTCGCTCCCCATACTGTCTGCACCCATCCCCCCATACTGTTTCCTCGTATATGCCCCCATTCCCCTGTGCTGTTTCCCCATCTCCCCCATCGCTCTTCATTTTGTGTCCTCACACATCCCCCACACATTAAATCCGCCCATCCCCACTACAAATCTCCCCACACACAATAAATCCTCTCATCCTTACTCAAATTGTCCCCCCCGTGCACTTACTGTATGTATTGTCCTCCTCATTCCTATCCCGGTATATGTGGTTCCCCAATCCTGTCCTGGTATGCGTCGCTCCCCTGTTGAATGCATAGCTCGGCTCCCCCGGTCCCATCTTGTATGCCTGGCTCCCCTGTCCCATCTTGTACTTATGGCTCAGCTCCCCCCATCTTGTATGCATGGCTCGGCTCCCCCCCCCCCATCTTGTATGCATGGCTCAGCTCCCCCCATCTTGTATGCATGGCTCAGCTCCCTCCATCTTGTATGCATGGCTCAGCTCCCCCCATCTTGCATGCATGGCTCAGCTCCCCCATCTTGCATGCATGGCTCAGCTCCCCCATCTTGTATGCATGGCTCAGCTCCCCCCCATCTTGTATGCATGGCAGATCTCCCCCATCTTGTATGCATGGCTCAGCTCCCCCATCTTGTATGCATGGCACAGCTCCCTCATCTTGTATGCATGGCTCAACTCCCCCATCTTGTATGCATGGCTCAGCTCCCCCTCTTGTATGCATGGCTCAGCTCACCCCATCTTGTATGCATGGCTCAGCTCCCCCATCTTGTATGCATGGCTCAGCTCCCCCATCTTGTATGCATGGCTCAGCTCCCCCCATCTTGTATGTTTGGCTCAGCTCCCCCCATCTTGTATGCATGGCTCAGCTCCCCCCATCTTGTATGTATAGCTCAGCTCCCCCCATCTTGTATGTATAGCTCAGCTCCCCCCTCCCATCTTGTATGCATAGCTCCCCCTTCCTCCTTTATCCTCCTTCTCCTCTCGGTCCTCCTTCTCCTCCCCCGTCCTCCTTCTCCTCCCCCATCCTCCTTAGAAGTATCTAGTAAAGCAGTACTGTGTTTTTAGCATTGCTGTTTCCTCAGATTGTTCGCTCTTGTGAACAAGGCCCTTGCTACTCGGTTGTAGTCTTAACGTATTACTTTCTAATATGTGGCGTTTCTGAATTAGTAAGAGCTGTGATGTGTTGGCGCTGTTTAAGATTATAATTCGTAAAAATAAAGGCATGTTACAAGCACTGTGCAAACACACACTGTACACACACACTGTACACACACACACTGTACACACACACTGTACACATACAGTTAGGTCCATATATATTTGGACAGAGACATTTTTCTAATTTTGGTTATAGACATTACCACCATGAATTTTAAACAAAATGATTCAGATTCAGTTGAAGTTCCAACTTTCAGCTTTCATTTGAGGGTATCTACATTAACATTGGATGAAGGGTTTAGGAGTTTCAGCTCCTTAATATGTGCCACCCTGTTTTTAAAGGGACCAAAAGTAATTGGAAAGATTCAATAATTTTAAATAAAATGTTCATTTTTAGTACTTGGTTGAAAACCCTTTGTTGGCAATGACTGCCTGAAGTCTTGAACTCATGGACATCACCAGACGCTGTGTTTCCTCCTTTTTGATGCTCTGCCAGGCCTTCACTGCGGTGGTTTTCAGTTGCTGTTTGTTTGTGGGCCTTTCTGTCTGAAGTTTATTCTTTAACAAGTGAATTGCATGCTTAATTGGGTTGAGATCAGGTGACTGACTTGGCCATTCAAAAATATTCCACTTCTTTGCTTTAATAAAATCCTGGATTGCTTTGGCTTTATGTTTTGGGTCATTGTTCATCTGTAGTATGAAACGACGACCAATCAGTTTGGCTGCATTTGGCTGGATCTGAGCACACAGTATGGCTCTGAACACCTCAGAATTCATTCGGCTGCTTCTGTCCTGTGTCACATCATCAATAAACACTCAGTGCCACTGGCAGCCATGCATGCCCAAGCCATCACATTGCCTCCGCCGTGTTTTACAGATGATGTGGTATGCTTTGGACCTTGAGCTGTACCACGCCTTCGCCATACTTTTCTCTTTCCATCATTCTGGTAGAGGTTGATATTGGTTTCATCTGACAAAAAAGAATGTTCTTCCAGAACTGCGCTGGCTTTTTTAGATGTTTTTTTAGCAAAGTCCAGTCTAGCCTTTTGATTCTTGATGCTTATGAGTGGTTTGCACCGTGCAGTGAACCCTCTGTATTTACTTTCATGCAGTTTTCTCTTTATGGTAGATTTGGATATTGATACGCCTACCTCCTGGAGAGTGTTGTTCACTTGGTTGGCTGTTGTGAATCGGTTTCTCTTCACCATGGAGATTATTCTGCGATCATCCACCACAGTTGTCTTCCGTGGACACCCAGGTCTTTTTGCATTGATGAGTTCACCAGTCCTTTCTTTCTTTCTCAGGATGTACCAAACTGTAGATTTTTCCACTCCTAATATTGTAGCAATTTCTCGGATGGGTTTTTTCTGTTTTCGCAGCTTAAGGATGGCTTGTTTCACCTGCATGGAGAGCTCCTTTGACCGCATGTTTACTTCACAGCTAAACCTTCCAAATGCAAGCACCACACCCCAAATCAACTCCAGTCCTTTTATCTGCTTAATTGAGAATGACATAACAAAGGGACTGCCCACACCTGTCCATGAAATAGCCTTGGAGTCAATTGTCCAATTACTTTTGGTCCCTTTTAAAAACAGGGTGGCACATGTTAAGGAGCTGAAACTCCTAAACCCTTCATCCAATTTTAATGTGGATACCCTCAAATGAAAGCTGGAAGTCTAAACTTCAACTGCATCTGAATTGTTTTGTTTCAAATTCATTGTGGTAATATCTATAACCAAAATTAGAAAAATGTTGTCTCTGCGCAAATATATATGGACCTAACTGTACACACTACACAAACTGTACACACTGTACTCTGCTAAAGCACATACACAACACAACCCATTGAATTCAATGGGATTCTGCAATGCTGTGCTAATGCTGCATATTTTTCGATGGCGGAATCGCATCGCAGAAAATACGCAGCATGCTCATTCACCGCGATTCCGCACACATAGGAATGCATTGATACGCTTACTTTCCACATGTGGCTATGCCCACCAAGCGCAAAGTAAGCGGATCATGTGCAGATGGTACTCAGGGTGGAGGAGAGGAGACTATCCTTCAGGCACTGGGAATAAAAAATAGTTATAATACTCTCCTTCTGGCGGCCCCCGGATCCAGCCCAGACCTCAGCGATGCTCCCGGCAGCTCCCTTTCCCAGTGATGCGTTGCACAATGACCTATGATGATGTTGCGGTTTCGCGTGATGCTACGTCATCTGGGGTCATTGTCGCGAGGTATCGCTGGGAATGGGAGCTGCCGGGAGCATCGCGAGGATTTTTATTTTTTAAATTATTTTTAACATTCTATCTTTTTATTATTGATGCTGCATAGGCAGCATCAATAGTAAAACGTCGATCACACTTGTCAAACACTATGATTGTGTGACCAACCTGTCAATCAGTTTTCCAAGCAATACTACAGATCGCTTGGAAAATGCTAGCATTCTGCAAGCTAATTACGTTGCAAAACGCTAGTGTTTAATGGTAAAATGCATGTGAATTCCGCATGCGTTTTACCCGCGGCAGGGAGTTGCGGAATTGCCGCGTAAATTTCCGCGGCAATTCCGAATGTGTGCAAATAGCCTAATGCTTGCAGTCTGGGAGCACTTAAAGGGAACCTGTCACCCCCTCCCCCCCCGGCATTCTTAACTAAAAGAGCCTCCTTGTGTAGCACTAATGCTGCATTCTGTCAAGGTGGATCTTTTATTTGGGGTTCCTTCCAATGCTGCAATATCTGTTTTTTTTTATTTGCCCGCCATACCTGCAGTCTGTCCGGGGGGCACATCTTTTCCCCCCGGACACAAACGCCTCCCAGCCATCACTCAGCTCCTCCGTTCGCCACCTCCTGTGCCTTCATTAATGCCCCCGGCACCTGCGCTGTAAGTTCCCATCATGTGATGTGAGTCGAAGGGCAGCGCAAATTGCGCATGCCCGAAAAAGGAACTTACAGCGCCGGCGCAGGGGACATTAATGAAGGCACAGGAGGCAGCGCACAGAACGGCTGAGTGATGACAGGGAGGCAGTTGTGGGAAAAGACATGCCCCCCGACAGACTACAGGTATGGCGGGCAAATTAAAAAAACAAATATTGTAGCGTTGGAAGGGACTCCAAATAAAAGAGCCACCTTGACAGAATGCAGCATTAGTGCTGCACAAGGTGGCTTTTTTAGTTACAAACACCAGGGGGGGGGGGGGGGTGACAGGTTGCCTTTAACCCCTTCCCGACCCATGACGCCACGTAGGCGTCATGAAAGTCGGTGCCATTCCGACCCATGACGCCTATGTGGCGTCATGGAAAGATCGCGTCCCTGCAGATCGGGTGAAAGGGTTAACTCCCATTTCACCCAATCTGCAGGGACAGGGGGAGTGGTAGTTTAGCCCAGGGGGGGTGGCTTCACCCCCCCGTGGTTACGATCGCTCTGATTGGCAGTTGAAAGTGAAACTGCCAATCAGAGTGATTTGTAATATTTCACCTATTAAAACTGGTGAAATATTACAATCCAGCCATGGCCGATGCTGCAATATCATCGGCCATGGCTGGAAACACTAATGTGCCCCCACCCCACCCCACCCCACCCCACCGATCGCCCCCCGAGCCCTCCGATCTGTCCGGTACACTGCTCCGGCTCCTGTTATGACCTGGTGGTCAGGACAATAATGGACCTGGTGGTTAAGAGCACACGGAATGACCTGATAGTTACTGATAATAAGGACGAGCTCTGGGACGTGGGAACTCTGCTGACCGCAATCCCTAAACCTATCAAACACACTAGAAATAGCCGTGGATTGCGCCTAACGCTCCCTATGCAACTCGGCACAGCCTAAGAAACTAGCTAGCCCTGAAGATAGAAAAATAAAGCCTACCTTGCCTCAGAGAAATTCCTCAAAGGAAAAGGCAGCCCCCCACATATAATGACTGTGAGTAAAGATGAAAATACAAACACAGAGATGAAATCGGTTTAGCAAAGTGAGGCCCGACTTACTGAACAGACCGAGGATAGGAAAGGTTACTTTGCGGTCAGCACAAAAACCTACAAAAAGACCACGCAGAGGGCGCAAAAAGACCCTCCGCACCGACTCACGGTGCGGAGGCGCTCCCTCTGCGTCCCAGAGCTTCCAGCAAGCAAGACAACAAATTAAATAGCAAGCTGGACAGAAAAATAGCAAACCAAAGAAATACAAGCTGGAACTTAGCTTCTGATGGGAAGACAGGTCACAAGAACGATCCAGGAGTGAACTAGACCAATACTGGAACATTGACAGGTGGCATGAAGCAAAGATCTAAGTGGAGTTAAATAGAGCAGCAGCTAACGAATTAACCTCGTCACCTGTGAAACTCAGAAACACCCACCAGAGGAAGTCCATGGACAGAACCAGCCGAAGTACCATTCATGACCACAGGAGGGAGCCCGACAACAGAATTCACAACAGGCTCCCCTCCGTTCTGTGCTCCGCTCCCCCCGTGCTCTTGTCCGCTCCCCCCGTGCTCCAATCACCCCCCGTGCTCCGATCCAATCCCCCTGCACTCCGATCCACCCCCCCGTGCATCATCCACCCCCCCCCCGTGCTCCGTTCCACCCCCGCGCTCCGATCCCCCTCCCCATGCTCCGAATCCCCCCCCCGTGCTCCTCCCCACCCCATCATACTTACCGATCCTGCCGGGGTCCGTCCGTCTTCTCCCTGGGCGCCGCCATCTTCCAAAATGGCGGGCGCATGCGCAGTGCGCCCGCCGAATCTGCCAGTCGGCAGATTCGTTCTAAAGTGCATTTTGATCACTGAGATAGATTATATCTCATGACCCCCCCCTTTGTCACCCCCATAGGTAGGGACAATAAAAAAATAAAGAATTTTTTTTTTCCACTAAAGTTAGAATAGGGTTAGGGCTAGGGTTAGGGTTAGGGCTAGGGTTAGGGTTAGGGTTAGGGGTAGGGTTAGGGGTAGGGTTAGGGTTAGGGCTAGGGTTAGGGGTAGGGTTAGTGTTAGGGGTAGGGGTAGGGTTAGGGTTAGGGGAAGGGGTAGGGTTAGGGTAGGGTTAGGGGTAGGGTTAGGGGTAGGGTTAGGGTTTCGGTATGTGCACACGTATTCTGTTCCTCTGCGGATTTTTCCACTGCAGATTTGATAAATCCGCAGTGCTAAGCCGCTGCGGATTTATGGCGGATTTACAGCGGTTTTTCTGCGCATTTCACTGCAGTTTTACAACTGCGATTTTCTATTGGAGCAGTTGTAAAACCGCTGCGGAATCCGCAGAAAGAAGTGACATGCTGCAGAATGTAAACCGCTGCGTTTCCGTGCAGTTTTTCTGCAGCATGTGTACAGCGATTTTTGTTTCCCATAGGTTTACATTGAACTGTAAACTCATGGGAAACTGCTGTGGATCCGCAGCGTTTTCCGCAGTGTGTGCACATAGCCTAATTCTAAAGGTATGTGCACACGGTGCGGATTTGGCTGCGGATTCGCAGCAGTGTTCCATCAGGTTTACGGTACCATGTAAACATATGAAAAACCAAATCCGCTGTGCCCATGGTGCGGAAAATACCGCGCGGAAACGCTGCGTTGTATTTTCCGCAGCATGTCAATTCTTTGTGCGGATTCCGCAGCGTTTTACACCTGTTCCTCAATAGGAATCCACAGGTGAAATCCGCACAAAAAACGCTGGAAAACCGCGGTAAATCCGTAGGTAAAACGCAGTGCCTTTTACCCGCGGATTTTTCAAAAATAATGCTGAAAAATCTCACACGAATCCGCAACATGGGCACATAGCCTTAGGGTTAGGGTTGGAATTAGGGTTGTGGTTAGGGGTGTGTTGAGGTTAGGGTTGTGGTTAGGGGTGTGTTGGGGTTAGGGTTGTAATTAGGGTTATGGCTAAGGTTGGGATTAGGGTTAGGGGTGTGTTGGGGTTAGTGTTGGAGGTACAATTGAGGGGTTTCCACTGTTTAGGCACATCAGGGGTCTCCAAACGCAACATGGCGCCACCATTGATTTTAGCCAATCTTGTATTCAAAAAGTCAAATGGTGCTCCCTCACTTCCGAGCCCCGACGTGCGCCCAAACAGTGGTTTACCCCCTCATATGGGGTATCAGTGTACTCAGGACAAACTGCGCAACAATTATTGGGGTCCAATTTCTCCTGTTACCCTTGTGAAAATAAAAAATGCTTGCTAAAACATCATTTTTGAGGAAAGAAAAATGATTTTTTATTTTCACGGCTCTGCGTTGTAAAATGGTGCTCCCTCACTTCCGAGCCCCGACGTGCGCCCAAACAGTGGTTTACCCCCACATATGGGGTATCATCGTACTCAGGAGAAACTGAACAACAACTTTTGGGGTCAAATTTCTCCTGTTACCCTTGGGAAAATAAAAAATTCTGGGCTAAATAATTATTTTTGAGGAAAGAAAACGTATTTATTATTTTCACGGCTCTGCATTATAAACTTCTGTGAAGCACTTGGGGGTTCAAAGTGCTCACCACACATCTAGATAAGTTCCTTTCGGGGTCTAGTTTCCAAAATGGGGTTACTTGTGGGGGGTTTCTACTGTTTAGCCACATCAGGGGCTCTGCAAACGCAACGTAATGCCCGCAGAGCATTCCATCAAAGTCTGCATTTCAAAACGTCACTACTTCACTTCCGAGCCCCGGCATGTGCCCAAACAGTAGTTTACCCCCACATTTGGGGTATCATCGTATTCTGGAGAAAGTGGACAACAACTTTTGGGGTCAAATTTCTCCTGTTACCCTTGAGAAAATAAAAAATTGCAGGCTAAAAGATCATTTTTGAGAAAATAATTTTTTTTTTTATTTTCATGGCTCTGCGTTATAAACTTCTGTGAAGCACTTGGGGGTTCAAAGTCCTCACCACACATCTAGATTAGTTCCTTTGGGGGTCTAGTTTCCAAAATGGGGTCATTTGTGGGGGATCTCCAATGTTTAGGCACACAGGGGCTCTCCAAACGTGACATGGTGTCCGCTAATGATTGGAGCTAATTTTCCATTTAAAAAGCCAAATGGCGTGCCTTCCCTTCCGAGCCCTGCCGTGCGCCCAAACAGTGGTTTACCCCCACATATGGGGTATCAGCGTACTCAGGACAAACTGGACAACAACATTTGTGGTCCAATTTCTCCTATTACCCTTGGCAAAATAGGAAATTCCAGGCTAAAAAATCATTTTTGAGGAAAGATAAATTATTTTTTATTTTCATGGCTCTGCGTTATAAACTTCTGTGAAGCACCTTGGGGTTTAAAGTGCTCAATATGCATCTAGATAAGTTCCTTGGGGGTCTACATGTGAGGTATTGGTGTACTCAGGAGAAATTGGCCAACAAATTTTAGGATCCATTTTATCCTGTTGCCCATGTGAAAATGAAAAAATTGAGGCTAAAAGAATTTTTTTGTGAAAAAAAAGTACTTTTTCATTTTTACGGATCAATTTGTGAAGCACCTGGGGGTTCAAAGTGCTCACTATGCATCTAGATAAGTTCCTTGGGGCGTCTAGTTTCCAAAATGGGGTCACTTGTGGGGGAGCTCCAATTTTTAGGCAAACGTGACATGGTGTCCGCTAAAGAGTGGAGCCAATTTTTCATTCAAAAAGTCAAATGGCGCTCCTTCCCTTCCAAGCCCTACCGTGCGCCCAAACAGTGGTTTACCCCCACATGTGAGGTATCAGCGTACTCAGGACAAATTGGACAACAACTTTCGTGGTTCAGTTTCTCCTTTTACCATTGGGAAAATGAAAAAATTGTTAAATGTTCATTTTTTCCTTCCATGTTGGTTCTGCTGCTGTGAAGTACCTGAAGGGTTAATAAACTTCTTGAATGTGGTTTTGAGTACCTTGAGGGGTGCATTTTTTAGAATGGTGTCACTTTTGGGTATTTTCAGCCATATAGACCCCTCAAACTGACTTCAAATGTGAGGTGGTCCCTAAAAAAAATGGTTTTGTAAATTTCGTTGTAAAAATGAGAAATCGCTGGTCAAATTTTAACCCTTATAACTTCCTAGCAAAAAAAAATTTTGTTTCCAAAATTGTGCTGATGTAAAGTATACATGTGGGAAATGTTATTTATTAACTATTTTGTGTCACATAACTCTCTGGTTTAACAAAATAAAAATTCAAAATGTGAAAATTGCGAAATTTTCAAAATTTTCGCCAAATTTCCATTTTTATCACAAATAAACGCAGAATATATTGACCTAAATTTACCACTAGCATGAAGCCCAATATGTCATGAAAAAACAATCTCAGAACCACTAGGATCCGTTGAAGCGTTCCTGAGTTATTACCTCATAAAGGGACACTGGTTAGAATTGCAAAAAACAGCAAGGTCTTTAAGGTCAAAATAGGCTGGGTCATGAAGGGGTTAAGGGTTAACAAGAGGAAGCCCTTTTTTTCTTTTCCCATCCACCCTGTCCTGTGCTTCTCTGCACCATTTCTCCAGTGCTCACATGCATTTACTAACAGTCCACCTCTACCTCTCCTCACTGCTCCTCCCACATGAGCCCCAGACTTAATAAAGAAAAAAAGAAAGAAACCCTGCTCAGGTGCCGGCCCCAGCATCCTGCTGCCCTAGGCACGTGCCCTCACGTGCCTAGTGGCAAATACGGCCCTGATGACACCCTATGTTTCTCACAAGGGTGCAGTAAGGGTTGTAAGGAGTGGGGCTACAGCTGTGTGTACCTTAACATGTAGTAAAATATCCCCACTAGTAAGGTTAGGGCAAGTAATGGTGACCACACATTCTGCTCCCAAGTACTCCACCCATAGTCTGCACATAAACCTTTGTTAAAGCAGTATTGCAGACAATATGATACAAAATCACAATCTGTAAATGTAAACAAAAGCAAATAGTCCTAAAAAATGGGAACCACATTGCTGCAGCCCAAGGAAGACCTGTAGGGGTGTGACTAGGAGCCTCACTCAACATGACCACAGATACGCAACACCGAGATGCGAGGAGAGACGAAGGAAGTGGTCCAGGTTTACTCCAGTGATGTAGAAATACTTGGCACTCATATAGGTGTGTTCAAGAATTTATTTATTGAGTGAAGAAATTCCAGAAATAAATGAGACGTTTCAGTCAATACCTGACCTTCATCAGTCATCTGGATGGAGGATATCTGTGTTGCAGTGCTCTGTGTGGGAGTCTGCAGTATCCTTCCTGTCTCATTTATTTCTGGAATTTCCTCAATCAATAAATAAGTTCTTTAACACACCTATACGAGTGTCAACTATTTCTACATCACAGCTGATGGATTTGGTTATCCTACTTGTTCACCACCAGAATTCAAGAAGTGCCATGTTTTCCTAATTGCAGGTTTAATCCAGGACTGACCTTGGGGAGATTACAGCTGACCATAGTGCTTTAAATAGTGTCTTCCAGCTATTGGCTGGGAACACTTTTGAGGAATGCACATGGCCCCTTTAAGAAAGAGGAAGTGTGTGTGTGCACCCAAAGCAGGACTTGCATGCGGTACATGCACCCTGGGTAGCTGCAGATGAAGAAAGAGCAGGACGGGGCTGTGGTGGTTTGTACGCTGGCATCTCTGAAGGGGAGAAGGACTGCATGCAGAAATGCCGCTACTACAAATTACAGGAGCTCATTGCTTTAGCTGCTGCCTGCAATGATAGAGGTTGTTGGATCCATTCCTGGGGAGACCAGACCTGAGAGCCGAGAGATGTCTGCACTACCCTCCCTAGGAGAAGGAGCTATGGGAGAAAAGAAGAGAAGAGACTGTGAGTGTAAGTCAGGACAAAGGGATGACCTACTGGCACAGAGGGAATGTCCTCTAAAATTTGGATAGTCCCACTGAATCCAGGATGGTTGGGACCTATGCACTTTCCAACCATTAGATCTTCATCTGAATTTCCAGCTTCCCCTAGTCTCCGGAATTTGTCTAACATGTTACATTACTGTAATGGCAAACCAACTGTCCAGATATCGCAAACAAGCACAGCAAGTTGACTCATCTACGTACAGACAACTTGTCAGTCTTTTCATCCCTTGAGCAGTTAGCCCTATGGCCTTTGGCTCCTCTTCTCCATTGCACCCTAGGGACCCTTCACCTGTTCAAATTGCTGAATACTCCTTATAATTGATGTAGATTCATGCCACTCTAGAAACTGAGCTTAACAAAATTGAAGCATATAGTTGAAAGCCACTGTCCTGCAATACTATGGCAAAGAAAATGAATTACTTCAAGAACAAAATACCACCATACACTGTAAACTTGAGAATGACAAAAGTAGAGAATCAGAGGGCTCCCAGAATTCATCCTTGACCTTAAGAACAAATGACCAATTCAAGAGTCAGTCCCAAATATTCCTGTGCAATGTTTGGAAATGAATAGAGCTTCCACAGCGCCCTTATCAAAAGAAAGTCAGATAAACTCCATAGGGACATAATAATTAAGTTCCATACTTCCAAAACAAAAGATTAGTCACTTACTGCACTGTTCTACAACCAAATTGCTTCAGAGATGAAAATAGTTGAACTTACCGTATTTGTTCGACTATAAGATGCACATTTTTCCTCCAAAAAAATGGAGGAAACTAGGGGGTGCATCTTATAGTCCAGATGTACTTGCTATGGCTGTGGATGGGAAGGTGGGGGAGCAGCAGTGATGGAGCAGCGGGTCACAGGAGGCGGGAGTCGGCTACTGCAGCTAACATCTGTGCCCACTGCTAAACAGAAAAGAATATTCACTGCTCTCCATGCCCATGAGAGTGGAGAGCAGTGAATATTCCTTTTTTTCTTTAATAGTGGACACTGTTGGCCGCAGCCGCCGGCTCCAGTGTCCCGCTACGTAAGGGAATGAATATTTACTGTTCTCCACTTCCATGGGCTTGGAGAGCAGTGAATATTCATTGATGTTTAATAACGGGCACGGTATTCGCAGCAGCTGGCTTCCTGCAGTGGCTAGGCAATCACATGTGCTCACTATTAAAGAGAATGAATATTCACTGCTTTCCACACCCATGAGAGTGGAGAGTAGTGAATATTCATTCCCTTAAGTAGCAGGTACACATGATCGCTTGGTGGCTGCAGGAAGCCAGTGGCTAAGGTTACTGTGCCCGCTATTAAAGATAAATGAATATTCCACTGCTCCACATGCCCATAGTCCCGGCGTGGGGAGCAGTGAGTATAAAGGGAGCTGTCCTCTGTTTGTAAGCAGTGCATGACGTCACTGCCATGCGCTGCTTACCACCATAAATCAGAAGCCGGCATCAGAACAGGATGCTACGAAGGAGCACAATTCCTATTTCTGCATGGTGTGTCCCATTAGAAAAGGAGTTTCAAGGAAGAAGAAGTGATCTTTACTGTATCCAAACATTCCATCTGCAATACACCCTGTACCACATACTGAAGTTCCGGTTCCAAAAGCACCAAAAACATTTTAAGTTGAGTCAAGTGAGGAAGAACAGGGCTGTCTCGGGTATACCGCAACGGAGAGGGGCCCAGAAGACCACGGTGTCTGATTTTACTTATTCCTGAACTGATTAGAAGCACTTCACCATCACATTAGACAGTGCAGGTTTCTGCCAGCAGTGCAGGGGTTAAACCTGTTCAGTAGAGTCTCTGGAGCTTCCTTATTTGGATGATCTCAGCTGTTCAGTGTTGACCACTCTCCTCTGCTACATCAATCAGAATTGCCATCATTAGCTTTATACAGCCTAGTGTGGAGTTGGAGGTATTTGTTGAGGAGGCGTTTTAAATGTTGTTCTAAAGACTGTTACTTGGTGATTTGTCTGTGTGCATATCCTCCTCTCCTATTTGGTTGTTCCTTCCTTTCAATTCCCAGTGTTCCGGTCTGGTTTTTGTGAGTTTATATTTGTTCGATTGGCATTTTCATTTATCTATGTACGTCTTCCCTTGTTAATCTGGTTTGTGTAGTCTTACATACAACTACTCCACTCTTCCCTGGATGGGGGAGGGGATAGATAAGGGCTGATTCAGGAGCTCAGCAGGGTACGTGGCCCTGGCATCTTCATGATTAGAAGTAATCCGGGGAGCAGAGATAGCTAGGCCATCTCTAGTTTTAGGGATAGGGAAGGAGCCCCTAGCACCAGGATATCAAACTGCAGTCACGTGACAAGGGCGCTTGGTATCATGAAGCATCTTTCTCTCATAACCCAGATTTTTGTCAGCAACCTTAACTAATCCACCTCTTATAACACAAAGTGAACTGAGCAAACTTGTTAGAGATTTGGATCAGCCAAAAAGTAAGACTGAGCACTTAGGTTCCAAGATACAGCAGTGGAATCTCCAAGCGGGCAATGTTCAAATTTCTTTATTCCGTAACCGTGGTAAAGATTTTGCCCTTTGCTTCTTCATAGAGGGCGATTGTCACAGTTCCAGGATGCAGTTATTGACAGCTCACCCATCCAGTCTGGTACAGAAAAAAAATTAACCAGCTGTTAAGGTTCCTGAACTATGACCACATTTGTGGCTCCTCTGTGGTGCCTTGAAGGAAGTTGCCCTCTTATTTGGTCTTCAAGATGAATACACAAAGTATTGCTGTTTTCTGTGTGAGTGGGATAAACGTGTAAAAGAATGTCATTACAGTAAAAGAGACTGGCCTCTATTACATTCAGTTCAACCAGGGAATACAAACATCCTGCAACCAGCACTTGTTAACCCACATAAGATTTTGTTGCCTCCATTGCATATCAAGTTGGGCCTAATGAAGAACTTTATAAAGTAATAGATAAAAATGCAAAAGAATTCAATAGTCTCATTGATAAGTTTCCAGGGTTGAGTGAAGCAAAGATAAAGGAGGTATTTATTAGACCTCACTTTCATTAGCTTCTTCAAGATGCTTCTTCAATATGCAATAGTGGTAACTATGTTTTGGGGAAACTCAAGACCAGATAACTATGAAGAGTTTGTGGAAAATCTACTTTAAATATATAAGGATCTTGGCTGTAACATGTCCTTAAGGATTAATTTCTTACATTCGCATCTAGATTTCTTTCCACCAAACTGCAGAGCAGAGAACGATAAGGCCGGCCTCACACTCAGCGTTGAAAAATACGGTCCGTATTTTACGGCCGTAATACGCTACAAAATTAGAAATACGGTGATCCGTAAGAACTCCGTAGGCAAGGTGTGGTCGCGTATTTTGCACATGTAATGTTGCGTATGTAATCCGTATGCCCACCGTAATGCGTATTTTTCACGCAACCTGACAAAATGGACATTTAACGGTTTTGGCGGCTGAAATTGCTTTAAATTACCCTCATCAACCCTATTTAAGGCCTCTACAACAGGTGTCTCACTCCCATATGGTCATTTTGTGGTTTTGCAACTGTTGGAGTGTTGTTGTAACATTTGGACCATGTCTGACCACCTGCAGTTCACCCCAACGCAGCGGGTTTTGTTTAACTGGCTATTGTCTCGTCGGTTTGGCCACCCATACCCTGTGATTGTGGATCCGCGAAGGAGGAGCAGAAGAATGTGGGTGCATCCTCTTCTGACTAAACGCCTCACTAAAGGCCATTTTCATCGGCTATATACAGCTCTGCGGGAACATCCAGACAAGTTTTATCTCTACTGTCGCATGTCTATCCAAACATTTGACAGATTGTTGGATATATTATGCCCAGGAATAACATTTCAGGACACAAGGCTGCGCAAAGCCATCTCTGCTGAGGAGCGTCTTCTCCTCACGTTACGGTATGTATTCTCCATCCTCACATACTGTATGTTGATGATCTTTTTTAAAAATTCTTTTTATTTTTTAAATTTTTACCCGTAATATGTGTACATTAAGGCCAAAGCAGATGTGACAATGTGACGTAACTGTTATATTTCAGCCCCTTAAGGACATTTTTCCCTTTTCAGTGTTAATTTAGTATCACACAAATGCAAATATGATTCTGCTTATTCATGTTTTGTGTGCACTCTTGAAACCTACCTAATTTTTTGTGTTTGTTTGACTTACAGATTTCTGTCCACTGGATTGTCCTTTGCGGGTCTCCACCTTGAATTTTTGATTGGCCGCTCCACCATTTCTGGCATTGTGCGGTTAACCTGTCGCCAAATATGGGATAGACTTAAGGACCTTGTGATGCCTGAGCCCAAACAGGCTGATTGGCTCAAAATAGCCCGTGGGTTCAAGGTCAATTGTGACTTCCCAAACTGCATTGGAGCGGTGGATGGGAAACATATTAGGGTACGTAAGCCGCCGAACTCTGGCTCCCAATTCTACAACTATAAGCAGTTTTTCTCTGTAGTTCTGTTAGCTGTAGTTGACAGTAACTACAGGTTTATAATTGTAGACATTGGGGCCTATGGACGAACTGGAGACTCTAAGGTCTTCAATTCGTCTATAATGGGTCGGCGGCTACGTGAAAACCAGTTAGACCTCCCACCACCACAACAACTCCCAGGCTCCACTGCAGAAGCACTGCCCTTTTTTTTTGTTGGAGATGAGGCCTTCCAACTCACCAGACACGTCATGAGACCTTATCCCCGGCGCAACCTGGACCACCGTCGGAGGATATTTAATTTGCGCCTTTCTAGGGCGCGCAGACTGGTGGAGTGCGCCTTTGGTATTCTGGTGGCCAAATGGCGTGTCCTACAGACTGCCATGCAGCTCAGTGAGGCAACAGTCAATGAAGTAATCAAAGCATCAGTAATTTTGCACAACTATACCCGCATACATGATTGCTTCTCAGATGGTAATGATGAACACATGTTGCGTAGTGTCATTAATCCAACACCACATGGCCCTCCTCCGCGCCGTCCCCTTTCTGGCATCAAAGTTAAGGATGTATTGACCAATTATTTTGTTTCTCCTCAGGGTTTTACTCCCTGGCAAGATTATGCTGTTTCTCAGTTGTGATTTAATTTTTTTAAAGATATGTTTTTGAAATATACTGTTTTCATCCACTGAAAACGTACTGTGTGTGTTTTTTTTCCTTAATGACCATATGTTTCTGTTTTCTGAATATGTGTGTGATGCAAAAATGATTAGTCTACAAACATCAATTGGCTTTTTGGAAAACTTATTACTAACTTTGCAACCCTTTTTTTTGTTTTTTTACACCATATTTTAGCTATATGGTTTTTATAAGCCTTTTTTATGGGTTGCTTTATAACAAGGATCCACAACAAAGTGGAAATGTTTAGCAAACACAAAATTAACATGGTAGCCAGCTACCAAAACAAAAAAAAAAAAAAAAACATATTACAGATCCCTGTAAGTTGGTGGGGGAGATGTTGCCAGCTCTGGGTCCTGGTCAGGGGGCCTTTGTTGGGCCGATGGCAGTTCATCCTGTGAGGATGCAGTGGCTTGTGGCCCAGAATACTGGCCTTGTCCATATTGGCCAGATGTGTGTTGACCATAAGCCATTTGGCTCTGTGCATCATGCTGAGGTACAGATTGCCTTGCATCATACCCCAACCCAAAATGACCATGTTGTCCAAACCCAGGTTGGGACCAGCCAACATCACTGGGTCTGGAGAAGTGGCCATATTGGGATTGGGGGTTGTAGCCTGCCATTTGGTAGTCTAATGGCCTTTGTAGATTTTGGGATGGGAGGGGTTGAAGTGGAGGCATACGTGGAGTAGGTGCAGCAAATCCTGATTGATTTGGCTCCTGTTGAGGGAATTGAAGGCGCAAGAGGTTGGTTTGGCCAAGCTGCCTTCGCTCCAGGTATTCAAAAACCTCATAGGGGTTATTTGGAGGGGTGCTTAAATCAATCAGGATTTGTATACACCCTCTCACACGTAGCCTCACCTCACGGGGAAGGGGTCTAAGGTATCGGGCAAGGCTGCGGGCAAAGGCCTCCTCGCCATCATCTGTGGCTGCCCTGGCCAAATAATTGAGGACCCCAGCATCAACATCACTTCTTCTGGCTTCAAGCTCTCTCCTTCGCCGGGATCTCCGTAAAGGCCCAGCTGCCTGTGGGGATGACACGAGTGGGCCTGTAGGGCTGCTGCTGTGGCCATGTTCCACAAGCCTTTCCACATCATGTGCTGCTGAGGGTGGTGGTGCAGCATCTTCCTCACTTGCTGCTGCCTGCAGTGATGATGATGCTGATGGGTCCTCAATGATGGATGCTGATGCAGCCAAAGATGGTCCTGCAACCTCTTCCTCCACACTTACAGGATCAATGATAGGGTCAGATTCTGATCCGGTTTCCCTCTCTGTGAGGTTTGACTGTGTTCTGTTAAGAAAACAATAAAAAGTAATTATTCTTTTGACATTGTTTAATTACACATCTGTGTGCAATATTAACACAAAAAAAACACAACCTCAGATCAGCACATCTCCTTCTCTACTCCCCTATTATCTCATATTCACACAAGAATATACAAGATTTGTCTTGTAGAGCCCCACAAATGTACCAAACACTATCACGACACATCATAATGTGGCATACCATTTCAAGCTAGACCAAAACCATGAAGACCCACCTCTTCAAACAATAAGATAACATGCAGTAACAACCCATCCCACAAAACACTGCCTGAACATCTCTAAACTCGCATACTACATTCTCACCCATCCCTTGTTGAATCTTGGGATGCTTGGCGGCCAGGGTCCTCTCTCCTCCAGGACACTTTTTGAATTTATGCTTGTTTACATTGTTGTTTGCACTATATTTACACATCCTTACATGGAATTTTCAATGTCATAACCCTAATCCACAAAAAAGACTATGATTTATTTTCATTACAAATGTGTAGAGTGGTTTTTACTTACTGCCTAAGATCCATACTAGCATCCAAAAAGGAAAGACGGTCATAGTATATATTCAATCAATGAAGAGAAAAAAAAGTATTGCTGCACAGCCTGAATGTAACGTACTGGTAAGAACACAGTCACTTATGGGTGTAAGGCTTCAGTAACTGGAGGTGCTCGCATACGAAAAAAAAAATAATCCAGTATAAATATGAAAAAAGAAGAACTGCGGCAGCACTCACCAGATAGCGTAGATCAAACCTTTATTGAAGGTAAAAAATCCATCATGACGTGTTCACGGCTCGGGGGAGTGCGGACATAGCGGAAGTGAGTAGGGGAAGACAACAGCTGTTTCGCGCTCTACCAGCGCTTCTACAGGTCTAGCAAACTGGGAAGTGACACCGGCTGAAGTAGGTGAGTCACAAATGGACCCTCCCACTCAAACCGTGCACACCAGACCCAGTAATTGCCAGGTACACCTTTGTGAAAAGACAAACACATGACTACATCAATTACATCATGTTACAAAACACATTTACAATAAAAACAAACGTACAGAAGACACCTGGATAAAATTAGTACAACCAATAAGAGGACCAACTGATGAAAAATCATCTTTCCCTATACACCAGTCTGAAAATAATCCAAAATAATTATAAGCATTACAAGGGATAATAATGAACCTGAATACAAAGGACAACCTTTCTCCTGACTAGCCTAGTTTCAACTAATATTCTATGAAAATGCTGCGCAGAGACACTATACATTTGGTAGCAGTCATTTGTGTTTGTATTTATCTCCTCACACACAAGCGGCAAAATACACAACATGAAACGGCCAGACATAACAACAACAAAAAAAACCAAAAAAAACACCCTTTTCCAGCAAAGTAGCAATGTACGGCACCAATCATAAGAACACCGACAGGTCAGTTCTTTCATTCAGCCCGGCAGCACCTGCTGCTTGTGTCTGTAGGATCCACCATGCTTCACGTCTCAGGAGAAGTCTATGGAGGTCACCACCTCGAGCAGGTAATTTAACCCTCTCTATCCCCGCAAAAGTGAGGACCTCAGACTTACCATCATGTGTGTCCCTAATATGGTCAATCAGCCGACATGTCAGATGTGTATCTGACAACCAATTATGGACCAATATATCCCTGATCCGAGTGCTCCTTCTGTTAGAGATCAAAGGACCCCCTACAGCCTTCCCCGCAAGATCTTTATCTCGTTCTAAAATGTGCCAATGCCTACGGAACGAGGCTCGTAATGCTTGATCTAATGGGCCATACCTAAAACAAAAATTGAACCGTGGTTCATTACTTTTTTTATTATTATGAATGCGGGCTTGTGAGCCCTCTTGCACCCGGCTCCTAGCATCTTGTAACAAAGACTCCGGATAACCTCGTTCTCGGAATCTTTGGCACAATTCCTCAGACTGTTGTTCGAAACCTTCTTGTGTGCTATTTATTCTCCGTGTCCGGAGTAGTTGACTAAAGGGTAAAGCACGTTTAGTGTGGGCAGGATGATAACTGTTAAAATGCAGGAGGGCATTGGAGGCAGTTGGTTTTCGATAGATGGATGTACATCAGGGATATATTGGTCCATAATCGGTTGTCAGATACACGGTCTAACTGGTTGGAACAATTGCCTCCTAAAGGCAATTTTCGTTGCGGCCATTGCAACTATTGCAGTTGCCATATTACTGGGCGTTCTATTAGTGTGGGTCCGGTACAACACACAGTTCAACAATTCATCTCATGCAGGACGGACTATGTTGTTTACGTCATTTTCTGTCCTTGCAGGAGATTTTATGTGGGAAAAACTAAACGCCCGATGTTTGTGCGCTTTAGAGAGCACCTTAGATCTATCCGTACAGGTAAGGGGGTACCTCGGCTGATTGACCATATTAGGGACACACATGATGGTAAGTCTGAGGTCCTCACTTTTGCGGGGATAGAGAGGGTTAAATTACCTGCTCGAGGTGGTGACCTCCATAGACTTCTCCTGAGACGTGAAGCATGGTGGATCCTACAGACACAAGCAGCAGGTGCTGCCGGGCTGAATGAAAGAACTGACCTGTCGGTGTTCTTATGATTGGTGCCGTACATTGCTACTTTGCTGGAAAAGGGTGTTTTTTTTTTTTGTTGTTGTTGTTATGTCTGGCCGTTTCATGTTGTGTATTTTGCCGCTTGTGTGTGAGCAGATAAATACAAACACAAATGACTGCTACCAAATGTATAGTGTCTTTGCGCAGCATTTTCATAGAATATTCGTTGAAACTAGGCTAGTCAGGAGAAAGGTTGTCCTTTGTATTCAGGTTCATTATTATCCCTTGTAATGCTTATAATTATTTTGGATTATTTTCAGACTGGTGTATAGGGAAAGATGATTTTTCATCAGTTGGTCCTCTTATTGGTTGTACTAATTTTATCCAGGTGTCTTCTGTACGTTTGTTTTTATTGTAAATGTGTTTTGTAACATGATGTAATTGATGTAGTCATGTGTTTGTCTTTTCACAAAGGTGTACCTGGCAATTACTGGGTCTGGTGTGCACGGTTTGAGTGGGAGGGTCCATTTGTGACTCACCTACTTCAGCCGGTGTCACTTCCCAGTTTGCTAGACCTGTAGAAGCGCTGGTAGAGCGCGAAACAGCTGTTGTCTTCCCCTGCTCACTTCCGCTATGTCCGCACTCCCCCGAGCCGTGAACACGTCATGATGGATTTTTTACCTTCAATAAAGGTTTGATCTACGCTATCTGGTGAGTGCTGCTGCAGTTCTTCTTTTTTCATATTTATACTGGGTCATAGTATATATACTTCCTCTTCTTCAGTGGGGCTGCTGACCCACTCCTAGCCCGCTGCTGTCTTTCCCGCTGGTATTGGTCCCGGATGCTGCGCCATCATGTCATAACATCATCCACTGCAATTACAAGGGCACAAATAATGTATATCATTCTATATCATTCTGAACATAGCTTATTCCAGTTGTCAGTCATATTTGTAATTTTTAAGCAAAAAGTTGCTATAGCACAATAATTTCCATGGTGAGTCAGATGATAAAGGGGTTACATGCAGAGGGCTATATATCGCCCACAGTTAATAACTTGACAGTATCAGACTGGTAGAGAGGGGAGAGAACCCTGTTCTTGCAAACATACATTAGGTAAGATATGATAGGATAGGAAAGGAAAAGGACTTGTGCTATAATGAGACTAATGATCGAAATTATGTAAAAATAAGACAAGGGACAACAACCCTCTGGACGGGGTATGAGGCCAAGAAAATATTTAACAGGGCAAGATCAAGATGAACTATGTCCAGAAACACTTTGGCATGTTACTCAGATTTATAAAATGCCAAAAAAGGCCATAAATGACATATAAAGATAAAAAGGATTGTTCAAGTAATCATGTAGGGAAAGCATCTTTTAAAGTTAAATCTTGTGAATACATGAGTGTACTTACATAGACTTGTCTGCTCCGCACGTGGCCGTTGGGCATAATCAGGGAATAGTAGCCCACAGATGGCCCTCCAAGCTGCCTCTTTCCTGGCCCGGTTAGAATAGTTAAGATCCCGCTGGTCCCATATTTCAGGCCTTTTTTGGACCAGGATGAGGAGCATATCCACGTTAATGATGGATGCCATGCTGCTTGGAACTCTGTGGAGGCGAGCACCAGACTTCCGGGATGTCTGTGTGGCTTTTTGAGTTAATTAGCATGTCTGAGTTTCATGATTGAGGGCTTGTCTCAATTCCTTGCACCTGATGATGTCTGGAGATGTCTGGCGTATTTAACGCAAGTCACACTGTTGGTCCGTGTGTAATCCGTATATTTCTCGCACCCATAAACTTTCATTGGCGAATTTTTTGCGCACTACGGTGACAAACGCAGCATGCTGCGATTTTCTACGGCCGTAGAAGCCCGTATAATACGGATCCATAAAATACGGCAGGTAGAAGCTTGGCCATAGAGATGCATTGTACCGTGTGCAATCCGTATTTTCTGCACCTCTCTTACGTCCGTAAAACTCGCTAGTGTGAAGCCGGCCTAAGCATGATGATAGATTTCACCTAGATTTTGCGGCTATGGGGAAAACATATCAAGGAAAATGGAATCCATAAATGATTGCAGATTACTGTTAGAGAATTGTAAGAGATGATCCGATGCATGAGTACAAGAGACAAACCAAAAAGAATTGTCACTGAACGAGGACCAAATTTTATAGTGCAATTTCTGTAACTGTTTATAATTCACAATCATGTTTAGACATGTTTTAGTTATTTTAAACAGCAATATCAGAATAAAAATGGGTATTATACCACAAAATTTAAAGGCCATACGGCCCTTAAAAACATCAAGCACAACAGGTATACTCCAAGACATGAAAGCAAACAGCGAGAATAAGGAGTACAAAAAACCTGTTTAAAATTTACAAAAAAATCTTTTATTAAATTATATCATAAAGAAAATAGTTAGGAAAAACTACATGGACAAAGGAATTTAAAAAATGAAGGACACGAACAATACAAGGTCCTAGGCTAGCACAAATTACATATGGACCAGGAAGTTAACCTCCTATGGACATTATGCCCTAACAATGTATGTTATGGTTGTCCCACTGCAATATGGCCAATATAGTAAAGACAACTTCACTGTTAACAGTCCATTATGATATAATTTTTTTTTAAATATTTTTTTTGTAAATTTTAAATGGGTTTTTTGTACTCCTTATTCTTGCTGTTTACATTCATGTTTTAGTTATTTGAATTGTTGCTAAGTTTCCTCTAAATAAATATCTTAAAATTTGAATAGCAAATATTCTAAATCTTTATATTTGCAAAAATGATAATGTATCAAAGTAATAAAACTTTTATGCATTAATTTTATAAAAGGAAAACTCTTTGATATCACAGAAACAAAAGCCAACTAAAAATTTTATTTGCCAGATTAAACTTGTCTAAAACAGCGCTATCTCATGCTGATTCCAGATGAAGAAGCCTCTACATGCCACCATTCCAGCCAGTGTTCCTGAAGATCCTTAACCCCTTCCCGACCCATGACGCCACGTAGGCGTCATGAAAGTCGGTGCCATTCCGACCCATGACGCCTATGTGGCGTCATGGAAAGATCGCGTCCCTGCAGGCCGGGTGAAAGGGTTAACTCCCATTTCACCCGATCTGCAGGGACAGGGGGAGTGGTAGTTTAGCCCAGGGGGGGTGGCTTCACCCCCTCGTGGCTACGATCGCTCTGATTGGCTGTTGAAAGTGAAACTGCCAATCAGAGCGATTTGTAATATTTCACCTATTATAACGGGTGAAATATTACAATCCAGCCATGGCCGATGCTGAAATATCATCGGCCATGGCTGGAAATACTAATGTGCCCCCACCCCACCCCACCGATCGCCCCCCCAGCCCCCCGATCTGGCCGGTACACTGCTCCGGCTCCCCTCCGTCCAGTGCTCCGCTCCCCCCCGTGCTCTTGTCCGCTCCCCCCGTGCTCCAATCACCCCCCCGTGCTCCGATCACCCCCCCTGCACTCCGATCCACCCCCCCGGTGCTCCGTTCCACCCCCTCGTGCTCCGTTCCAGCCCCCCCGTGCTCCGTTCCACGCCCCCCGTTCTCCGTTCCACCCCTCCCGCGCTCCGATTCCCCCCCCATGCTCCGATCCCCCCCCCCCCGTGGTCCCCCCCACCCCATCATACTTACCGATCCAGCCGGGGTCCCGTCCGTCTTCTCCCTGGGCGCCGCCATCTTCCAAAATGGCGGGCGCATACGCAGTGCGCCCGCCGAATCTGCCGGCCGGCAGATTCGTTCCAAAGTGCATTTTGATCACTGAGATATAATCTATCTCAGTGATCAAAATAAAAAAAATAATAAATGACCCCCCCCCCCTTTGTCACCCCCATAGGTAGGGACAATAAAAAAATAAAGAATTTTTTTTTTTTCCACTAATGTTAGAATAGGGTTAGAGTTAGGGGTAGGGTTAGGGTTAGGGGTAGGGTTAGGGCTAGGGTTAGGGTTAGGGCTAGGGGTAGGGTTAGGGGTAGGGTTAGGGTTAGGGCTAGGGTTAGGGCTAGGGGTAGGGTTAGGGTTAGGGTTAGGGGTAGGGGTAGGGTTAGGGCTAGGGTTAGGGCTAGGGTTAGGGTTTCAGTATGTGCACACGTATTCTGTTCCTCTGCGGATTTTTCCGCTGCGGATTTGATAAATCCGCAGTGCTAAACCGCTGCGGATTTATGGCGGATTTACCGCGTTTTTTTCTGCGCATTTCACTGCGGTTTTACAACTGCGATTTTCTATTGGAGCAGTTGTAAAACCGCTGCGGAATCCGCACAAAGAAGTGACATGCTGCGGAATGTAAACCGCTGCGTTTCCGTGCAGTTTTTCCGCAGCATGTGTACAGCGATTTTTGTTTCCCGTAGGTTTACATTGAACTGTAAACTCATGGGAAACTGCTGCGGATCCGCAGCGTTTTCCGCAGCGTGTGCACATACCTTTAGAATAATAATAATAATCTTTATTTTTATATAGCGCTAACATATTACGCAGCGCTTTACAGTTTGCACACATTTTCATCCCTGTCCCCGTTGGGGCTCACAATCTAGGTTCCCTATCAGTATGTCTTTGGGATGTGGGAGGAAACCGGAGAACCCGGAGGAAACCCACGCAAACACGGAGAGAACATACAAACTCTTTGCAGATGTTGTCCTTCGTGGGGCTTGAACCCAGGACTCCAGCGCTGCAAGGCTGCTGTGCTAACCACTGCGCCACCGTGCTGCCCGCCTAGAATTAGGCTATGTGCACACTGTGCGGATTTGGCTGCGGATTGGCCGCTGCGGATTCGCAGCAGTGTTCCATCAGGTTTACAGTACCATGTAAACATATGAAAAACCAAATCCGCTGTGCCCATGGTGCGGAAAATACCGCGCGGAAACGCTGCGTTGTATTTTCCGCAGCATGTCAATTCTTTGTGCGGATTCCGCAGCGTTTTACACCTGTTCCTCAATAGGAATCCGCAGGTGAAATCCGCACAAAAAACACTGGAAATCCGCGGAAAATCCGCAGGTAAAACGCAGTGCCTTTTACCCGTGGATTTTTCAAAAATGGTGAGGAAATATCTCACACGAATCCGCAACGTGGGCACATAGCCTTAGGGTTAGGGTTGGAATTAGGGTTGTGGTTAGGGGTGTGTTGTGGTTAGGGTTAGGGGTGTGTTGGGGTTAGGGTTGTGGTTAGGGGTGTGTTGCGGTTAGGGTTGTGATTAGGGTTATGGCTACAGTTGGGATTAGAGTTAGGGGTGTGTTGGGGTTAGTGTTGGAGGTAGAATTGAGGGGTTACCACTGTTTAGGCACATCAGGGGTCTCCAAACGCAACATGGCGCCACCATTGATTCCAGCCAATCTCGTATTCAAAAAGTCAAATGGTGCTCCCAAACTTCCGAGCCCTGACGTGTGCCCAAACAGTGGTTTACCCCCACATATGGGGTACCAGCATACTCAGGACAAACTGCGCAACAATTACTGGGGTCCAATTTCTCCTGTTACCCTTGTGAATCTAAAAAAATGCTTGCTAAAACATAATTTTTGAGGAAAGAAAAATGATTTTTTATTTTCATGGCTCTGCGTTATAAACTTCTATGAAGCACTTGGGGGTTCAAAGTCCTCACCACACATCTAGATTAGTTCCTTTGGGGGTCTAGTTTCCAAAATGGTGTAATTTCTGGGGGATCTCCAATGTTTAAGCACACAGGGGCTCTCCAAACGTGACATGGTGTCCGCTAATGATTGGAGCTAATTTTCCATTTAAAAAGCCAAATGGCGTGCCATCCCTTCCGAGCCCTGCCGTGCGCCCAAACAGTGGTTTACCCCCACATATGGGGTATCAGCGTACTCAGGACAAACTGGACAACAATATTTGGGGTCCAATTTCTCCCATTATCCTTGGCAAAATAGGAAATTCCAGGCTAAAAAATCATTTTTGAGGAAAGAAAAATTATTTTTTATTTTCATGGCTCTGCGTTATAAACTTCTGTGAAGCACCTGGGGGTTTAAAGTGCTCCATATGCATCTAGATAAGTTCCTTGGGGGGTCTAGTTTCCAAAATGGGGTCACTTGTGGGGGAGCTCCAATGTTTAGGCACACAGGGGCTCTCCAAACGCGACATGGTGTCCGCTAACAATTGGAGCTAATTTTCCATTCAAAAAGTCAAATGGCGCGCCTTCCCTTCCGAGCCCTGCCGTGTGCCCAAACAGTGGTTTACCCCCACATATGAGGTATCGGCGTACTCGGGAGAAATTGCCCAACAAATTTTATGATCCATTTTATCCTACTGCCCATGTGAAAATGAAAAAATTGAGGCGAAAAGAATTTTTTTGTGAAAAAAAAGTACTTTTTCATTTTTACAGATCAATTTGTGAAGCACCTGAGGGTTTAAAGTGCTCACTAGGCATCTAAATAAGTTCCTTGGGGGGTCTAGTTTCCAAAATGGGGTCACTTGTGGGGGAGCGCCAATGTTTAGGCACACAGGAGCTATCCAAACGCGACATGGTGTCCGCTAACGATGGAAATAATTTTTCATTCAAACAGTCAAATGGCGCTCCTTCCCTTCCGAGCCTTACCATGTGCCCAAACAGTGGTTTACCCCCACATGTGAGGTATTGGTGTACTCAGGAGAAATTGTCCAACACATTTTAGGATCCATTTTATCCTGTTGCCCATGTGAAAATGAAAAAATTGAGGCTAAAAGAATTTTTTTGTGAAAAAAAAGTACTTTTTCATTTTTACGGATCAATTTGTGAAGCACCTGGGGGTTCAAAGTGCTCACTATGCATCTAGATAAGTTCCTTGGGGCGTCTAGTTTCCAAAATGGGGTCACTTGTGGGGGAGCTCCAATTTTTAGGCACACGGGGGCTCTCCAAACGTGACATGGTGTCCGCTAAAGAGTGGAGCCAATTTTTGATTCAAAAAGTCAAATGGCGCTCCTTCCCTTCCAAGCCCTGCCGTGCGCCCAAACAGTGGTTTACCCCCACATATGAGGTATCAGCATACTCAGGACAAATTGGACAACAACTTTCGTGGTTCAGTTTCTCCTTTTACCATTGGGAAAATAAAAAAATTGTTGCTAAAAGATAATTTTTGTGACTAAAAAGTTAAATGTTCATTTTTTCCTTCCATGTTGCTTCTGCTGCTGTGAAGCACCTGAAGGGTTAATAAACTTCTTGAATGTGGTTTTGAGTACCTTGAGGGGTGCAGTTTTTAGAATGGTGTCACTTTTGGGTATTTTCAGCCATATAGACCCCTCAAACTGACTTCAAATGTGAGGTGGTCCCTAAAAAAAATGGTTTTGTAAATTTCGTTGTAAAAATGACAAATCGCTGGTCAAATTTTAACCCTTATAACTTCCTAACAAAAAAAAATTTTGTTTCCAAAATTGTGCTGATGTAAAGTAAACATGTGGGAAATGTTATTTATTAACTATTTTGTGTCACATATCTCTCTGGTTTAACAGAATAAAAATTCAAAATGTGAAAATTGCGAAATTTTCAAAATTTTCGCCAAATTTCCGTTTTTATCACAAATAAACGCAGAATTTATTGACCTAAATTTACCACTAACATGAAGCCCAATATGTCACGAAAAAACAATCTCAGAACCGCTAGGATCCGTTGAAGCGTTCCTGAGTTATTACCTCATAAAGGGACACTGGTCAGAATTGCAAAAAACGGCAAGGTCTTTAAGGTCAAAATAGGCTGGGTCATGAAGGGGTTAATCCTCAATCGATAAGAACTATTCAAATTTATGTTAATAACCTATAACACTGCCCTTCACCTCACTAAACAGACCTACTACACCACCCTGATCTCCTCACTATCCAACAACGCCAAGAAACCTTTTTACACCTTTCACTCCCTCCTCAGACCGAAAGCACAAGCCCCTATCACAAACATTTGTGCTGATGACCTGGCCTCACACTTTATAGGGAAAACAGAGAATAATCCGCTCCCAGCAACCATGTGAAGTGACTCCCATCCCTCCCTGCACTTCCCCTGGCTCACTCTCCACATTTGATCCCATCACAGAAGAAGAAGTCTCCAGGCTCCTCTCTGTTGACCACCGTCTGCTACTTTGTAGGCTCCAGTCACTAGGCATTAAGGACACTGCCCTATCTTTCTGACTGCTCTTTCAGTGTTTTATTCGCTGGCTCCACTTCATCTCCTCTTCCTCTCACTGTTGGGGTACCTCAGGACTCAGTCCTTGGCCCCCTTCTCTTCTCTCTCTACATGGCCCCAATTGGACAGACCATCAGCAGATCTGGCTTTCAGTACTATCTTTATGCTGATGACACACAACTATGCACGTTATCCCCTGACATTACCCCTGCGGTACTACAGAACGCCAGTGACTGTCTGTCCGCAGTCTCCAACATCAGGTCTGCCCTCTATCTGAAACTCAACCTTTCCAAAACTGAACTTCTCCTGCTCCTGCTGTCTACTAACCTCCTTAAATCTGACATTGCCCTATCTGTGGGTGGCACCATAATAACATCACGGCAGCAGGCCTGCTGTCTGGGTGTTAAGTTTGACACTAATCTCTCCTTCACCTCCCATATAAAATTTCTTGCCCGCTCTTGCTGCTTACACCTAAAGAACATCTCTAGAATCCGCCCTTTTCTCACTGTGAGCAGGTATCAGGATGCAGTAACTGTCGGAGGCAGAACAAGGGATAGCAGGGGTTTTTAATGGAACAGCGTTACTCCAAGCAGGGAGAGGGTAAATGCGGGAGATAAGGATACTAAAACAGTGTTTGGTGGATGTAGGTATAGCAGGGGCAATAAACGGTTGAGGAAAGTACAAAGATATCAAACTTATCAGTCCGGCAGTGCTGAAGATCAGTCTCTGTGGAGATAGCGGTGGCGTTCCAGCCTCAACACTTGAAGAATCTGGCATCATCCTGGTCAGAGATGGGTCCTGGGTTCCGATGTCGGCGAGGGTCCTGGAATGTACTTTTACCGGTCCTGGTACCACGATGGGTCACGATGGAGAGAGGACAGTCCTTTCTTTTAAAGCATCGGCACAACGCTAATACGGGCAAGATAGTCTACGTACGACGGCCACACTCGGTTTACAGCCGGGATCTCAATTCTCAAAGGCGCCCTCTGTGGTCTGGTCATGGGGAGGGCTCACGCTCAGTTACACTAAGGAAGTGAATGTCAGTGTTCTTAGGAGATGCCTCTTCCTACAGTCTCTGGTAAATCTCTGTAAGCCTCTCTAACTTAAGCCTATCATGTCCTGACTGTTCAGTGCGGGAGGGCTCTCACTCTGCCTCTGCACACTACAGTTTCCCGGCAACCGAGACCCTGTTCCTGCACACTGTTCCCCTCTTACACCCTTTTCACCCCCTGATCTTAAGTTCAAAGGTCTGTCCAGGGCACTAAACTCTCCCCCCTGCAACTTGGGTGACAGCATCGATGGTTCCGAACTTGTCACAGACAAGGCATGCCGAGGCTGGCTCTCCTCCTTACATTCCCCCTTCCTTTGTGCTCGCCATTCCATGGGCGAGATCTCTTGCAGCAGGCGTTTACATTCTCCTATTCCAGGTACAGCTTGTCTCCAGACGAAATGTTCCTGGTCAAAACAGTTAGGGGGTCTTCCTGCAGTTGAATGTTCAGAGCGACATAAACTGGGAGTATCTGTCGAGTCCTGAGGGGAGGATGGATTTGGTTGGACCAACAGGGCTGGGGGCATGCCCAATACAGGTTGAACAGACATTTTGGGAGTTATAGGAGTCTCTGGAATCTCAGATGTCTCAGGTGTCTGTTCTTCTTTCTCTTCCACTATCAATTGTTTCTCACATGCTTCTTCCTCAACTTGAGTCACAGGTGGGGTGTCAGCAGAAGGAACCTCTTATTATTATTTTACAATGGGATCATGAGAGACACACGGCCAGAGCATGTTTCGATAGACCACACGGGAAAGGGCACTCTCTTCTTCGTCGGGCCTGATTTCATAGACTGGCCCACCAGGGCAGACTCGATGCATGACCTGGTGTGGTATTTCTTCCCAACGGTAGCCAAGCTTGTTTTGTGGATGCTTGTCTCTCACCAGCACCCGATCTCCAGCCTGCAGAGCTTTCCCTAGCAGTGGGGCCGCTGTAACATGTTCCAATTCTTGAAATCTGGTCTTTACCAGGCGATGCAGAGTCTGCAGCCGATGCCGATGTTCTCCCACCCAATTGGACACCCCTATCCGTGGGTAGTCCTCCTCTGGGTCCAACTCCAGCTCAGTAATTTCTTTGCTGACTCAGCTGAAAAGTAGGGAGTAAAGTGTGTGTCCCGTGGTGTTATGGACTCTATTTTTATACACCCACACCAGCTGTGGTATAAACTTTGGCCAACGGGCCTTACAATCCTCCTCATTTGGATGAGGGTGCAGTTAAGTGTTCACAGGCCCCGTTGCCCTGAGGGTGGTAAGGAGTCGTTCGTGACTTTTCAATCTGGTATATATTTAGTGAAATGATCTACCATCACCAGGCAGTGCTCATATCCTTGGCAAGCTGGTCCTATCGTTATATAGTCGATCATCAGCACGTCTAATGGGGCTGAGGTCACTACGTCTGAAGAGGAGCCCTCTGCTCTGGTGGTTTGGTCAGCTCACAGTTCCTGCATTGCCAGCACACCTCTTCAACCACAGTTTTCAGTAGGGGATGATAAACTGTCATTTGCAGCCAGTGTAGAGTTTTTCAAGAACCAAAGTGTGCTCCTTGTTCATGGACCTCTTTTGCAACTTCGTGCACCAGTGTTTCAGGAATCACCACTTGCCAGACAACGGGCAAAGTTCTCTGTAGCTGAATCTGCCGGAATAGGAGCCCGTCTTTCAGATGTGCCGGAGTATTTGTAAAGCCCCGGTGGTCAGAGTTTCTCTCTCGCTCTTGCTGGGCAGTGGTTGTAGGGCCACCCAAGACCGCATCCACGCGAGTTCCTCATCTTCTTGCTGAATTCTCACCCACTCATCACGAGGCTGTCTCAGGATACTTTTTGAGATAACCGCCGGTACCTGATCCCGCGTGCAGCCAATGTCCTGGCAGTAGCACTGAAAACTGGAACTTCCTCATCCTCAAGTTCTTCATCCCGATTGGGACCAGGCTCTCCATGTGGGACTCTGGACAAGGCATCTGCATGGGTGTTTTCTGTCCCTCGGCGGTAAGTGATTTTATATCGAAATTTGGCCTTTCTTGCTACCCAGCTCTGTTCTAAGGCCCCTAACTTTGCATTCTCTAGGTTATTGTCAGTACGCATTAGCACTTCGGACCCTGCCAGATATTCCGCAAATTTCTCAGTCATAGCCCACACCAGTGCCAGCAGCTCCAACTTGAATGAGCTGTAATTGTCAGGATTTCGTTCGAAGTCATGCAGGGAGCCACTCGCAAATGCAATCACCCGTTCTTTTCCATCTTGGATTTGTGACAATACTGCTCCTAGTCCTTGCAGGCTGCCATCCATGTGAAGAATGAAGTGCTGTGAAAAGTCAGCATAGGCCAGCACTGGTGCCTCTGTCAGGGCTGTTTTTTCAGTTTGAAACGCCGGTTCCTGCCGTTCTCCCCATTGTACAGTATCTCTCGATTCTTTGCTTCAGACAGAATACCCCTCAACAGTTCCAGCAATGGGTTCACTATATGCGTGAAGTTCTTCACGAACCATCGGTAATAGCCAGTTAGTCCCAAGAAAACCCTTATGTCCTTTACGGTCTATGAAGTGGGTCAGTCTTGTACCACTGCAGTCTTCTCTGGAGATGGTTTTACCCCTTCAGCTGAAACCATATGCCCTAGGTATTCAATCTGAGTACAGAACAGGTAGCATTTTGAGGGCTTCACTTTTAAGCCATGACCTTGAAGTCGGCTCAATACTTGCTCTAGTCGTTGCAGATGTTCATCAAATGTGCCGGCATAGACAATTATGTCATCCAAATAGATCAGGGTGCCTTCAAAATTCAGGTCCGCCAGACACATCTCCATGAGCCATTGAAAAGTTCCTGGAGCATTTTCCAGCCCATACGGCATCCGATTAAATTCAAACAGCCCCATTGGTAGTATAAAGGCCATCTTTGCTTGGTCGTGCTCGGACATTGGCACCTGCCAGTAGCTGCTTGCCAGATCCAGCGTAGAAATATACTTTGCGTGTCCAAGGGTGGAGAGGGACTCTTCTACATGGGGTAGTGGGTATGAATCTCGTACGGTACAGGCGTTTAATTTGCGGTAGTCCACACGGAATCGAAGGGTTCCGTCTTTTTTTCTGACAAGAACTATCGGAGCGGCCCATGGGCTTTGGCTTTCCCTGATCACGTCATTCTGTAGCATCTGAGAGATCATCCCCTTTACTTCCTGGTACAGTTGTGGTGGAATCTGTCAGTAACGCTCTCTTACAGGGGCCGCTTGTCCCATTGGGATCTCGTCAGTGATAGCAGTGGTTAGCCGAAGTCTTCTTTGTGCTGAGAGAACACATCCCGATAGCATCCCAGCAGGAGTTCCACTTGTTGTATCTGGCTAGGTGTAAGCACAATAAGTTCAGCCCCGCATCTGGTCAAGTATTTTCTTCCCCTCTTTTTGCTGAGATGGCTCTGATGCTGAGAGGGTTCTTACAGCTCTGACCCAAGGTTCTTCTTCCCTTGCGGTCAATTGGACGGTCTGGGGTGGTATTAATTCTTCTGGTATGCCGATAATTTGGGCTAACTCACTCCTGGGGTACAAAGTGAGTGGTTCTTCCCTTAAATTTATGCAACTAACTGGTACTTTTCCTCTACATACGGTAGCCATTGTCCATGCGACCAATAACCCGGATGGTAAATTCTCCAGGGCGACTGGCTCTAGTTGTATCTCTACCCCTTCCAGGGGCGTGCAGGCCAGCACAGGCAAGGATAGCACAGTCTGTCCAAGAGGTACTTCCAGTCTACCTGTAGCTGCAGTGATTACCTTTCCCAGCATTTTCCCTTCACCGGAGGCTTCTTGGGCCTGTGCCAACCGTATCAATTGCTGGAATAACTTTCTCTGGGGAGTCTGTGGACTCCACTTTTTCAGGAATACATCCAGGCCTCGTTTATCAGCACACTTCCGAACTCTTTCAACACATTCATCCCCAAGGTGACTGTGTACCCCGTTCTATGTCCCCCGAGGTTAGCACCACTCTTTTGCAGCCCAAATCCCTTTCGCAGACCTTAATTTGCATCCACGCCACCCCTGCGACTGGGATGGGTAGTTGATTGGCGGCCATCAGTCTTATCACCTGTCCCCTTCAGGCCTCATCGCCTTGGGGAAATGTCTTCGATAATATGCCTCTGGCATCGTGGTCACTTGAGAACCGGTATCCACCAGGCATCGCACGGCCCACCCATCGATTTTTGGCCCAGACTAACGGACACACTGAAACTAGATTAGTGGGACTTTTGGTTCCTCTCACTGACTGTTCTGGCTCCGAGCGGCATCCCCCCACCTTGGAGCCTCCTAGTTTAACAGGCGGCGCTGTAGACCTGAGCCATAGGGGGTGATGTCATGCCTAGAAGCAAGGAGGGGTCCCCTTGCCAGGTAATACCAGCATCCAACACCTTTCCTACTCCAGAACAGAAGGGGAGCTCTAACACCCAGTTTTAGGGGAGCTTCCCTATAAGTTCTGGCCTGGAGGCGGAGTTAGTGAGTTTGAGTCAGGAGTCTGAGAGGAAGAGGCAAGTTGAGGAGAACCTTGGGAGTGGAGCAGTAGCCAGGCTCAGCCCAGAACAGAGCGCTGACAAAGAGGACGCCAGAGTCCTTGGCTATGCGGTTGTGGTATGCCCCGACAGCCTAATTTGGAGGGCAGAGAACTGCAAGCTCCCTGGTCACACTGAATGCCTGGAGACACTGCAGCAGACTAAGAGCCGAGGCTGCCAGTGAAAAGGCAGTGCCCGTGATAGGTTCACGCTGTCTGCCATACAAATGAGAAGCAACACACAGGAGAGGAACTTGAACAGAGCATAAAGCAGCAAGGACCTAAAACAATAGTGCAGAAGGAAGGCCTCCAAACCCACCTGACTAGGTGGATCCCAAGTTGCTTCTAGGCTGCCCAGACCCCATCATCACCTGTTACCCATACTCCGGACTGCACCTGCAGCTACCAAGTAAAGGTAAAGAAAACTGCAATCCTTGCGTCCTTCAGTCATTTCCCGCACCCTCAGTCCTGCACCCCATCATCTACAATCCCTTACCAACTATACCGGTAGCCCTGGGGCTGCGTCTTCATTGGCCCCAGCAGTCCCCTTAAGCAGCGTCGGCCATCCAGTGCCAAACACCACAGTTGGCATCACGAACCAACTCCCTATAGACTCTATTTCCCCTTCATTTCATTAATTTTATTGGATGCCCAGGGCCACGGACCAGGTCACTGCTGCCATGACCACGCCCTTAAGATGGTTGGACCCGGCCCGAGTACCCCACGGCCCTAGCGGGCACTTCACATATGCCCGAAACCTCCATATAGGAAGCAGGTAGGAAAGTTCTTCCTGTCGAACTGTCCTTTCTCCCCGTCTCGACTCTGAGTAAGTTCTGGTCCCTGGGACACTCAAGGAAGTCACCTTCTTCTTAGTCTCTGTCAAATCTTCCCTTATAGCTAAGATTTCACTGCACGGATCTTCGGCCCAGCTGGGTTCAGTAACCGAGCTCACAGCCACCTCCCCACTCCGAACCTTTGCCACAGGTACTGTCACCCCCTCTTCCTGCTCTCACACCCACGCTTCACCTCCCACCTCTGCAAATGTCATATTTGGATTCACTCTCAAGTGCTCCTGCAGGGCCGGTTTCAGTAGGGCGTCTCTCAGTCACCAACTGATCCCGGAGTATTACGTCAATGGGGCCTATTCCCACCCCTCCTTTTCTGGTCACGGCCGTGTGAATCTCCTGTAACACATTCATATACTGGTTCACCATCTCCCCCTCCCTCTGCATACAAGTAAACAAGCGTGACCTCAGCTCCCATACATCTGTGGGGTCTCAATGCGTCTCCTCCAGTATATGTAGGACCTTGTCAAACATGTCACGCTGTGGGGGAGGTCTCAACATCACTGAATCTTTAGCCTCCCCTCTAATGCCATGATGGCAACCTCTGCCTGCAACATGGGCACCATAGGGTGCATTCTCATCAATCCCCTAATACATTCAGTCCAGCTCCACAACATAACATTGTTCCCATTGAACTTTGGTAAGTTAGTCAGTATAGCCCATAGGGAGATATCGAACCTGGGGAGGGCTCCAGACGCTTGGTCTGTCCCCTCCGAACCTGAAGACTGCATCCTGCTGACTACACCAAGTGTGAGCAGGTATCAGGATGCAGTAATGGTCGGAGGCAGAACAAGGGTTAACAGGGGGTTTTAATGGAACAGTGTTACTCCACGCAAGGAGAGGGTAAATGGGGGAGATAAGGATTCTAATATGGTGTTTGGTGTATGTAGGTATAGCAGGGGCAATAAAGGGCTGAGGAAAGAACAAAGGTATCAAACTTATCAGTCCGGCTGTGCTGAGGATCAGTCTCGCTGTGCTGAGGATCAGTCTCTGTGGAGAATGCAGTGGCGTTCTGGCCTGAACGCTTGAAGATTCCAGCAGCTTCCTGGTCGCAGATGGGTCCTGGGTTCTGGTGTCGGCGAGGGTCCTGGAATGTACTTTTGCGGGTCCTGGTCCCAAGATAAGTCACGATGGAGAAAGGACAGTCCTCTCTTTTTTTAAGCATCAGCACAATGCTAATACAGGCGGGATATTCTACGAACGACGGCCACACTAGATTTACAGCCGGGATCTTAAGTCTCGAATGGTGCCCTCTGTGGTCTGGTCATGGGGAGGGCTCACTCACGCTCAGTGACACTGCGGGAGTGGATGTCAGGGTCCTTAGGATACGCCTCTTCCTATAGTCTCTGGTAAGTCTCCGTAGGCCTCTCTGACTTAAGCCTATCGTGTCCTGACTGTTCAGCACGGGAGGGCTCTCACTCTTCCTCCGCACACTACAGCTTCCCACCAACCAAGACCCTGTTCCCACGCACTGTTCCCATCTTATACCCTTCACGCCCCCTGATCTTAAGTTCAAAGGTCTGTCCGGGGCACTAAACTCTCCCCCCTGCAACTTGCGTGACATCACCGATGGTTCCGGACTCGTCCTAGACAAGGCTGGCTCTCCTCCTTACATCACCATGGAAACAACAAAAACCCTCACTGTCGCCTTGATCCACTCCCGCCTGTACTACTGTAATGCTCTATTAATTGGCCTCCCCTTTACTTGACTTTACCCTCTCCTGTCCATCCTTAATGCAGCAGTCAGGGTCGTCCATCTGGCTAATTGGTACTCATATGTGTCCGCTCTTCGCCAGTCATTACACTGGCTGCCCATTCAGTACAAAATCCAATTCAAAGTACTTGTTCTCACCCACAAAGCTCTCCACAGTGTGGCACCCCCTTACATCTCCTCCCTTATTTCTGTCTTTCGGCCTAGCCGATCTCTGCGCTCTGCAAACGACTTTTGACTAACCTCTGCACTAATCCGTACCTCCCGCTCCCGACATCAAGACTTCTCCTGCGCTGCGCCAATCCTCTGGAATGCTCTACTCCAAGAAATTAGGATCATCCACAACTTGCACAGTTTTAGGCGCTCCATCAAAACACATTTGTTCAGAGCAGCCTATCACATTCCCTAATCAAAGTCATTTTATGTGTAAGTGTGTGTGTGTGTAGCCCATTCACTATCTCTATCTATCCCACACTCCCTCAAGATGGCTGGACCATCACTGTAAATACACATCTGTATTTTGGATCTCCCCCACCTCATTGTAGATTGTAAATTCTCACAAGCAGGTTAGTCCTACTTTGCTTTAATTATTGTATTGTTAACGTTGTTACTTATGACTGTTGTGTTTGAAACTGTTAAACTGTAAAGGTCTGTGGAATATGTTGGCGCTATATAAATAAAGATTATTATTTTTATTATTATTCTCTTGCCACAAATCAGTCCTCAAAGCCTCCACATTATACTGACTGCATTCTCTAAGTCCCTACCTGATGGACACCCCTTTGTTAACATTCTGTATGAGCTGTTTCATAAGGCCACATACCACTTTGACTCAGGTGCCCCATAAAATAATACTGACTTCCATCATACATCAAGAAATATCTATGCATCTAGTTAGAACCCCCTTCCCCTTTTTTGTGTAGTTTGCAAAATTTCTAAAAGTCTGTGTGGCCTTTATTGTTTCTAATCACTTTCTGTAACACGTTTCCCATCCATTAGATGCCCTGACCCCCCATATGGCTATGGCATCCCAGCTGAGTGCTTTTCTCAGTCATCAATTCATTTTGTCCTTTTAGCCCAGTTTGTATCCTAACAGTTGTTTTAAGTTGAAGTTTGGTTTTGATCTTCTTTACAAGATATTCTCTGTTCTTTTTTCTGACTTTCCCCACCCTTTCTCTCCAAATCCATCACCTAGGGGGCCATCCTGTTTCTTGTAGGAGTGTATAGGAAACATTGCCACTCAAGAGGTATGTCCCTTTCCTTGCCATTAATAAAGAAACAAGGCTTGATATATTCTTTTTGATGTCCTTTATGGCTTTAAAAATCATTTACCATAATGTTCAAGGGCTCAAATTCACACACAAGAGGACCAAAGCATATTACCATAGTCTGCATGTAGGCATTCCTTGCCTTCAAGAGACCCATTCTTCTAATTCCCCCCCCCCCCCAACCTATTTTTTCATCCTGAATATCCTCAATTCTACATAGTCATTCTCCTTGTTTTAAATGCTCCAGCTCAGGGGTGGGCAATTAATTTTCCCCAGGGGCCACATAAAAGGCCATGACTGTTGTGGAGGGCCGAACCAATAAGCTGAAATTAATTTTTCTCAATATTAATATTAACATGCTAATTATAATTGTTTATATTAATATTAGTTGTGTCACTTAATATTGAGCAGAATTAAGTATGCTGACATCCCCCTGAATACCGTATGAACTCACACAAAGTCCACTATATACTGTATGAGCCCAAACACAGCCCACTATGTAAAAAATGAGCCCCATATAGCCTCTCTATATACAGAATGAGCACCCACATAGCCAAGTCTTGTGCTTTCCCCATGACTCACAATCCAGAAATGTCAGTGGATGGATGAAAGATGCAAGAGTCTGTCTGGATTCCAGAAACTCACTCAGCTTTTATGCACACACTGATTACAAGCAAATAGGTCACAGGTGAGGATGTTACCTAGCCATTCAAACCCATTTGTGTCAACTTCTGTTCATGTTATCAGGCCAAAATCACCAGGGTATGTGAACTATTGATCAGGGTTAATTGGATGTTTTGGGTTGTCATTATGATTTAAAAAGATAAAACACAGTAGTTTGACAATAAATGGCTTCACCCAACAACTAACCATGAATGGAGAAAAAGTTTTGGTGTTATCATTCATATTCTCTGAAAAAAGCCCAAGAAAGCAAAAATTCTACTTGGGTACGTAAACTTTTGAGCAAAACTGTAAAGCTACAAGTTGTGGCCAAAAGTATTGACAACCCTGCAATTCTGTCATATAATACTCAGTTTCTTCCTGAAAATGATTGCAATCACAAATTCTTTGGTATTATTATCTTCATTTAATTTGTCTTAAATGAAAAAACACAAAAGAGAATGAAGCAAAAAGCAAAACATTGATCATTTCACACAAAACTCCAAAAATGGGCCAGACAAAAGTATTGGCACCCTCAGCCTAATACTTGATTGCACAACCTTTAACCAAAATAACTGCGACCAACCGCTTCCGGTAACCATCAATGAGTTTCTTACAATGCTCTGCTGGAATTTTAGACCATTCTTCTTTGGCAAACTGCTCCAAGTCCATGATATTTGAAGGGTGCCTTCTCCAAACTGCCATTTTTAGATCTCTCAACAGGTGTTCTATGGTATTCAGGTCTGGACTCATTGCTGGCCACCTTAGAAGTCTCCAGTGCTTTCTCTCAAACCATTTTCTAGTGCTTTTTGAAGTGTGTTTTGGGTCATTGTCCTGCTGGAAGACCCATGACCTCTGAGGGAGACCCAGCTTTCTCACACTGGGCCCTACATTATGCTGCAAAATTTGTTGGTAGTCTTCAGACTTAATAACGCAATGCACATGGTCAAGCAGTCCAGTGCCAGAGGCAGCAAAGCAACCCCAAAACATCAGGGAACCTCCGCCATGTTTGACTGTAGGGACCGTGTTCTTTTCTTTGAATGCCTCTTTTTTTCTCCTGTAAACTCTATGTTGATGCCTTTGGCCAAAAAGCTCTACTTTTGTCTCATCTGACCAGAGAACATTATTTCAAAATGTTTTAGGCTTTTTCAGGTAAGTTTTGGCAAACTCCAGCCTGGCTTTTTTATGTCTCGGATTAAGAAGTGGGGCCTTCCTGGGTCTCCTACCATACAGTCCCTTTTCATTCAGATGCCGACGGATAGCACGGGTTGACACTGTTGTACCCTCGGACTGCAGGGCAGCTTGAACTTGTTTGGATGTTAGTCGAGGTTCTTTATCCAACATCCGCACAATCTTGCGTTGAAATCTCTTGTTAATTTTTCTTTTCCGTCCACATCTAGGGAGGTTAGCCACAGTGCCATGGGCTTTAAACTTCTTGATGACACTGCGCATGGTAGACATATGAACATTCAGGTCTTTGGAGATGGACTTGTAGCCTTGAGATTGCTCATGCCTCCTCACAATTTGGTTTCTCAAGTCGTCAGACAGTTCTTTGGTCTTACCATCTTTTCAGTTAGCCATTAAAAGGTATCAACCACTGAGGACTCTCAATTCTAAATATTTTTCTATCTCCTGGCTAACACGGTACCAAGATATATTTCTTTCCTGTAACAAATTAGAGAAGCATCACATGATTTTTCGAACAGTGCCAATACTTTTGTCCACTTTTATGTTTGGTGTGGAATTATATCCAATTTGGCTTTAGGACAATTCTTTTTTTTTTTTTTTCATTTAAGACAAACTAAATGAAGATAATAATAACAAAGAATTTGTGTTTGCAATCATTTTCAGGAAGAAACAGTATTATCTGACAGAATTGCAGGGGTGTCAATACTTTTGGCCACAACTGTAAATATTACCGTATACCAATTTTAACCCCTTCCCGACCCATGACGCCACGTAGGCGTCATGAAAGTCGGTGCCATTCCGACCCATGACGCCTATGTGGCGTCATGGAAAGATCGCGTCCCTGCAGGCCGGGTGAAAGGGTTAACTCCCATTTCACCCGATCTGCAGGGACAGGGGGAGTGGTAGTTTAGCCCAGGGGGGGTGGCTTCACCCCCTCGTGGCTACGATCGCTCTGATTGGCTGTTGAAAGTGAAACTGCCAATCAGAGCGATTTGTAATATTTCACCCATTATAACGGGTGAAATATTACAATCCAGCCATGGCCGATGCTGCAATATCATCGGCCATGGCTGGAAATACTAGTGTGCCCCCACCCCACCCCACCGATCGCCCCCCCAGCCCCCCGATCTGGCCGGTACACTGCTCCGGCTCCCCTCCGTCCAGTGCTCCGCTCCCCCCCCGTGCTCTTGTCCGCTCCCCCCGTGCTCCAATCACCCCCCCCGTGCTCCGATCACCCCCCCTGCACTCCGATCCACCCCCCCCGGTGCTCCGTTCCACCCCCCGGTGCTCCGTTCAGCCCCCCCGTGCTCCGTTCCACGCCCCCCGTTCTCCGTTCCACCCCTCCCGCGCTCCGATTCCCCCCCCCGTGCTCCGATCCCCCCCCCGTGGTCCCCCCCACCCCATCATACTTACCGATCCAGCCGGGGTCCCGTCCGTCTTCTCCCCGGGCGCCGCCATCTTCCAAAATGGCGGGCGCATGCGCAGTGCGCCCGCCGAATCTGCCGACCGGCAGATTCGTTCCAAAGTGCATTTTGATCACTGAGATAGATTATATCTCAGTGATCAAAATAAAAAAAATAATAAATGACCCCCCCCCTTTGTCACCCCCATAGGTAGGGACAATAAAAAAATAAAGAAATTTTTTTTCTTCCACTAATGTTAGAATAGGGTTAGGGTTAGGGGTAGGGTTAGGGGTAGGGTTAGGGTTAGGGGTAGGGTTAGGGGTAGGGGTAGGGGTAGGGTTAGGGCTAGGGTTAGGGCTAGGGTTAGGGTTTCGGTATGTGCACACGTATTCTGTTCCTCTGCGGATTTTTCCGCTGCGGATTTGATAAATCCGCAGTGCTAAACCGCTGCGGATTTATGGCGGATTTACCGCGTTTTTTTCTGCGCATTTCACAACTGCGATTTTCTATTGGAGCAGTTGTAAAACCGCTGCGGAATCCGCACAAAGAAGTGACATGCTGCGGAATGTAAACCGCTGCGTTTCCGTGCAGTTTTTCCGCAGCATGTGTACAGCGATTTTTGTTTCCCGTAGGTTTACATTGAACTGTAAACTCATGGGAAACTGCTGCGGATCCGCAGCGTTTTCCGCAGCGTGTGCACATACCTTTAGAATTAGGCTATGTGCACACGGTGCAGATTTGGCTGCGGATTCGCAGCAGTGTTCCATCAGGTTTACAGTACCATGTAAACATATGAAAAACCAAATCCGCTGTGCCCATGGTGCGGAAAATACCGCGCGGAAACGCTGCGTTGTATTTTCCGCAGCATGTCAATTCTTTGTGCGGATTCCGCAGCGTTTTACACCTGTTCCTCAATAGGAATCCGCAGGTGAAATCCGCACAAAAAACACTGGAAATCCGTGGAAAATCCGCAGGTAAAACGCAGTGCCTTTTACCCGTGGATTTTTCAAAAATGGTGCGGAAATATCTCACACGAATCCGCAACGTGGGCACATAGCCTTAGGGTTAGGGTTGGAATTAGGGTTGTGGTTAGGGTTAGGGGTGTGTTGGGGTTAGGGTTGTGGTTAGGGGTGTGTTGGGGTTAGGGTTGTGGTTAGGGGTGTGTTGGGGTTAGGGTTGTGATTAGGGTTATGGCTACAGTTGGGATTAGAGTTAGGGGTGTGTTGGGGTTAGTGTTGGAGGTAGAATTGAGGGGTTACCACTGTTTAGGCACATCAGGGGTCTCCAAACGCAACATGGCGCCACCATTGATTCCAGCCAATCTCGTATTCAAAAAGTCAAATGGTGCTCCCTCACTTCCGAGCCCTGACGTGTGCCCAAACAGTGGTTTACCCCCACATATGGGGTACCAGCATACTCAGGATAAACTGCGCAACAATTACTGGGGTCCAATTTCTCCTGTTACCCTTGTGAATCTAAAAAAATGCTTGCTAAAACATAATTTTTGAGGAAAGAAAAATGATTTTTTATTTTCACGGCTCTGCGTTGTAAACGTCTGTGAAGCACTTGGGGGTTCAAAGTGCTCACCACATATCTAGATAAGTTCCTTGGGGGGTCTAGTTTCTAAAATGGGGTCACTTGTGGGGGTTTCTACTGTTCAGGCACACCAGGGGCTCTGCAAACGCAACGTGACACCCGCAGACCATTTCATCAAAGTCTGCATTTCAAAAGTCACTACTTCCCTTCTGAGCCCCGACGTGTGCCCAAACAGTGGTTTACCCCCACTCATGGGGTATCAGCGTACTCAGGAGAAACTGGACAACAACTTTTGGGGTCCAATTTCTCCTGTAACCCTTAGGAAAATAAAAAATTCTGGGCTAAATAATTATTTTTGAGGAAAGAAAACGTATTTATTATTTTCACGGCTCTGCATTATAAACTTCTATGAAGCACTTGGGGGTTCAAAGTGCTCACCACATATCTAGATAAGTTCCTTTCGGGGTCTAGTTTCCAAAATGGGGTCACTTGTGGGGGGTTTCTACTGTTAAGCCACATCAGGGGCTCTGCAAACGCAACGTGACGCCCGCAGACCATTCCATCAAAGTCTGCATTTCAAAACGTCACTACTTCACTTCCGAGCCTCGGCATGTGCCCAAACAGTGGTTTACCCCCACATATGGGGTATCAGCGTACTCAGGAGAAACTGGACAACAACTTTTGGGGTCCAATTTCTTCTGTTACCCTTGGGAAAATAAAAAATTCTGGGCTAAATAATTATTTTTGAGGAAAGAAAACGTATTTATTATTTTCACGGCTCTGCATTATAAACTTCTATGAAGCACTTGGGGGTTCAAAGTGCTCACCACACATCTAGATAAGTTCCTTTGGGGGTCTAGTTTCCAAAATGGGGTCACTTGTGGGGGGTTTCTACTGTTAAGCCACATCAGGGGCTCTGCAAACGCAACGTGACGCCCACAGAGCATTCCATCAAAGTCTGCATTTCAAAACGTCACTACTTCACTTCCGAGCCCCAGCATGTGCCCAAACAGTGATTTACCCCCACATATGGGGTATCAGCGTACTCAGGAGAAACTGGACAACAACTTTTGGGGTCAAATTTCTCCTGTTACCCTTGGGAAAATAAAAAATTGCAGGCTAAAAGATCATTTTTGAGAAAATAATTTTTTTTTTTTATTTTCATGGCTCTGCGTTATAAACTTCTGTGAAGCACTTGGGGGTTCAAAGTCCTCACCACACATCTAGATTAGTTCCTTTGGGGGTCTAGTTTCCAAAATGGGGTCATTTCTGGGGGATCTCCAATGTTTAAGCACACAGGGGCTCTCCAAACGTGACATGGTGTCCGCTAATGATTGGAGCTAATTTTCCATTTAAAAAGCCAAATGGCGTGCCATCCCTTCCGAGCCCTGCCGTGCGCCCAAACAGTGGTTTACCCCCACATATGGGGTATCAGCGTACTCAGGACAAACTGGACAACAATATTTGGGGTCCAATTTCTCCCATTATCCTTGGCAAAATAGGAAATTCCAGGTTAAAAAATCATTTTTGAGGAAAGAAAAATTATTTTTTATTTTCATGGCTCTGCGTTATAAACTTCTGTGAAGCACCTGGGGGTTTAAAGTGCTCAATATGCATCTAGATAAGTTCCTTGGGGGATCTAGTTTCCAAAATGGGGTCACTTGTGGGGGAGCTCCAATGTTTAGGCACACAGGAGCTATCCAAACGCGACATGGTGTCCGCTAACGATGGAAATAATTTTTCATTCAAAAAGTCAAATGGCGCTCCTTCCCTTCCAAGCCTTACCATGTGCCCAAACAGTGGTTTACCCCCACATGTGAGGTATTGGTGTACTCAGGAGAAATTGCCCAACACATTTTAGGATCCATTTTATCCTGTTGCCCATGTGAAAATGAAAAAATTGAGGCTGAAAGAATTTTTTTGTGAAAAAAAAGTACTTTTTCATTTTTACGGATCAATTTGTGAAGCACCTGGGGGTTCAAAGTGCTCACTATGCATCTAGATAAGTTCCTTGGGGCGTCTAGTTTCCAAAATGGGGTCACTTGTGGGGGAGCTCCAATTTTTAGGCACACGGGGGCTCTCCAAACGTGACATGGTGTCCGCTAAAGAGTGGAGCCAATTTTTGATTCAAAAAGTCAAATGGCGCTCCTTCCCTTCCAAGCCCTGCCGTGCGCCCAAACAGTGGTTTACCCCCACATATGAGGTATCAGCGTACTCAGGACAAATTGGACAACAACTTTCGTGGTTCAGTTTCTCCTTTTACCATTGGGAAAATAAAAAAATTGTTGCTAAAAGATAATTTTTGTGACTAAAAAGTTAAATGTTCATTTTTTCCTTCCATGTTGCTTCTGCTGCTGTGAAGCACCTGAAGGGTTAATAAACTTCTTAAATGTGGTTTTGAGTACCTTGAGGGGTGCAGTTTTTAGAATGGTGTCACTTTTGGGTATTTTCAGCCATATAGACCCCTCAAACTGACTTCAAATGTGAGGTGGTCCCTAAAAAAAATGGTTTTGTAAATTTCGTTGTAAAAATGACAAATCGCTGGTCAAATTTTAACCCTTATAACTTCCTAACAAAAAAAAATTTTGTTTCCAAAATTGTGCTGATGTAAAGTAAACATGTGGGAAATGTTATTTATTAACTATTTTGTGTCACATATCTCTCTGGTTTAACAGAATAAAAATTCAAAATGTGAAAATTGCGAAATTTTCAAAATTTTCGCCAAATTCCCGTTTTTATCACAAATAAACGCAGAATTTATTGACCTAAATTTACCACTAACATGAAGCCCAATATGTCACGAAAAAACAATCTCAGAACCGCTAGGATCCGTTGAAGCGTTCCTGAGTTATTACCTCATAAAGGGACACTGGTCAGAATTGCAAAAAACGGCCAGGTCTTTAAGGTCAAAATAGGCTGGGTCATGAAGGGGTTAAATGGGAATTTAACACTATTTTTTTTTATTTGAAACTGGAGTACCTCCTGTAATTGCCACTACTCCACTGATTCTGGAACAGTTTTTCTTTTTCTTCTGTGACCGACCCTTCATTCCAAAATTTAGCCCCCTAGTAATAATGATGCAATTTTTTCCCATCAATGAAGTAGGTGTATATCACAAAATTTCTTTTGGGGTGTTTGCTTTTTCTCCTCCGAATTACCAAAAAATATGTCTGTGCTCACGGGAGTTTTTGGTTCTCCCAGTTGATTGCAGTAAACATTTTCACCATTATTACTAAAAGGCAGAAGTTTATAATGGAGGAGCACAGAAAAAAAATAAGTTGCTCCAGAATCAGTGGAGAAATGGTGATCAGAGGAGGGACTCATTTTGAAATACAATATCCAAAGTAAGGTGGATTATGCGTTTACAGGTTAACATGTGTTTTATAACTCACAATTATTTGGGCCAACATCATCCAATCCACGAACTGTAAATCTTGTAAACTACATTACAAGATACTAAAAACAATCTTACATCTATTAGAATTCTGCCAGGGTATGTAAACTTTTGAACACAATTGTATATAGTGTAAGTCCCATATAACGTTCAGTATACAGTATGAGTCTTCCAAATAGCATCCAATATACAGTATGAGCCCCCGAATAGCCTCCAATGTACAGTTTTAGCCCCACAAATAGCCTCCAAAATGCAGTACGAGTCCCACATAACCTCTATATATACAGCGTGAGCCCCATGTAGCCTACATATGCACAGTGCAGTGTGAGCCCCACATAGCCTTCATATATACAGTGTGAGCCCCCACATAGCCTTCTATATATAGAACGAGTCCCCAAATATTCTCCTATATACAGTATGAGCCCCTACATAGCCTCCTATATGCAGTATGAACCCCAACATAGGCTCCTATATAAAGCATGAGCCCCCACATAGACTCCTATATACAGTATGAACCTCACATAGTCTTTCTATATACAATGTGAGCCCCACATAGCCTCTGATATAAAGGATTTGCCCCACATAGCCTTTGATATATGGCATGTGCCCTATATAGCCTTTTATATACTGTCCAGCATGTGTCACACAAAGCCACACTATATGCAGTGTGAGCCCCCCATAGCCTCCTATATACAGTATGATCCCCCACATAGACTCCATATATACAGTTTGAGCCCCACATAGCCTCCATATATACAATGTTAGCCCAAGATAGCCTCCATATATACAGTGTGAGATCCACATGGCCTCCATGTATATAGTGCGAGCCCCACATAGCCTCTATATAAACAGTATGAGCCCCACATATCCTCCATATATACAGTCTGAGCCCACATAGTCTAGTATGTACATACAAACATCATATACGCAAGAAAAATAAAACAACACATACGCACCTCGCTCCCATTCCCCTAGTGCTCTGCTCCTGTCTCATGTGCACTGAGTCTCAGCAGCAGGACAATGAAATGTCATCTTGTTGCCTGCTGTCTCACAAACTGATTGGTGGAAGATGAAGCCGGTGGCCCTGTAATCCACCAATGTATTATTATTTATTATTATAGCGCCATTTATTCCATGGCGCGTTACATGTGAGGAGGGGTATACATAATAAAAACAAGTACAATAATCTTGGACAATACAAGTCACAACTGGTACGGGAGGAGAGAGGACCCTGCCCACGAGGCTCACAATCTACAAGGGATGGGTGAGGATTCAGTAGGTGAGGATAGAGCTGGTCGTGCAGTGGTTTGGTCGATCGGTGGTTACTGCAGGTTATAGGCTTGTTGGAATAGATAGGTCTTCAAGTTCTTTTTGACCACTGTCTTCATCCTGAGGACACAAATAGTGGTGACAGCGGGCGGCAGATGGACGGTGGGCAGGGGAGTGCAAGATGCTTCCCATGGTCCCCCGTTTCAGCCCTTTGGCTGTCTTGGTCCGCTGGCTGGTCCAGTCTGGGCTGCAGATTGCCCAGGTTTGCTTCAGCCAATCTCTCCTCCAGTCCTCTACAGCTTTTCCAGAAGGCTGGTACCCTGGTCTGATAGGCACCATTCAGGATGTCCAGGTAACTGTTATATCTTTTTCTGCATCCTACACAGACAGAATCAGTTTTTTGATTTGTTCTACTCACTGTTAGTTTTAGCAAAAGAAAGAACGGTGAAAATGACTAATTCCTACTTTGTGCCTTAATGACTCTGCTTTCATATGCCAAAGTGTTTTCACTACTTGAGACTCATCTCAGAGAATATTTTCAATGTAACACTTCTGCCTTTTCCACAGTCTCTTTATGGGAGGCGCACAAGGTGGTCCTTAGAGATTTCTGTATTCAAGCAGTTTCTGGGAAAAAGAAAGATTAAACAAACAGCTAGACCTTGAGTCCTCCAGGAAGACCTGAAAAACACTCCTGCTAGTCAATCTGCTGCAAGTTTAGTCATGGCATGAAGCCAATTAGACTTATGTCTATAAGGCCGGGTTCACATTGCGTCTATGGCGTTCGTTAGATGGACTACATTACACCGCGGCATAATGCGGTGTAATGCAGTCCGTTAGCGCCGCCATTATGCCCTATGTTGGATGCATTGCTAGCGCACGCCCACAATGGCGATGTGCCGCCATTGAGTGACGGACCCTGGGACGTGGGCTGCAGCGTTTCCGGGTCCGTCACTGCTAGCGCAGAAAAAGCATCTGCTAGCTATCTGTGCTAGCACTATATCAAATCGGCACTTGTGTTAACAGCAGCCCGTTAACGCATGTGTTGAACGGGCTGCTGTTAATGCAATGTGAACCTGGCATAAGAGTTAGCAGAATGGAAATTTCACTGGTCGCAGAGAAACTATGATACTGTCAACAGCAAATCTAATTTTCAACTGATGAAACATCTCAAAGTCCTTCCTACTGGACACCATCCTATTAAGCTGATACGAGTACGGTGACCTCGAATCCCTACTGGATCCTAGAAGAAATTTAGCACCATATTTGCCGCCTTTACTCTGATCCACGTCCTCCAGACTCTGAAGCCATTTCCACTTCTCTTTCCTCAATCTCTTTGCCATTTGTTCCACGCTCCATATAAGACATATTTACAATTGACATATTGGATGCAGAAGTGACCATAGCCATCAAACTACTGAAAAATGGCAAAAGAACGGAGCCACAGTGAATATACTGCAACCTACTATAAAAAGATTTCCCATTTACTAGTTCTTAAACATACTTCCCTTTTTAATGCAGTGGTGGATAGTTTCTGCCTACACTACATTAACTGCTCCTATTTCTATGTACCCGAAGCCTGACAATGTTTCTCACATTTGAATTGACTACAAGCCAACTAATAAATATAGACGTTGCTCCAGCTGTGCAAAACCCAGGGCATAGAAGCTATGCTTTTCTCATTGGACATCAGACAGGCCTTTAACACCCTTTCTTGGTCCCTATCATTTTGCTTTTCTACAGAAATTTCCATTCAAATTCATTAGATGGGCCCATGTAATGTAAAGTACACCTTTGATATTTTTGAACTTTTTGTTTTCCCATCCACAGAGGGGACTCGGCAAGGTTGCACACTCTTCTCAATCAAGTCTGCAGTGACACTTATGAATTCCCCCAGTGTACGCACTGTGTGCTTCAGGAATTTGCCATTTTCTGAGCTAGAACTGGATGGTGTGTATGAGTTATACATTCTCCCGGCCAGAGACAGTCCACTGGCTGTGGCCTCGCTCCATACACCTGTATGGAGCTAGGTCGCGCCCCGACTAGTGATGCCACCGTCCAGTGCGAGTGGCAGCTAGAGGGTGCAGCCTCACTCCATACAGGTGACTGCAGACTTATCAATTTGGACCAGACAATCCCTTTAACTAATCTAAATCTAAGAATTTTAAAGTGCATTTACTGTTCTCAATGGATGACTTACACAGATTCTAGTTTTCCTTTACGTGGGTCACTGCCCACTTAGATTATTTAGGTAATAAGTTAACCACATTTTATCTCTCCATTTTTGAGGCAAACTATCCCCCTCTTCTTAGATGTCTGTGCTGAAAATATATCTTGGAGAGGAAGAATTCATGCCCTTAACCCCTTCAGCCCCCGGCCTGTTTTCACCTTCATGACCATGCCAAATTTTACAATTCTGATCATTATCAACTTCAATAAATCTCAGTGATTCATCAAATGTTGTACTTTATGATTGTGGTAACATTTGTTCAATATACAGTGTGTATGGAAAGTATTCAGACTCCTTTAAATATTTCGCTCTTTGTCTCATTGCAGCCATTTGGTAAATTTAAAAAAAGTCATTTTTTTTTCTCATTAATGTACACTCTGCACCCCATCTAGACTGAAAAAAAACAGAAATGTAATAATTTTTGCAAATTTATTAAAAAAGAAAAACTGAAATATCACATGGTCATAAGTATTCAGACCATTGCTTAGTTTTGAGTAGAAGCACCCTTTTGAGCTAGTACAGCCATGAGTCTTCTTGGGAATGATGCAACAAGTTTTTCACATCTGGTTTTGGGGATCCTCTCCAGTTCCATCAGGTTGGATGGTGAAAGTTGGTGGACAGCCATTTTCAGGTCTCTCAAGAGATGCTCATTGGGGTTTAGGTCAGGGCTCTGGCTAGGTCAGTCAAGAATGGTCATAGAGATGTTCTGAAGCCACTCCTTTGTTATTTTAGCTGTGTGCTTAAGGTCATTGTCTTGTTGGAAGGTGAACCTTCGCCAAGTCTGAGGGCCAGAGCACTCTGGTTTTCACCCAGAATATCTCTGTACTTGGCCGCATTCATGTTTCCTTCAATGACAACCACTTGTCCTGTCCCTGCAGCTGAAAAACACCCCCGTAGCATGATGCTGCCACCACCATGTTTCACTGTTGGGATTGTATTGGGCAGGTGATGAGCAGTGCCTGGTTTTCTCCACACATACCGCTTAGAATTATCACCAAAAAGGTATAGACCAGAGAATCTTATTTCTCATAGTCTGGAAGTCGTTCATGTGTTTTTTAGCAAACTCTGTGCGGGCTTTCACTGTCTTGCACTGAGGAGAGGCTTTCGTTGGGCCACTCTGCCGTAAAGGCCAGACTGGTGGAGGCCTGCCATAATAATTGACTTTGTGGAACTTTCTCCAATCTCCCTACTGCATCTCTGGAGCTCAGCCACAGTGATCTTGGGGTTCTTCTTTACCTCTCTCACCAAGGTTCTTCTTCCACGATTGCTCAGTTTGGCTGGACGGCCAGGTCTAGGAAGACTTCTGGTGGTCCCAAACTTCTTCTACTTAAGGACTATGGAAGCCACTGTGCTCCTAGGAACCTTGAGTAATGCAGAAATTCTGTTGTAACCTTGTCCAGATCTGTGCCTTGCCACAATTCTGTCTCTGAACTCCTTGGCCAGTTCCTTTGACCTCATAACATGATTCTCATTTGGCCAGACATACATTGTGAGCTGTGAGGTTTTATATAGACAGGAGTGTGCCTTTCCAAATCAAGTCCTATCAGTTTAATTAAAAACAGCTGGACTCCAGTGAAGGAGTAGAACCATCTCAGGGAGAATCACAAGGAAATGGACAGCATGTGACTTAAATATGAGTTTCTGAGCAATGGGCCTGAATACTTATGACCATGTGATATTTCAGTTTTTTCTTTTCTTTTTGAAGGGGTTAGCATTTATGTACATTCAATCTAAGTACATTTTAAGTTCACATTTGCGTTGTGCGGTGCTGCGTCGGCGATGCAACGCACAATGCATGCAAAAACGCATGCAAAACGCAGCTTTTTGTGACGCATGCGTTCATTTTTGCATGATTTTTGGCGCAGAAAAAAATGCATCATGCAGCGTCCTCTGCGCCCTGACGCTTGTGCCAAAATAACTCATGTGTCACAAAACGCAAGACAACGCATGTCCATGCGCCCCCCATGTTAAATATAGGGGCGCATGACGCATTCGTCGCCGCGGCTGCGCCCGACGCAGCACCGCACAACGCTAATGTGAACCTAGCCTTAGCAAGCTTATGTAATGGTATTTAACTCATTCAATCTATTGCACTGAATCCTGCATGTATCCAGCCACTGCTAGCCATCTTAGCAAGCTTATGTAATGGTATATAGCTATTTCAACTTACTCTGCTTGTCCCCTTATGCTGTGATGTTAAGTAACTTTTTTCAAAGTGGGTTATGATCCATGTAGGCCTGGACAATTGTTTATCTGTTCACTACATTTTTTGTGTCCTGCTGCCTCAACTTAGTTTGATTGATTGCAAACGAGGTAATATTGTGAGAGATCTTAAAGCTAGCCTCCTATATATTGAGACATAGCCTGGGGAAGCATTTATGCAGGGGTTAGCATTTATGTACATTTAATCTAAATACATTTTATCAAAGTATGGGCAGTTATACCATGGCAGTTAGACAGGGCAGGAGACAGGTAAGATATTTAAACAAACCTATTCCCAATACATTTGGATTACAACAAATATTTACCATATGCATTTGTATAATCTATATCCTGGCTTCTGCATTCACTCACATCCACCGTCCTTGCACTAACTCTTCATACTCCATCCATATTAGCCCCTCACTCCTCTCCTATGTATAGTACTCACACGCTTTTCACATTGCTAAATGGCACAGATCCATTCAGTCCCACCATTCAACACAAGAGACGCTCTCACAAATCACTTAACCATCTGCTCACTCTTTCTATCCTCCTTCTCCTAGTCGCAAGAGATATCTCTCCCAACCCTGGCCCCCCATGTTATAGCAAGTCAAATCCCCCAACTGCTACACTCAGAGACTCCTCTAACCTTATTAACATTCCCTGCATGCCTTCTGTCTCTTTCAATTGTGCCTTTTGGAATTCTAGCTCAGTGTGTAATAAACTCTCCTTCATCCATGACATCTTCCTTTTTAATTCTCTTAACCTCCTGGCTCTTACTGAAACCTGGATCCAGCAGTGAGACACCACCGCTGCTGCTGCTCTCTTATATGGTGGACTACACTTCTCTCATACCCCAAGATCAGATGACAGAGCAGGTGGAGGCGTTGGTCTGCTCCTATCACCGAAATATACCTTTCAGGTTATCCCTCAAGTACCCTCACTTGTCTTCCCTTCTTTTGAGGTCCATGCTGTCAGGCTCTACATCCCCTTCGCCATGTGAGTGGCGGTGGTGTATCGTCCTCCGGGCCCCTCCCATCAGTTCCTGGATCACTTTGCTACCTGGCTTCCACACTTTCTCTCCTGTGACATCCCCACCCTCATCATGGGTGATTTCAACATCCACCTTGCTTTTCCCCTCTCCCCATCTGCAACCCACCTTTTATCTCTGATTTTGAACCAGTCACATAATAAGTAATCAGGCTCCTTGCATCTTCTCGCCCAACCACTTGCACCAGTGACCCCATTCCGTTACATCTCCTCCAGTCACTTTCCCTTGCTGTCGTCACCCACCCAACAAAAATATTCAACTCTCTCTCTTTTGCTATCTTTCCCTCCTCTTTTAAGCATGCCATCATACATCCATTACTTAAAAAAATATCCCTCGTCCATAACTGTGCCGCTAACTATAGACCTGTCTCTAATCTTCCCTTCATCTCTAAACTCCTGAAACACCTGGTCCACTCCCATCTTATCCGCTATCTCTCAGATAACGCTCTTCTCGACCCGCTACAATCTGGTTTCCGCTCGTTACATTCTACTGAAACTGCCCTTAATAAAGTCTCTAATTATCTACTAACAGCTAAATCTAATGGTCACTGCTCCATGCTAATTCTCTTGGATCTCTCTGCAGCATTCGACACTGTAGATCATCAGCTCCTCCTCACTATGCTCCGCTCCATCGGTCTCAATGATTCTCCGTTCTCTCCTGGTTCTCCTTCTACCTCTCTAACCGCTCCTTCACTGTATCTTTTGCTGGCTCCTCCTCTTCTTCATCTTCCCCTTACTTGGAGTTCCTCAAGGAAAAGTTCTAGGCCCCCTCCTCTTCTCTTTGTATACTGCCCCTATTGGACAAACTATCAGTACATTTGGTTTCCAGTACCATCTCTATGCTGATGACACCCAATTATACACCTCTTCTCCTGATATCATGCCTGCCTTTTTAGAAAATACTAGAGATTGTCTTACCGCTGTCTCTAACATCATGTCCTCCCTCTATCTGAAACTGAACTCCTTGTGTTTCCTCCCTCTACTAATGTGCCTATGCCCGACATTGCCATTTCCGTGAGTGGTAACCTCCATTACTCCCCAGCAACACACCTGAGGTCTTGGGGGTCATACTTGATTCCGAGCTTTCATTCATCCCCCTCATCTGATCACTGGCTCGCTCTTGTTATCTGCACCTCAAAAACATTTCTATAATTCGACCTTTTCTTACTTTTGACTCTGCAAAAACTTTCACTGTTTGTCTTATTCATTCTCATCTGGACTATTGTAACTCTCTACTAATCTGTCTCCCTCTTACCAAACTGTCCCCTCTCCAATTTGTCTTGAATGCTGCAGCCAGGATCATATTCCTCACCAATTGTTACACCGATGCATCTGCCTTGTGCCAGTCATTACACTGGTTACTTATCCACTCCAGAATCCAGTACAAACTTATTACCCTCACCCACAAAGCACTCCATGGCTCAGCACCACCCTACATCTACTCCCACGTCTAAATCTACCACCCTACCCATGCCCTCCATTCTGCTAATGACCTGAGGTTAGCAACCTCAACAAACAGAACCTCCCACTCCCGTCTCCAAGACTTTTCACGTGCTGCGCCAATTCTTTTGGAATGCACTACCCAGGTTAATACGATTAATCCCCAATCCACACAGGTTCCTCGCATCATGTTCTCACACGCTTTATGCATTTAATAGTGTCCTTGATCATCTAACCTTCCCTGGTGTGCTAGTCAATTGCTAATGTATCCCAAATCAGCTCCCACAATCCTGCTCACCTGATCCTCTACTGAGTGTTATAAATTTAGTAGCATTCTAAGGGGTGGACGCGTGTGGTGTCTGGCATGCGTCTCCCTGCAGCAAAAGTATCATTGCAGCTAAAGTATCTTGAAGCTGCAGTTATTTCAACAGCAGTTAGTCAAGGCAGGAGTCAGGACTCCACACTATGTATCTGTCTCTTTTGGATATGTCTGCTGAGTAAGCAATTCTTATTACTTGGATCTAGCTTTTCAATTAACCCATCTTACTCCTTCACCATGTTTACATATGCCCTTACAGTGTTTGCTCCATTAATCCTCACTCTCCTTCGCTATCCCCAAACTCCAGCACCCTCTAACCAAATAATCATATCCCCTTCCCTCTTTCCTCCCCACCTGACATCCTCTGCGGACCTCAAGCTCAAATCTTTCCTAATAAAACAAGCTGCCCACTCTCCTTCTCCCACCTGCTCTCCCTTTCTCTGCTTCTGCTCACTACTGGCGACATATCTCCCAATCCTGGACCCCGACAGCTCATACCTCACATTACTACCCCCTTCTACCACTCTCTATCTAATATGAACTACCGCAATCCTTCCAACATAAAACTCGTGCCCTTGATGTCCACCACCTTGCTCCCTCTCTCTGGAGCATTCTGGAATGACCGCTCCATCTGCAATAAGCTTCCTGTGATTCATGACCTTGTTCTTTCTCGCAATCTTGCATTCCTTGGCCTCACAGAAACATGGCTAACGCCCTCTGACACTACCTCCCCTGCTGCGTTGTGTTACAGCAGCCTCCATTTCACCCACATCCCTTGCCCTAGCAACAGACACGGTGGAGGAGTGGATCTTCAACTGCACTTTTAACCCAATCCCACCTCTACCCTCCCTTTCCTCCCCTCTTTTGAAATCCACTCTGTCCGTATCTACTCTCCCTCCGACCTCCAAGTTGTCATATACCGACCCCCGGGCCCAGCCAATGCCTTTATTGACTAATTCTCTACCTGGCTTCTTCACCTTCTTTCCACTGACATTTCCACTATCATCATGGGCGAGTTCAACATCACCACTTATAGCCTTCAGTCAACAGCCTCTAAACTCCTGTCCCTTACTTCATCTTTTGGACTTGCTCAGTGGTCCTCCTCAGCCACCCATACAGATGGACATACATTAGACCTGGTCTTCACCCGTCTCTGCTCTCTATCTAACTTCACCACTTCCCCTCTCCCTCTATCCGACCACCATCTACTCACTTTCTCATCCCTGTCCTCCCACTGTCACCTATGTCCAGCAAGTGGCGCACCCCTGCAGAAACCTTGCACACCTAGACACCCACACGCTCTCTGACTATTCTACCACTGGCATCCACATCCTCACTCCACAACACAGACCGTGCTACTGCTTTCTACAATGCCACTCTCGCATCAGCTATTGACGCGATCGCCCCTCTCGTTCATGGCAGAGTGCGATGTATCAACAGAAAACCCTGGCACAATAACACCACTAAAAAGCTCTGGCAAGTGTCCAGGGTTGCAGAGCGGCATTGGAAGAAAAAAATTCACAATACGACTTCACTGCATTCAAACAGGCAACACTCGCTTTCAAAATTGCCCTCACCTCTGCTAAATAGGTGTATTTCACAACCCTCGTATCTTCCCTATCCTACAACCCCAAACAGTTATTTACAACTTTTAACTCCTTCCTCCACCCACCACTGCCCCCTCCAACCTCCCTCATATCTGCTGACGACTTTGCCACACACTTTAAAATTAAGATCGACCAAACAAGGCTTCATTGTTCAACCATCACAACCCCTTTGTATACCAGTATATCAAAAAAATCCCAATAGTAAACCACCAGGCACTTCAACAATACATAACCACAAAAAAGACCTACAAAAAGTAGTCAAAATGAAGCGAACCAATTAAAATAGTAACCATATTTATTGAAAACATATTAAACATATAAAAAAATAACAGACAAAAAACATAATCAAGATATTCAACAGGAGGGGCTCCGGACAGTGAACCTACCCTTATATTATTGATGGTCAATGTATAGCTCAAAAATCATATGCTATGGTATTCCCTTAACCATAATATATATATTTTAGGTATTCTCAGGAATAAAGATAAATTTGACAAGCAGGGACCTTGAGCCTTAAGGAAGGGGGGTAAGACCGCAGGCACACAACACAGCACAGCGCTATACTCCCGGTAAGATGAATGACACTCAATTAAATCAAAGGATAATTCCTAACAACACAAAGGGCCTGAACATAGACCAATGTGCTGAAGACTAACAGTGTCCTCAGTGTCAATCCAATCACATGATTTGAAGGTTCAATTACCTGTCAGGAGCGCTAATGTGCCGATGACTGCGGGACCACCCAAGACTGCCATGGAGACCCTCCTCACCCCAACGCACGTTTCACCCTGGCTTCTTCCCTCCTGTTGAATATCTTGATTATGTTTTTTGTCTGTTATTTTTTTATATGTTTAATATGTTTTCAATAAATATGGTTACTATTTTAATTGGTTTGCTTCATTTTGACTACTTTTTGTAGGTCTTTTTTGTGGTTACCCTTTGTATACCAGACCAATGCCCAAACCCCTTAACCCACTATCCAACATCAATGAAGGGGAGCTTAATTGTCTCCTCTCCAAATCGCACCTCACCCCCTTTACGCTCGACCCCATCCCATCCCATCACACCTTCCCCAACCTCACCACCACTCAGTGTCAGACTGGGGTGCGACTTTCCTCCCACCTCTCATCTAACTTGCTAATTGACTACAATCTGGTTTCCGCCCCTATCACTTAACTGAGACAGCCCTGACTAAAATGACATACTTACAGCCAAAGCTAACGGACGATACTCTATACTCCTCCTCCTAGACCTGTCCTCTGCTTTCGACACAGTTGACCACTGCCTCCTACTACAGATCCTCTCCTCCTTTGGCATCAAAGATCTCACTCTATCCTGGATCTCCTCATACCTTTCCAACCACACATTCAGCATCTCCCACTCCCACACTACCTCCTCATCCCACCCTCTCTCTGTTGGAGTCCCCCAAGGTTCTGTTCTAGGACCCTTACTCTTCTCAATCTATACACTTGGCCTGGGACAACTCATAAAGTCCCATGGATTCCAGTACCACCTTTATGCTGTAACCCTTGACTCTGCCCAGGCCTTCAAACCACACATCCAAGCTCTTTTCACCTCCTGTCGCCTCCAGCTCTAAAATATCTCCAGAATCCGTCCTTTCCTCAACCCTCAATCAACTAAAATGCTTGTGCATGCCCTCATCATCTCCCGCCTCAAATACTGCAACATCCTTTTCTATGGCCTCCCTGCTAACACCCTTGCACCTCTCCAGTCCATCCGTAACTCTGCTGTCCAACTAATTCATCTCTTTCCTTGCTATTTCTCCACAAATCTCTTCACTGGCTCCCATTCCCTCAGCGTATCCAGTTCAAATTACTAATACTGACCTACAAGGCCATCTATAACCTGTCTTCTCCATACGTCTCGGAACTAATCTCCTGATATCTTCCCTCACGTAATCTCTGATCCTCCCAAGACCTCATTCTCTCCTCCACACTTATTCGCTCCTCACCCAACCACCTCCAAGACTTCCCCCTAATATATCCCATTCTCTGGAATTCTTTGCCCCAACACATCCAACTATCAACCACATTTGGATCCTTCAGGAGTAACCTGAAAACCCAACTCTTCAGGAAAGCTTACAGCCTGCACTGACCCCGCTGCCTCCTCACCACTACCGGAGCTACCGCATCACCAACATCGGAGCTGCTGCAACCTCTCCTTCCCCACCATCCTGTAGCATGTAAGCCCGCAAGGGCAGGGTCCTCTCCCCTCTGTATCAGTCTGTGATTCTTAGTTTGTTTACTGTATGTGATATCTGTAATTTGTATGTAACCCCTTCTCATGAACAGCACCATGGAATCAATGGTGCTATATAAATAAATAATAATAATAGCCCTCTGTTTCTGTACTGTTACTTACTTATTCTGATATCTGGTTCATGCAGCATTTCATGAACATCCGATTCTTACACTATGGCTGGTCTGAACAACTAAAGCAATTGTTACCATCCACATTTTGTGTCTCCTCTTTTCCTCATAAATTGTAAGCTTGAGAGCAGGGCCATCATTCCTCTTGGTATCTGTTTGATCTGTGTTTATTGTTATGTTGTAAAGTCTATTGTATGTACAAGTCCCCTCTAAAATGTAAAGCGCTGCGGAATATGCTAGCACTATAGAAATAAAATTATTATTATTTATTAAATTTGCAATAATATCTACATTTCTGTTTTTTTCCAGTCAAGATGGGGTGCAGAGTGTACATCAATGTGAAAAAAATGAACTTTTTTGAATTTACCAAATGCCTGCAATGAAATATAGTGAAAAATTTAAAGGGGTCTGAATACTTTCCGTAGCCACTGTACCTTGCATTTACTAATTAAAATATAGGAAATTTGGCATAAATTTAGCACTTGTCAAACTTAAAATTTTTTATATCCTTAAACCAGTTAGTCATGATGTAAAAAAAAAAAATAAATAATAATTTATATATAACATTTCTCATATGGGCAGCACGGTGGCGCAGTGGTTAGCACTACAGCCTTGCAGCGCTGGGGTCCTGGGTTCTAATCCCACCCAGGACAACATCTGCAAAGAGTTTGTATGTTCTCTCTGTGTTTGCGTGGGTTTCCTCCGGGCACTCCGGTTTCCTCCCACATTCCAAAGACATACTGATAGGAATTCTAGATTGTGAGCCCAATCGGGGACAGTGATGATAATGTGTGCAAAACTGTAAAGCGCTGCGGAATATGTTAGCGCTATATAAAAATAAAGATTATTTATTTATATGTCTACTTTACATCTGCATCATTGTTGAAACATAATTTGTTTTGTTAGGAAGTTAGAAGGGTTAAAATGTGACCATTAATTTCTCATGTTTCCAACAAAATACATTTTTTTTAGGAATCACATCACATTTGAAATCACTTTGGGGGGCCTATATGATGGAAAATGCCCAAATGTGACACCAATCTAAAAACTGCATCTCTCAAACAGCTCAAAACCACGTTCAAGAAGTTTATTAACCCTTCAGGTGTTTCACAGGAATTAATTCAACGTGGAAGGAAAACATTTACATTTTACTATTTTTCACAAAAATTTTAATATAACCCCAATTTTTTCTCACAAGAGTAACAGGAGAAAATAGAACACAAAATCTGTTGTGCAAATTCTCCTGAGTACGCCGTTACCTCATATGTGGGGAAAGGTACTGTTTGGTGACATAGCAGTGTTCGGAAGGGAAAGAGTTCAGTTTGACTCTTTGAACTCAAAAATGTCTGATATCAAGAGCAAAAGCCATGTTGCGTTTGGAGAGTCCCTGATGTGACTAAACAGTGACTAAACAGTGGAAACCCCCCCACAAGTGCCCCCATTTTGGAAACTAGACCCCTCATTGACTATATCTAGATGTGTGGTGAGAACCTGGAACCCCCAGGTGCTTCACAGTAGTTTACAACATTGAGTAGTGAAAATAAAAAATCCCATTGCACAAACATGTTCTTTTAGCTCCAATTTTTTCACAAGGATAGCAGGAGTAAATGGACCCCAAAATTTGTTGTGCGATTTCTTCTGAGTGCACAAATACCCCATATGTGGTTGAAAAGTAATTTTAAGTCACAGTGCCAAGCTCAGAATGGAAAAAGCACCATTTTGGAGTTACATCGATGTCACAGTCACATTGGCAAAGCCCATGAGGTGCCAACAGCAGAAACTCCACATAAGTGACCTCATTTTACAAACTACATCCCCCAGTTGATTCATCTAGAGATGCAGAGAGCATGCAGGTTAAATTTCAGAGTGTCTTATCACCCAATACTTGGCTCCTTTTCCTGTCTGATAGATCTTACACTCCCAATTCTCCTTTTATTTCCCTCCTACCTTTGCCTTTTACTTTATACCTCTATTTCTTCTGATAGTTGCAGTGGGACCTCCTTAAAGCCTATGCTTTTTTAGGCCTTCAATGTTTAAGGTCACTTTCAAAACTAGTTTGAATTGACTGTTGACATATTGATATATTGATAATTTGACCATAACCGAATAGAATTTTTGGGGGCCTTTTTAGATTACTAAGGTCTATTGAAAATATATACACAAAACAATTGGTTGTAATAATAATTGTATATTTTAAATATAAAAACAGTTGCATAATATTTTAAAAAGGCATAAATGGTTTTCCTCCAATTACTTTTATAATAAACTGACTTGTAGAAAAAATACAATTTTTAAAGACTTGTTTCTTGTTTTGCAGTAGACAAGGCTATGTGATAGAAAAGGTAATAAATATGTTTAGCATTGTGGTGTAATATGTCTTTTGTAGAAGCAAAGTAGGGTAAAATGTAATCATTAACTTAGACTGATAAATAAAACCTAGCGGAAACAAAATGACCATAAACCATGTTGTAACTAAATATGGTAAGTAAAAAAGCAAAAGTGCGTTTAAATAACATAGGGTTCTTAGTAAACACTGTTTTGATTAAAATAAAAACACATAAAAGCCATCCCACCATCGGCAAGGTGACTTTGTTCAGGATGGTCCTACACTGTCTAATATTAAAAACCTTATCATATGTCATAGGTGACCTCAATATGTATAACGGCAGACAAAGGACCGGATCCCAAACTGTGGACACCAGCCAACACCAGTACAACACTATCACTCTATTAATGCCTTAAATGTATTCCCTGAAATTGAGCCTGCCTGACCACGGAGGTTGCCACTCATATTATAACACAAATGGTGCCCCCTCGCTTACCCGTGGCTGACCCTATGGAGTCCTAACAAGACCCTATTGACAAGACACTTGTGTACGATTAAAAAAAATGGGTCCCAAGTGTCAAATAAATTCCTGGCATAAAAATTGGATCATCGGGAGATAAATTGCTATAAATGCAATATAAACATAGAACATGTTACAACAGAAGCAAAAATCCACCACTAGACGTCGGTTTTTGGAGTTGCCGATTAGTTATTTTATTATCCATAATCATACCATCAGCTTATTACTGTCTCGATTTCACAACTCACAATGTCTATGGACACTGTAAATTACAGTTCTGCCACCATGAGATAAAGGGCTTGAGGAGCTGTCAGTATTGTGAGTGATAACTCAAACGCTCAGTGTGAGGCAGAGGTGTGATTATTGTCAATGACAGTTCAACAATACTATCTGGCAGAGTTTGTGGGATATCCTCCAGTTGTATTCTGTTCTAGATGATTACAGGACTATTTACTACACTTACAATGGTCAGAGAATTGTCAATTGTAGCCTTGTTCAAGTGGTGTGTATTTGCATTGTGCTCTGAGCTGTATTCTGATATAAGTAACTGTCCTTGGATTTACCTTTGACCATCAATTTGACTTACCCCTTTGTCTTGATTCACTACCTTCCTTATACCCTGACCTCGGAATGTCACCTGACTACGCGTTTGTCTTTTCAATTTCTCTATTACAAGCCCTCTTGGTACTTACCCCGGATCTTTTTACTATCCATGCCTCACGGCATGTCCATGAGTAGTGACATTTCAATTGGCCCAAATACCTTTTTATTCTCCCATCAGTATGCAACCAATTAGCACTTTGTGATCAGGGGAAGAATCTGACCCAGGTGGTTCAGTATCTAGCCAGGGAGCATCAGAAGTGTCACAGTCTCTGCTGCAGGATCAGTTGTCTAGCAAGCTGGATGCTATCCAAAACCCTTGCTGCCTGCAGTAGCTATGATGTACCTTCTGATGTAAGTTGGTCTTTCTCAAATGAGTAGTTGCTCTCTCTGATAAATGTTCTGAGGAGAAAGATCAGTTCAACGTGTTAAGGGAGAGCTGTAGGTTATTTTTTACCCTGCCACCCCGATCTTCAGGTGATGAGTTCCAGCTGATAGGAAGGAGTCCTTCAGACTTGGGCATTCTCTTTGTCCCCAAAAGCCCCAGAACGGTCTTTGGTTAATGTCGTTTTTGACTCACTAAGGTTAATTTATGATGAATCTGACAGGATCCAGGTTGCAGATTAAATATAATGTAATTTATTAAATATCACACCACTAAGGATTACTGTGCCGAGTTCTGGCAATAGTCCACAAAAGTGCTGTGGAATGATGCACCAGTTCCGCAGAGGCCTCTCAGATACTCTCAAACACACTCCGGCTCTTCATATTTCACCTTGTTCCTTCAAGTAGGCCATGACCCAGATTTTCAGTTGGATTTTAGAATTCAGGAGAGGCATGTTGATGAGTAACAGGGGAGTTCGGTCATTTCTCCCAAACCTGTCCACTTACCTGAGGTGGAACTGATGGATGTTGGAGCTACCACCTCTAGGGCCGTTAAGAAGAGACATTTGGCACAATCTCGGAATCCAGGTGCCTTTTTAATCCTCTGATATAGTGCTTTTAAACGTGGAACTATGTTTCCAGAACCTGTGGTTATCTGCAGCCAAGTTCATTGATTCAGGACTGTTCTTAAATTAGGTTCAGGGACAGTTAGATTATAGAGACCCATTCAAATTGTCAACATTGACAGGACATTGTTAATCCAGCACGGTGTCTAGTTGGTAATGATGACTTTTCACTCTGAGTCCATTTCCTGCTCTGTTTTGGATAATTTACCTGCTGGGTTGGTATTGGGATTCCCATGGCTGCGTATTCACAATCCTGTTCTTGACTGGTGTCAGAAGGATGTTGTAAAGTAGTACTGATTGTCATAAGAAATGTCTTAGTTTTTTTTAGCACAAATTTGCTCCATTAGTCTGGAGGGTCTGCTGGGGTACCTGAAATATTTTGGAGATGTTTTCTCGAAAAAAAGAGGCAGAGATACTACCTCCCCATTGTCCTTATGATTATGCTATTAATGCTATCCCTAATGCCAAATTGCCCACCTGTACAATTTTCTGGCACCTTAACGTACCAGCATGAAAGAATAACAAAACACAAGAGCGGAAACACCGCACATGAGGTGATTAATAAGTCAGACACATGAAATTGAAAAAATAGAAAAACTTTTGATAAGGGATTGATTACATGGTAGCACAACAGAAATGGGTGCCCAAACTGAATAAAATATATAGAAGATATAAAGATGCAAATTATAAAAATATATGCAGCCTGAACCACAGAGAAATCAATATGAACAGGTAAGATACGGCAAAACATGTAGTTCGAAATGCCTTGTATGACATGTCAGTGAACTCACATTGGCCTAACATGAAAGGATGTACTACGTCCCTGAATACTAAGGTATGGGACAATTATAGATGTCAAGTAACCCCACGCAAACAAGCCAAAAGATGAAACATATAGGCAAAATATCCATAATCTGCAAAGTAGTCAGAGGTATTGGCAAAAAGTAAATAGGTGAATAGTAAAAGGCATATTACTTAGGTGGTCCAGGGTCCAGAATGTGGCGCACACCCCAACGCGGATTTTGGATAGATCCTTCATTCAGGTGATTACGTCCCAATGTGAACTGGTGGTTAAACAGGTGTACATTGCCAATATGAGGAGACCAGAGAGGGAGCCTCATATGCCGCCAGGAAATAATATATACATAAACGTTTATGGAAGGGTTATATCCGTCCTTCCTTCTCACCTGTAGATGCTGAGGTTTTTTGTGAAAAAGAAAGATGGGATTTTCTGTCATTGCTTCAATTTTTGTGCATTAAACAAAATTACTGTTAAGAATACTTACCCTCTTCCACTCAACCTGATCTATATAATCAGCTTACTGGGGATAAATGGTTTTCTAAACTGGATCTTAGACGGGCTTATAATTTGATACGCATCCAGAAGGGTGATGAGTGGAAATCAGCATTTTAAACATCTGAGGATCAAATTAAAGATCTTTTCATGTCTTTTTGGTTAACCAATGCATCAGCAATCTTTCAAAACTTTATGAATGATATATTTTCTGATGTTATTGGAAGGTTTATTGTGGTATACCTTGATGACATTATAATTTTTTCACCTGTTCTGGATTCGCACAATGAACATCTCTGTTTTGTCTTACATAAGCGATGGATCCTGGAAAAGTGCTGTCACGATTGGACTGGCGAGTAAACTGGGACCAGGGGCACCTTTCCTGGCCCTAGCTCTAGGGGGCACCCTAACTCGCCCTGTTCCCCGGGATACCTCAGATGGGGAGGATGCCGGGGCCTCTGCCCTCGCCCTGTCTCCTGACTGCTGCCCTGCGTCTGTCCCCCTCCCCCACCCGGGGAAGAGAGGCGCTACAGTGTACAAATATACACCAACCCGACAAACAGGGGAACAAAGACAAGGGTAAAAAGAAAACTCCACTCACACAAAATATGCTCTCACAAATAACAAAGGTATCCACCAGGGTGTGAAGGACGGGGAGGGTAAATAAAGCAGGTAAGGATGAGGAATATTCCAAGCGTACAAACCATACAACTGTCGCACAATAAATTCCTCCAGCTCTCCAAACACCAGCTCTTCACTACTCCAGGTCTATCAAGCAAGTGCTAGTTCAGACAAGGATCTGATCAGAAAGCCTAGCTTTTATAGGAGAAAGGAGTGGCTAACTGAGCACAGCTGAAAGCAGGAATTTCCACATGGCCTATTAACCCCTGTCCTGCTGAAAGAAAACATAACACCTTTAATACACAGGAGAAGTGCTTCTTCTCAGCAATGAAGCAGAAGCCGTCAGACACCGTGGTCTTCTGGTATCGCTCTGTTGCGGTAACTCCGTGACAGTATCCCCCCTTCTATGAGGGACCTCCGGAACCTCAGGACCTGGTTTATCTGGGTGGGCCGCATGAAAGGCCCGAACCAGTCTGGTCGCATGAACGTCGGAAGCTGAAACCCACATCCTCTCCTCAGGACCGTACCCCTTCCAATGTACCATGTATTGAAGTGACCGACGAACTAGACGAGAATCTAAGACCTTGGCTATCTGGAACTCCAGATTACCATCGACAATGACAGGAGAAAGTGGCAGAGGTGAAGATCCTGCAGATGCCACGTACTTCTTGAGAAGAGAACGATGAAACACATTGTGGATTTTAAAAGTAGGTGGCAGAGCAAGGCGGAATGCTACCGGATTGACGACGGCTAGGATCTTATAGGGACCAATAAACCTGGGACCCAATTTCCAAGATGGAACCTTTAGCTTAATGTTCCTTGAGGACAGCCACACCAAGTCACCAACACTCAGGTCCAGACCCACCAAACGTCTCTGATCAGCCACACTCTTATATTTGGAGCCCATCTTTTGCAAATTATTAATCACCCCCTGCCAAATCGAAGAAATAGAAGATGAGAAACGTTCCTCCTCCGGTAAACCAGAAGGGCGATAACCATTGAAGGAACTAAACTGCGGATGAAACCCATATGCCCAAAAAATGGGGACTTACCAGTTGATTCCTGACAGCGATTATTAACTGCAAATTCAGCCAACGGTAAGTAGGCCACCCAGTCCTCCTGATTCTCAGATACAAAACATCTAAGATATGTCTCCAAATTCTGATTAACCCGTTCAGTCTGCCTGTAAAGGTACTGTCACACTAGACGATATCGCTAGCGATCCGTGACGTTGCAGCGTCCTCGCTAGCGATATCGTCCAGTGTGACAGGCAGCAGCGATCAGGCCCCTGCTGGGAGATCGCTGGTCGGGGAAGAAACTCCAGAACTTTATTTCGTCGCTGGACTCCCCGTAGACATCGCTGAATCGGCGTGTGTGACACCGATTCAGCGATGTCTTTGCTGGTAACCAGGGTAAACATCGGGTAACTAAGCGCAGGGCCGCGCTTAGTAACCCGATGTTTACCCTGGTTACCATCCTAAAAGTAAAAAAACAAACAGTACATACTTACCTACAGCCGTCTGTCCTCCAGCGCTGTGCTCTGCTCTCCTCCTGCACTGGCTGTGAGCGTCGGTCAGCCGGAAAGCAGAGCGGTGACGTCACCGCTCTGCTTTCTGGCTGCCCGGCGCTCACAGCCAGACCAGAGAAGCAGAGCGCCGAGGACAGACAGCGGTAGGTAAGTATGTAGCGTTTGTTTTTTTACTTTTTAGGATGGTAACCAGGGTAAACATCGGGTTACTAAGCGCGGCCGTGCGCTTAGTTACCCGATGTTTACCCTGGTTACCGGGGACCTCGGGATCGTTGGTCGCTGGAGAGCTGTCTGTGTGACAGCTCTCCAGCGACCAAACAGCGACGCTGCAGTGATCCGGATCGTTGTCGGTATCGCTGCAGCGTCGCTATGTGTGACGGTGCCTTTAGACTGTGGGTGAAACGCCGAAGAAAAAGACAAATGGATCCCCAGACGGGTGCAAAACGCCCTCCAAAATTTGGAGATAAACTGCACCCCCCGATCAGAAACAATATCCGTAGGAATCCCATGCAGTCTTATTATTTCCCTGATGAAGATTTACGCCAGAGTTTTGGCATGAGGCAAAGCAATAAAATGAGACATTTTACTGAACCTGTCCACTACCACCAGAATTACCGTGTTCCCTGCAGACACAGGTAGATCCGTAATAAAATCGACCGACAAATGAGTCCAAGGTCTGCTGGGAATCTCCAAAGGTAGGAGAGCCCCTGACGGACGAGTATGTGAAGTCTTAGAACCCGCACAGATATTGCAGGCGGCGACATACTCCTGAACATCCTTATAAGCACTTGGCCACCAAAAACGCAGAGTAAGTAGATCCGTGGTAGCCTTTTTCCCTGGATGTCCAGCCAGCACCGTATCATGATGTTCACTGAGGATTCTAAGATGGAGATTGACTGGTACAAATAGTTTACCAAGTGGACAGGTAGCAGGGGCGTCCCCCTGAGCGTCCGCAACCTCTCTTTCAAGATTGGAGCATATGGACGCCATTACTATCCCTTTTTGTAGTATAGGTACCAGTTTGAACTTATCGCCTCCCCCAGGAAAGCAACGGGATAAAGCATCTGCCTTAACATTTTTGCTTCCCAGCCTAAAAGTAACAAAAAAGTTAAATCTGGTAAAGAACAAAGCCCATCTTGCCTGACGAGGTGTAAGACGTTTTGCCGACTCCAAGTAAACCAGATTCTTATGGTCAGTGATCACCATCAAAGGGTGAACCGCTCCTTCCAAGAAATGACGCCACTCCTCAAATGCCCATTTGATAGCTAAGAGTTCCCTATTACCAATATAATAGTTTCTCTCAGCTGGTGACAGTTTTTTAGAGAACTAAGCGCATGGTTGCCATTTACCAGGAGACGCACCTTGCGATAATACAGCCCCCACTCCCACCTCGGATGCATCCACCTCCACAATGAATGGCTGAGTGACATCAGGCTGAATAAGAATCGGCGCCGAAGCAAAACACCCTTTCAAAGTGTCAAATGCCTCCCTGGCAGGACTGGACCACTTAGAGAAGTCCGTCCCCTTTTTAGTCATATCAGTGAGCGGTTTAGCTACTACTGAAAAGTTCTTTATGAATTTACGGTAGTAATTGGAAAAACCCAAAAACCTTTGTAAGGCCTTCAAATCCTCAGGACGATCCCATTCCAATACTGCCCGGACTTTCGCCGGATCCATGCGAAAACCGGTGGCAGATAATACATATCCAAGGAAAGGGATCTCCTCAACTGAGAACATGCACTTTTCAGGTTTGACATACAATTTATTGTCACGAAGTATCTGTAGGATTTGTCTGACATGTTGCTGGTGTGACTCAAGGTCAGGTGAGTACACAAGAATGTCATCCAGGTAGATAACAACAAACCTGCCTACAAGGTGACTAAAGATGTCATTAATAAAATGCTGGAAGATGGCGGGCGCGTTCGTCAACCCAAAAGGCATCACTAGATTCTCGTAGTGTCCTTCTGGCGTATTGAACGCAGTCTTCCACTCATCACCCTCCTTAATGCGGATGAGATTGTACGCCCCCTGAGGTCCATTTTAGAGAACCATTTTGCCCCAACAATTTGATTAAAAAGGTCAGGTATAAGAGGTAGCGGATACGGATCACGGACCGTGATAGCATTAAGTTCCCGGATATCCAGGCAAGGACGTAACCCACCATCCTTCTTCTTTACAAAAAAGAACCCTGCAGCAAGGGGTGAAGAAGAAGGTCGGATATGGCCCTTAGCCAGACTTTCTGTAATATAGTCCTTCATGGCCTGCCTTTCTGGACCTGAGATGTTATAGAGTCTGCTCTTGGGCAGCTTGGCACCAGGAACCAGATTGATGGCACAATCATAAGGACGATGTGGAGGAAGCTCTTGTCTCCCCTGCTCAGAAAACACATCCACGAAGTCTGACAGGTAATGGGGCACAGACTGGGTATCCACCCTTGCCAACCGGGTACCCAAACAGTGTCCTTGACAGTATGTACTCCACTTAACCACTTCCTGTGTCTGCCAATCAATTACTGGATTGTGCAGAGCGAGCCAAGGAAGTCCCAGTACCTCAGGTGAGGGCAGGCCCTCAAGCACATAACATTTTAACACCTCAGAGTGTATGGCCCCTACCTGTAGCCGTAAGTCATGGACTACCTGCGTGAAGTGCCCCTGTCTTAGAGGACCGGAATCAATAGCTATTATGGGTATAGGTCTGGAAAAGGTTGGTGAGACTAGGCCTTGGTCCCGGGCAAACCCTGCGTCGACCAAATTAAACCCCGCCCCACTGTCCAAGAAGGCGGACACATCAACTTTATTTTCACCAACATATAACATAGCTGGAAGGAAAAAACGAGTCTTTCCCACAGAGGTTATGAGTACACCTGAGTTGCCTACCTCCCCGCAACCCGGGCTCTCTAGTTTTCCGGCGGTTGTTTAAACAAGTGACGGGTAGGACATCTGCTCACAAAATGACCTTTCTTGCCACAACAAAAACACACTCCCCCCTTACGTTGAGTTAATGCAAGTTTGCTAGGTTGGGATGTTGCACCCACTTGCATGGTTTCCACAGTATTATCAGTACTGGTCATGCTCAAACTTGGACCTCCTGCCCCCAGAGGTGTCCCCCTATGCCTCTGGTGAAGACGGCGATCAACCCGGATCGCCAGAGACATGGCCGCCTCAAGGGAATCCGGAGTCTCATAGAGAGCTAAAGCATCCCTTACTCTTATGGAGAGACCCTCGCAGAACTGACTACGGAGGGCTGGGTCATTCCACCTAGTGTCAGTGGCCCACCGCCGGAACTCGGAGCAGTATTCCTCCGCCTGACGGTTTTCTTGCTGAAGTTGGCACAGAGACGACTCAGCCAAGGAGACACGATCAGGGTCATCATACACTAAGCCCAAAGCCAGGAAGAAGTCCTCTACTGACTGAAGTGACTGTGAGTCAGATGGAAGAGAGAATGCCCATGCTTGCGGGTCCTCCTGTAGGAGCGAGATAACAATCCCCACCCGTTGCTCCTCCGTACCAGAGGATACCGGACGCAGCCGGAAATAAAGTTTGCAGGCTTCCTGGAACACAACAAACTTGTCCCGCCCTCTGGAGAACCTGTCTGGCAGCGCGACCTTGGGCTCCACAATGGTTTGTTTGGAAAGTGAGATCCCCACACCAGACGTAACAGAGTGCTGTGAAACCACCGTGCGTAAATCCGCCACCTCCAACCTGAGCTGCTGCAACTGCCCTGTCAGCGCTGTGATAGGATCCATTACGGATCAGAAAATGCTTTTGGGTCTGAAATAATGTCACGATTGGACTGGCGAGTAAACTGGGACCAGGGGCACCTGTCCTGGCCCTAGCTCTAGGGGGCGCCCTAACTCACCCTGTTTCCCGGGATACCTCAGATGGCGAGGATGCCGGGGCCTCCGCCCTCGCCCTGTCTCCTGACTGCTGCCCTGCGTCTGTCCCCCTTCCCCACCCGGGGAAGAGAGGCGCTACAGTGTACAAAAGTACACCAACCCGACAAACGGGAACAAAGACAAGGGTAAAAAGAAAACTCCACTCACACAAAATATGCTCTCACAAATAACAAAGGTATCCACCAGGGTGTGAAGGACGGGGAGGGTAAATAAAGCAGGTAAGGATGAGGAATATTCCAAGCGTACAAACCATACAAGTGTCGCACAATAAATTCCTCCAGCTCTCCAAACACCAGCTCCTCACTACTCCAGGTCTATCAAGCAAGTGCTAGTTCAGACAAGGATCTGATCAGAAAGCCTAGCTTTTATAGGAGAAAGGAGTGGCTAACTGAGCACAGCTGAAAGCAGGAATTTCCACATGGCCTATTAACCCCTGTCCTGCTGAAAGAAAACATAACACCTTTAATACACAGGAGAAGTGCTTCTCAGCGATGAAGCAGAAGCCGTCAGACACCGTGGTCTTCTGGTATCACTCTGTCGCGGTAACTCCGTGACAAGTGCATGCTATAATTGATTAGGTTCAACCTTATGGCCTTAAAGCTTTGCAATGTTTTAATAGGATTCAGAACTTACTATAGAAAATTTATTAGAGGTTTTTCCCAGATCGTTTACCTTCTTTTTGATCTTACACATAAGGGGCGGATCTTAAAGTCTGGTCATCAAATGCCATTGGAGCCTTTAGTAAATTGAAAGAGTTTTTCATATCCACTCAAGTTTTAATCCAACCTGATCTACAGAAACCATTCACTGTAGAGGTGGATGCCTCAGAGGTCGGGGTAGGAGCTGTTTTGTCTCAAGGTCCCAAAACTCTGACCCAGCTTGTGGCCATGTGCATTTTTCTCTAGGAAATTTTCATCTGCTGAGAGAAATTATGATGTTGGAAATCGCGACCTGCTTGCTGTCAAATTAAAATTCAGCTTATATTTAATCTGCTAAACGTTTAACCCCAAGACAACCAGGATGGTTCTTGTTTTTATCTATCACATTCAGGCCAGAGTCAAAGAAAGTTAGGGCTGATGCTTTATCACACACCTTTGATTCAGTTTCTCCCTCAGAACCTCCATCCTTCATTCTTCTTCAGGATATTTTTGGTTTCTATGGTATCTTCAGAGTTGGAAGCAGAGATCCATGAAGTCCAGTTGTTAACTCCTTCTGCTCCTTCTGCTACTCCATTATCCAAATTATTTGTGCTCATGCAACTGTGTAAGACTACGCTTGATGCAGTTTCATGATTCCATCTTGAGTGGTCATCCTGGGATCACAGTGGACAAGAGTCAAGCTCTGGGTGCTTCAAGACCCGGGGACTACGGAAACAGGACTAGCCACACTGGGACAAGAAGACTTTGGATACAGGATTGGCCACACTGGGACCAGAGAAACAGGTTCAGGACACTGGCCATACCGGGACCAGGGGACCTCACAACTCACTAGTAATACACCTTACTCACTAATGACTCTGCAAGTTGCTTGGCATCTCTCTAGAGGAGAGGGAGACTTTTATACAAGATATACAGCTATTGTCTGGGAGCCATCTTGCAGGTGCACTAAATTATATTAAATTATTATTACTTATTTATATAGCGTCATTAATTCCATGGTGCTGTACATGAGAAAAGGGGTTACGTACAGAGTTCTAGATAACGTTTACACTAAACAAATTTACAATGACAGACTGGTGCAGAGAGGAGAGGATCATGTCCTTGCGGACGTACAGTCTATGGGATAATAGGGAAGAGACAGAAGGTCGGGGGAGCGGCAGCTCTGGCGGTGGTGAGGCGGCGGAAGCTCTGGCGGATGTTGAAGAGGCAGCTCCGGTGGTTGGTGAGGTGGCAGCTCCGGCGGTTGGTGAGGCGACAGAATGGTTATTGCAGGCTGTAGGCTTTCCGGAAGAGATGGGTTTTCAGGTTCCGTCTAGAGGATCCGAGGTTGGTGGATAATCGGACGTGTTGAGGCGTGGAGTTCCAGAGGATGGGGGATATTCGGGAGGCGGTTGTGTGAGGAACGAATAAGTGTGGAGGAGAGTAGGAGGTCTTGGGAGGATCGAAGATTATGTGAGGGAAGATATTGGGAGATTAGTTCAGAGATATAGGGAGGGGACAGGTTGTGGATGGCTTTGTAGATCAGTGTTAGTAGCTTGAACTGGATTCGTTGGGTAATTGGGAGCCAGTGGAGGGGTTTGCAGAGGGGAGAAGCAGGGGAGTAGCAAGGAGAGAAGTGGATTAGCTGGGCAGCAGAGTTGAGGACAGACTGGAGCGGTGCAAGAGAGTTAGCGGCGAGGCCACAGAGGAGGGTGTTGCAGTAATCGAGGCGAGAGATGATGAGGGCATGCACAAGAGTTTTAGTAGATTGTGGGCTGAGGAAGGGATGGAATCTGGCAATATTTTTGAGTTGGAGGCGACAGGATGTGGCAAGAGTTTGGACATGGAGCTTGAAGGACAGGCCAGAGTCGAGAGTTACAGCAAGGCAGCGGATTTCAGGTGCAGGAGAGAGCGTGATGCCGTTTTAGGAAGCGAGAGTTGAAGAAGGAGGATATGGCTGATAGACACTTCGGGATTCTGGACAGCAGAGAGGTGACATCTGGGCCAGAGAGGTAGATCTGAGTGTCATCCGCATACAGGTGGTACTGGAAGCCATGGGACTTTATGAGTTGTCCTAGGCCAAGGGTATAGATGGAAAAAAGTAGGGGCCCTAGAACAGAGCCTTGAGGGACTCCAACAGAGAGATTGCAGGATGAGGAGGTAGTGTGAAACGCTGAATGTGCGGTTGGAAAGATATGAAGCAATCCAGGACAGGGCAAGGCCTTTGATGCCAAGGGAAGAAAGAATCTGTAGCAATTGACTGTGGTCGACTGTGTCGAAAGCAGAGGATTGGTCGAGAAGGAGGAGGATGGAGAACTGTCTGTTAGCTTTGGCTGTGAGTAAGTCATTAGTAATTTTGGTCAGAGCAGTTTTGGTGGAGTGGTGGGGGCGGAGGCCAGATTGGAGGTTGTCAAGAAGAGAGTTAGATGAAAGGTGGGAGGAAAGTTGAGCATGGACATGCTGCTCGAGGAGTTTGGAAGCAAACGGGAGCAGTGATATGGGGCGATAGCTGGGCATAGCAGTTGGGTCAAGGTTTGCTTTTTTGAAGATGGGTGTGATGGTGGCATGTTTGAAGGCAGAGGGGAAGGTACCAGAAGATAGTGATAGGTTGAAGAGATGGGTTAGGGCTGGAATGAGCATGTTAGTGAGGTTGGGGAGCAGGTGGGAAGGGATGTGGTCAAGTGCACAGGTGGTGAGGTGTGATTTGGAAAGGAGGTGAGTAAGCTCTCCTTTAGTGATGTTGGAGAGGGAAGTTATTAGGGAACGAGCTGAGGGCATTTACTATATGCGCTCTCTGTCCCTTTAAGAGCAGAGGAACGTATGCAGCAAGAACTGCATCGCACACAAAGGAGCAGGAGCACGCTGGGAACCATACCGAGGGTTGAGAAAGTGAGTAAGGCGGCATCCCTGCATGAAGGGGGAAGGGGACACCATGCAGGGGCGCTGACAATAGCTCTACAGTTACCTTCATAAGTCTCATGCTTAGTGAATGCAAGTCCACCTGTGTGCAATCTAAGTGTCGCATGGTCTGTCATTATATACATTCCTTTCTGAAAGGCCACAGAGAGTTCAACACCATTAAGCAAGAGGCACCATTAACCAAACAACACCATAAAGACCAGGGAGATCTCCAAACAAGTCAGGGCAAAGTTGTTGAGAAGTACAAGTCCGGGTTGAGTTATAAAACAAAATATCCCAAATCTCTGATGATCCCCCGGAGCAACATCAAATCCATTATCACAAATAGAAAGAACAAAGTATCACAACAAACCTGCCAAGAGAGGGCCACCAATTAAAAACTCTCTGCCCGGGCAAGGAGGGCATTAATCAGAGAGGCAGCATAGAGACCAAAGGTAACCCTAAAGGAGCTGCAGATTTCCTAAGCAGAGACTTGTGTATCTGTCTATACAACCACAATAAGCCATACACTCTATAGAGGTGGACTTTATGGAAGAGTGGGCAGAAAACAGCCTTTACTTACACACAAAAATTGTTTGACTCGTTTTGAGTTTGCCAAAAGACATGTGGGAAACTAACCAAATGTTCGAAGGAAGGTGCTGTGGTTATATGAGGCCAAAATTGAACACTATGTCTGGCACCAAATTAACACAGCTCATCACCCAGAGAACACCATCCCCACAATAATCAATGGTGTTAAAACCTACAAGAGAAAAAAAGTAAGCGAAAACCCTGATGTAACTAAGTAAAAAAGCAAAAGTGCATTTAAATAATACAGAGTTTTTAGTAATACTGTTTTTTGATCAAATATAGCACTAAAAGCCATCCCACCCCGTCACGGTAACTCTGATCGGGACAGTCCTACACTGTCTAATATTAAAACCTTACCATGTGTCAATGTTGACCTCAGTGTGAATAAGGTGGGATGGCTTTTGTGCTATTTTTTGGCCAAAAAACAGTATTACTAAAAACTCTGTATTATTTAAATGCACTTTTGCTTTTTTACTTAGCTACATCAGGGTTTTCGCTTACTTTTTTTCTCTTGTAGGTTTTAATGTTTTATGGCCAATGTGAACATGCGTTTAACCTCTGCATGTGCACCAACTCAATTTAAGCTCAATTTTTGTGTTTTTGTTTCTCTGTATTGTTGCATTCTGTGCAAGCCGGGGTGTGACCTCCCTGTTTCTGAGCTAGAGACTATATAAGGCTTCCCCAGTCTGGTGTTTCACTGGTTGGGCCCAGTCCTTTTTGTCTGCCCTTATTCACGCTGAGGTCAACATTGACACATGGTAAGGTTTTAGTATTAGACAGTGTAGGACTGTCCCGGTCAGAGTTACCGTGACGAGGTGGGATGGCTTTTGTGCCATTTTTGATCAAAAAACAGTATTACTAAAAACTCTGTATTATTTAAATGCACTTTTGCTTTTTTACTTAGTTACATCAGGGTTTTCGCTTACTTTTTTCTCTTGTAGGTTTTAATGTTTTGTGGCCAATGTGAACATGCGTTCACACTCTGCATGTGTACCAACTCAAGTTAAGCTCAATTTTTGTGGTTTTTTTTTCAATGATCAATGGTGGTGGCAGCATCATGCTGTGGGGATGTTTTTCGGCAGCAGTTACAAGAAAAATGTTCGAGTCAAGGGGAAGGTACATGGTTTGAAAGACAATGACACAAAGCATACTGCTAAGGCATCACTCAAGTGGTTTAACCCCTTTCTGCCATCCAACGTACTATTCCGTCCATGTGGGGTGGGCCTTAATTCCCATGGACGGAATAGTACGTCCAGGGCGATCGGCCGCGCTCATGGGGGGAGCGCGGCCGATCGCAGCTGGGTGTCAGCTGCCTATCGCAGCTGACATCCGGCGCTATGTGCCAGGAGTGGTCATGGACCGCCCCCGGCACATTAACCCCCGGCACACCATGATAAAACATGATCGCGGTGTGCCGGCGGTATAGGGAAGCGTCGCGCAGGGAGGGGGTTCCCTGCGGGCTTCCCTGAGACCCCTGCAGCAATGCGATGTGATCGCGTTGCTGCGAGGGTCTCCTTACCTCCCTCCCTGTAGCAAGCCCGGATCCAAGATGGCCGTGGCATCCGGGTCCTGCAGGGAGGGAGGTGGCTTACCAAGTGCCAGCTCAGAGCAGGCGCTTGGTAAGCCTGCAGTGCTCTCAGACAGATCGGTGATCTGACAGAGTGCTGTGCAAACTGTCAGATCAGCGATCTGTGATGTGGTCCCCTGGGGCAAAGTAAAAAAGTTTAAAAAAAATTTCCACATGTGTAAAAAAAAAAAAAAAAAAATTCCTAAATAATGAAAAAAATATATATATTATTCCCATAAATACATTTTTTATCTAAATAAAAAAATCAATAAAAGTACACATATTTAGTATCGCCACGTCTGTAACGACCCAACCTATGAAACTGTCCCACTAGTTAACCCCTTCAGTTAACACCGTAAGAAAAAAAAAAACGAGGCAAAAAACAACGTTTTATTATCATACCGCCGAACAAAAAGTGAAATAACACGCGATAAAAAAACGGATATAAATATCCATGGTACCTCTGAAAGCGTCATCTTGTCGCGCAATAAACGAGCTGCCATACAGCATTATCAGCAAAAAAATAAAAAAGTTATAGTCCTCAGAATAAAGAGATGCAAAAATAATTATTTTTTCTATAAAATAGTTTTTATCGTATAAAAGCGCCAAAACATAATAAAATGATATAAATGAGGTATCGCTGTAATCGTACTGACCTGAAGAATAAAACTGCTTTATCAATTTTACCAAACGCGGAACGGTATGAACGCCTCCCCCAAAAGAAATTCATGAATAGCTGGTTTTTGGTCATTCTGCCTCACAAAAATCAGAATAAAAAGCGATCAAAAAATGTCATGTGCCCGAAAATATTACCAATAAAAACGTCAACTCGTCCCGCAAAAAACAAGACCTGACATGACTCTGTGGACTCAAATATGGAAAAATTATAGCTCTCAAAATGTGGTAAAGCAAAAAATATTTTTTGCAATAAAAAGCATCTTTCAGTGTGTGACGGCTGCCAATCATAAAACTCCGCTAAAAAACCCGCTATAAAAGTAAATCAAACCCCCCTTCATCACCCCCTTAGTTAGGGAAAAATTAAAAAAATGTATTTATTTCCATTTTCCCATTAGGGTTAGGGCTAGGTTTAGGGTTAGGGCTAGGGTTAGGGCTAGGGTTAGGGTTAGGGTTAGGGCTAGGGTTAGGGCTAGTGCTAGGGTTAGGGCTAGGGTTAAGGTTGGGGCTAGGGTTAGGGCTAGGGTTAGGGTTGGGGCTAGGGTTAAGGCTACAGTTAGGGTTGGGGCTAAAGTTAGGGTTAAGGTTTGGATTACATTTACGGTTGGGAATAAGGTTGGCATTAGGGTTAGGGTTGTGTCTGGGTTAGAGGTGTGGTTAGGGTTACCGTTGGGATTAGAGTTAGGGGTGTGTTTGGATTAGGGTTTCAGTTGGAATTGGGGGTTTCCACTGTTTAGGCACATCAGGGGCTCTCCAAACGCGACATGGCGTCCGATCTCAATTCCAGCCAATTCTGCATTGAAAAAGTAAAACAGTTCTCCTTCCCTTCTGAGCTCTCCCGTGCACCCAACCAGGGTGTAAGATTGCTCTCACTAAGTGTATTGGGGGATACTCGCTTGGCACGGGATCAACGTAGTCAGGCACGATTTTTGAACACAAAACAGTCCTTACGGTTTATTAAAGTGTCATAAACCGGGTTCATAATATACATTCCATAGAACACAATAGGCACCAACTGGTGATATTAGCTTAGAGCTTTGTCTTAACACTTCATTTACGGCTTTAACTCACGTTTACGGCTTTGTCTCACAGACCCTAAACATGCTGGACCTCTCACTTCGAATCTGTGGTCAGACTTGAAGATCACTGTTCACCAGAGGAAACCATCTAACTTGAAGGAGCTGGAGCAGTTTTGCTTTGAGGAATGGGCAAAAATCCCAGAGACAAGTTGTGGAATGCTCATAGAGACTTACCCAAAGTGTCTTGCAGCTGTAATTGCCGCAAAAGGAGGCTCTACAAAGCACTGACTTTAGGGCATGAAGTGAATAGTTCTGTACACTGAAGTTTTCAGCAGTCTTGCCCTGTTTATTTTTTGAGTCACAATAAAAATAAAACCAGATGTTCACAGGTATAGGGATGTTCTTTACATGAACTGATGCAAACCCTCTAAAAAAAACTGTGAAATACCAGGTTGTGAAGTAGCAAAACATTAAAAATGCCAAGGGGGTGAATACTTTAGCATGACATTGTATATGCCTACCATATTCTACTATTGTCAACCTGTTTAGACTGCAAGATTATCTAGGAACATTCACTCATAATAATCTTACAATGTATATCAACCTTTAGACTCTCAAAGAAGGGTAAAAGTCTAATTATTATTCTGACAAGAAAAAACTAACTTCTGTGGTTATAAATATCATAGAAGTAAAAAAAAATGGTCAAACTGAGCCTATCAAATGGATTTACACACTCTTCTTTCCAAGATCTTCCTTATAATTCTATTACAAGGATATTTAAATTCCTAAACAGTTGAGTCTGTCAACACATACTGGCTGCTTTGTGATTGATCGCAACTACTGACCTACAGATATACAGTATTAAAGGTCATGGTGACATGTAAAAGGAAAGGGTTCCAACATTGCTAACTAACTTCCTTTACAATATACGGCACTGTTTAGCTTGTAGAAATTATCTAGGAGTATATCATATATGAAAAATGTTGTATTATAGCAAAATAGTGAAACTAGGTGGGCTGGTTGAAAATACTCTCAAGGTCCTGTGTGTCAGAGGGAACCCCATGCTACTTTTTAGCCAGGCTATTCAATTACAAGGCTATAGACAGATAGGTTTCGCCACTTTGCCCCACACACAGTATGATGCCCCTACAGCACCAAATATACAATACTTTCCCACCACCAGCAGCCCAAAAAAGTAATGCACCCATAGGCACTCAAAAAAGTAATGCCTACATAGGCACCCAAAACAGTGTAAGGACCCCACAACATGAATTCCCCACAGTGGCCCCCTCACAAGCATCCCTTCCCTTGTGTCCTTTAACATCACTACTCTCTGTGACTGAACTGTTCTCTGCTGCCCAGTCATGAAACTTGAAGGTTTTGAAGGTTGAAGGTAAGGATCAGAAAGTCCAGAAAGTAAATGCAAGAAAGTAAATGTACTCTCTGGAAGTAAAGTGGGTACGTAAAGTATTTAGACCCCTTTAAATTTTTCAATCTTTGTTTCATTGCAGCCATTTGGTAAATTCTAAAAAGTTAATTTTTTCTCATTAATGTACACTCTGCACCCTATTTTGATTAAAAAAAAAACCTCGAAATGTAGAACTTTTTGCAAATTTATTAAAAAGGAAAAACTAAAATATCACAGTTATAAATATTTAGACCCTTTGCTCAGTATTGAGTAGAGGAACCCTTTTGAGCTAGTACAGCCATGAATCTTCTTTGGAATGATGCAACAAGTTTTTCACACCTGGATTTGGGGATCCTCTGCCATTCTTCATTGCAGATCCTCTCCAGTTCAGTCAAGTTGGATGGTGAACGTTGATGGACAGACATTTTCAGGTCTCTCCAGAAATGCTCAATTCGGTTTAGGTCAGGGCTCTGGCTGGGCCAGTCAAGAATGGTCACAGAGTTGTTCTGAAGCCACTCCTTTGTTACTTTAGCTGTGTGCTTAGGGTCATTGTCTTGTTGGAAGGTGAACCTTTGGCCAAGTCTGAGGTCCAGAGCACTCTCGAAGAGGTTTTCATCCAGGATATATTTGTATTTGGCCACATTCATGTTTCCTTCAATGACAACCAGTTGTCCTGTCCCTGCAGCTGAAAAACACCCCCATAGCATGATGCTACTACCACCTTGTTTTACTGTTGGGATTGTACTGGGCAGGTGATGAGCAGTGCCTGGTTTTCTCCATACATACTGCTTAGAATTGTCACCAAAAAGGTCTATCTTCCTCTCATCAAACCAGAGAATATTCTTTCTCATAGTCTGGGAGTGCTTCATGTGTTTTTTAGCAAACTCTATGCTGGCTTTCATATGTCTTGCACTGAGGAGAGGCTTCTGTCGGGCCACTCTGCCATAAAGGCCCGACTAGTGGAGGACTGCAGTGATAATTGACTTTGTGGAACTTTCTCCCATCTCTCTACTGCCTCTTTGGAGCTCAACCACAGTGATCTTGGGGTTATTTCTTACCTCTCTCATCAAGGCTCTTCTCCCAAGATTGCTCAGTTTGAATGGACGGCCAGGTCTAGGAAGATTTCTGGTCGTCCCAATCTTCTTCCATTTAAGGATTATGGAGGCCACTATGCTTTTAGGAACCTTGAGTACTGCAGAAATTCTGTTGTAACATTGGCCAGATCTGTTTTGCCACAGTTCCGTGTCTGAGCTCCTTGGCCAGTTCCTTTGACGTCATGATTCTCATTTGGTCTGACATGCACTGTGAGCTGTGAGGTCTTATATAGGCAGGTGTGTGCCTTTCCAAATCAAGTCCTATCAGTAAAAAAATAAACACTGCTGGACTCCAATGAAGGAGTAGAACCATCTCAAAGAGGACCACAAGGAAATGGACAGCATATGACTTAAATATGAGTGTCTAAGCAAAGGGTCTGAATACTTATGACCATTTGATATTTCAGTTTTTCTTTTCTATTACATTTGCAAACATTTCCACATTTCTGTTTTTTTCAGTCAAGATGGGCTGCAGAGTTTACATTAATGTGAAAAAATGAACTTTTTTGAATTTGGCTGCAATGAAAAAGAGTGAAAAATTTAAGGGGGTTTGAATACTTTCCATACCCACTGTAAATGCAATGTCAACTGATCTTCACTGTACTATTGAAGGAATAGAAAAATCCACACTATTTATAAATAGAGACATGAGGGAATTCTTAGCTAATATAAATGAATTCAAGTCTCCAGGTCCCTATGAATTAAATCCTAGGGTACTGAAGGAGATAGAAGAGGAAATTATTGAACAACTCTCTATACTCTATAATCTTTGAACATTCTTGGTGAACAGAAGTCCCAGAAGACTAGAGAAGAGTAAATGTTGTTTCTATCTTCTAAAATAGGAAGAAGTTGGACCTATGGGGCCTGTGAGCCTTACTTCTATACCAGGAAAGATATTTAAAAAAATTATTAAACAACATGTATGCAAGTACCTGGATGAGAATGAAGTGATTAACCAGAGCCAGCATGGGTTTGTAACTAGTAAGTCATGTCCGACTAACTTAATCTCCTTCTATGACAGACTCTCTAACTGGATGAATCAGGGAAACACAATAAATATGGTATATCTTGACTTCAGCAAAGCATTTCACAAACTATCTCACACCATCCTTATTGAAAAAATGACCCAATATGGAATGGACAAGGCAACTGTCAAGTGGATTCATAACAGGCTCAGTGATCAGATTCAAAGAGTGATCATAAATAGCTGCACATTCAGTTGGAAGACTGTCTCAAGTGGGGTACCACAGGGCTCTGTCCTGGGCCCTGTATTGTTCAACATCTTTACCAATGATTTAGATGAAGGAATTGAGGGTACATTGATTAAATTTGCTGACGACACAAAGCTAGGAGGGATAGCTAAAACTAGAGAAGAGAGAGCGATAACCAGAAATGTCAGAGTTCCTTCAAGCATCGACCTTTCAGGGGGCGTGGCCTAGCACGCAATGTGAGGACGTGCGCCGGATCTCTCCCGCTGCACCTACCGCAATAACGTATTTTGGAGGCACCGCTGAACTCCTATAAAGTGCCCAAGAGTACCCGGAGACCCGGTGAGCCGAGCGGAATAAGCGGTGACAAGTGGAGAGTCGTCCAGGCCCGGGAATGACGCGCAGGAAGAAGGACCCGGCAATGGCGGGGGGCTCGCGGATCCAAGATGGCGCTGAGTCTGCAGAGGAGGCGGCAAAGGCAAGCGCCGCATACCGCAAGAAGCTGGAGGTGATTGCCAAGTTGGACTGATTTGCTAGGTTGGAGGAGGCTGAGAAACTGCGCTCGGAGGCTGAAGGTGAGGGATCTGGAGGAATAAGTGACTCTGGGGACTTGTTGGATGGAGGGGTCGGAACAGGTATCGGTATGGTGGAGCAGGGGTCCCCGGTGAGAGTTGATACAGGTCTTGAGAAGGGAGCCACATCACCTTCTGAACTGGCCTCACAAGCTGACATGTCTATGAATGTGGAGATGGCTGAAATGAAGGAACTGACGCTAAAAGACATATTTTCAGTGGTGATGTACTGTAAATCTGTCCTTACCACTCTGAACTTGCGAGTGGATGACTTAAAGGGAGAGATGGTGTCTCTTAACTCCGCTATGCGCAAAGTTGAGAAGAGAGTGGAGGTGGTGGAGGAGCGTGTGGGGAGTGTTGAAGATCAGACGAACAAACTGTTAAAAAGGGAAAAAAGTACATCCAGCAAATTGCAGAGTTGAAGTTTAAGACTGATGATCTTGAAAACCATTCCCGTAGGAATTATTTAAGAATAATTGGTGTGTGGAAGGGAGTAATCCCACTGAGTACATTGAGTCATGGCTGAAAAATACTGTGGGAGGTGATAGCCTCACCAAATTGTTTGTGGTTGAAAGAGCACACCGGATTCCTACTAGACCTCTACCTCCCAGGCCGGCCCCAAGAGCTATTCTGGCCAAAATTCTGAACTATCGTGACCGTGATTTACTGCTGAGGAAGGCCAGGAATTGTGATGGTCTAACTATTGATGGCAACCGGATCTCCATTAACCCTGACTACTCGGCAGTGGTCCAAAAGCTTAGGATGAAGTTTGGAGAGGTCAAGAGGAGACTGCGAGACCTGGGCTTGAGCTATTCAATGATCTATCTGGCTAAACTAAGGGTGGTGGCTTTGAACCAGGTGCATTTTTTTCAAAATCTGGAGGAGGCGATACAATGGCTGGATCTTAATGCTAAGCACATTGGAGCGAGTGGACCCGTTGAAGCTGGTTTTAAGGGTTCTTTGGACAGTTAATAATCCCTGAATGTTAAGTTATTTTCTAAAATTGATTGCGATGGGTCATTTTTGATATGACTTGTTATGTAATTGTTCTGAGTTGCTTGTGTTCGGCAGCGCAATGGACATTTTAATTTGATATAGGTGGGTGGGAGAGGTATAGGAGGGAAGCGGTTGTATTTCTAGGCTGTAAAACAGCTTTCCCAGATCTAGGATTGAGAGAGTAAGTTTGATCTTAAATTTAAAGAGTTAATAAAGTTCTTGAAGGGGGGGTGGGCAAGAAGCCAGGGTGTTGCTTAAGTTGGTAAATAGAGATGGCAAAAGTAGGATTGGTGAGGGGTGAGAGGGATGGTGAGGGGGGAGAGGGATGGGGAGGGGGGGTGGGTTAGAGGCCATAGCGGGAATGACTCAAATTTTTGCCTTTATTAATCACAATGGGAGGTAAAATTAAAATGTTAAGTTGGAAAGTCAGGGGCCTTGCAAATGCTACTAAGCGTGCAGCAATATTCCAATATTTGTTGAAACAGAGACCCTCAGTTATATGACTTCAGGAAGCTCACCTGGTGGAGAAAAAAGTGGACATGCTGCAGAAGAGATGGGTGAGAAAGGCGTATCACTCGACGTTCTCAACTTACGCCAGAGGTGTGTCAATACTGGTACATACAAGTGTTCTGCTTGAAGAGATAGAGGTTATAATAGGCAAAGATGGTCAATATGTGTTTATAGTATGTATGTTGTTTAATAGATTAATGTGTATAGTGTCTTTATATATTCCTCCGCCGTATTCTAGGAAAAAGTTGCAGGAGATTCTGGAAATATCAGGCACATGGGTGGGAATTCCTTTGCTTATAATGGGAGATGTGAATAACATAGCTAACGACTATTGGGATAAGGGTAGACATGCTTTGCTGAGAGGGGAAGAGAATGTGACGCCTTTTGGTAATTATCTAAGGGAAATAGGATGGATAGAATTATGGAGGGTATGTAATATAGATAAGAGTATTTACTCATGCTATTCGGCGACGTATGGCTCTCTGTCTCGTATTGATGAAGCTTTGGGGAATGAAGGGATGGATGATTTAGTGCAGGAGGTAGGGTACTTGCCCAGGGTTCTATCGGACCATAATCCGATACTGGTGTCATTACATTTGGTATTTCGGGGGAGCGGGGTTGGGATGGCATGGACAATTCACCCTTTCTGGCTACAGCTCTTGGACATGGAAAAGATTGGGGAGGAACTAGCGGAACTTTTTTAGGATAAATGAAGGGAGTGCAGGTAGTCATGTAGTTTGGGATACTATGAAGGCGTACCTGAGAGGGATTTTATTTTGAGATATTTCAAGGCACAAGAATATGTCTAAAAACAAAGATAAAGAGGTGATGGAGGAGGTGAAGGCAGCTGAGGTAGCGCTAGGCACCCAATGCACAAGGGATGCGCAAAACAGGATGAAGGCGGCACAGGCAGAGGTAAATCTCAATTGGAGAAAGTGGGGCATTTGTTATCAGTGATGGCGTCTGCGCGGCGAGATTCTTTGGCAGGGGCTGGCTGGCAGTTTTCAGCCTGGGGGGGAATCACAAGGCGGTGGCCCTCCATTTCCCTGCTTATATCTGGCCACTGCATTAAAGTAGCAGAGATAACAAACAGGCTTTAAAAACAGGCTGGTACACAGATATGGGAACAGAACGGAGCTTGCTGCATAGATATGGTAGCAGAATCAAGCTTACTCCAGAGATATGGGAGCAGAATCGAGCTTACTCCAGAGATATGGGAACAGAACCGAGCTTACTGCAGAGATATGGGAATAGAACCGAGCTTACTGCAGAGATTTGGGAGCGGAACCGAGCATACTCCAGAGATATGTGAGCAGAACAGAGCTTACTACAGAGAAATGGGAGCAGAACCGAGCTTACTACAGAGATATGGGAGCAGAACCGAGCTTACTACAGAGATATGGGAGCAGAACCGAGCTTACTGCGGAGATATGGGAACAGAATTGAGCTTACTACGGAGATATGGGAGCAGAACCAAGCTTACTACAGAGATATGGGAGCAAAACCGAGCTTACTACAGAAATAAGGGAGCAGGAGCAAGCTTACTGCAGAGATATGGGAGCAGAATCGAGCTTACTACAGAGATAAGGGAGCAGAACCGAGCTTACTAGAGAGATAAGGGAGCAAAACCGAGCTTACTGCTGAGATATGGGAGCAGAACCGAGCTTACTACAGAGATATGGGAGCAGAACCGAGCTTACTGCAGAGATATGGGAGCAGAACCGAGCTTACTATAGAGATATGGGAGCAGAACCGAGCTTACCACAGAGATATGGGAGCAGAACCGAGCATTCTGCAGAGATATGGAAGCAGAACCGAGCTTACGGCAGAAATATGGGAGCAGAACCGAGCTTAGTACAGAGATATGGGAGCAGAACCGAGCTTACTGCAGAGATATGGGAGCAGAACCGAGCTTACTACAGAGATAAGGGAGCAGAACCAAGCTTACTAGAGAGATAAGGGAGCAGGAGCAAGCTTACTACAGAGATAAAGGAGCAGGACCAAACTTACTGCAGAGATATGGGAGCAGAACCAAGCTTACTACAGAGATATGGGAGCAGAACCGAGCTTACTACAGAGATATGGGAGCAGAACCGAGCTTACTAGAGATATGGGAGCAGAACCAAGCTTACTAGAGATATGGGAGCAGAACTGAGCTTACTACAGAGATATGGGAGCAGAACCGAGCTTACTGCAGAGATATGGGATCAGAACCGAGCTTACTAGAGATATGGGAGCAGAACTGAGCTTACTACAGAGATATGGGAGCAGAGCAGAGCTTACTGCAGAGATATGGGAGCAGAACCGAGCTTACTAGAGATATGGGAGCAGAACTGAGCTTACTACAGAGATATGGGAGCAGAACCGAGCTTACTGCAGAGATATGGGAGCAGAACCGAGCTAACTGCAGATATATGGGATCAGAACCGAGCTTACTACAGAGATATGGCAGCAGAACTGAGCTTACTGCAGAGATATGGGAGCAGAACCAAGTTTACTACAGACATAAGGGAGCAGAACCGAGCTTAATAAGTCTACTACATGGAACCAAGCCTGCTACATAGAAACTGGAGCAGAACCGAGATTACGACATACATACAGTACCATAATCTAGATTACTGCATTGATACAGTACCAGAACCAAGCTTACTTAGATATGGTGCCATAACAGAGCTTACTTACAAACATACATACAACAATACAGCTACACAGTGCCTAGTACTATCACCACTACACAGCGAATACATAATATTATAATATCACCATTACCTCTACATGAAACTACACTCTATACAAAGACCAATGATGCCACCATACACTCCCTGACAGAAGTTATGTCGCTTATCCATGTTATGTAAATAGAAGCTTATAACCATCCATTGGTGGTATAAATTATTCTTTTGAAAGCTGAAACCCTCCAAAATGTGATTTAGGTTAAGAAAATAAATTGTCATCAATGCAGAAATATTGATCAGTTAATGGACACAGAATGGTCAGATTTTGGCAAGACAAAAGGTTTGACGCCCACAGAAAGTAATGTGATATTCAAACAATTAAACTTAAAATACAAATATATGTTGCATAACATTGGTGAATGAAGTTGTGGTGCTATTAGAGTCATATTTAATATTTTATTTGACTTCCATGAGCTTGAAGGACTGCATCCATGCGGTTCTACAATGATTCATACAATTTATTAATGAAGTTATCAGGAATAGCAAAGAATGCAGTCTTACATGCCTCCCAGAGTTCATCTAGATTCTTTGGTTTTGTCTTCCAAGCTTCCTCTTTCATCCTACCCCAAACATGCTCAATGATGTTCATGTCTGGTGACTGGGCTGGCCAGTCCTTGAGCACCTTGATCTTTTTTGTCTGGAGGAACTTTGCTGTAGAGATGGATGTATGAGATGGAGCACCATCCTGCTGCAGAATTTGACCCCTTTTATGATTTGGAATATAAGAGGTACCTAACACTTCCTGATATTTTAGGCTATTGATATTGCATTCCACCTTGCAAACGTTTCGCACACCCCCATACTGAATGTAACCCCAGACCATGATCTTTCCACCACCAAATTTAACTGTTTGCTGGGTGTATTTTGAATCCATACGAGCTCCATTAGTATTTGCGGCCGCTGTGGTGTAATTCTACTGAAGATTCATCAGAGAAATCCACCTTCTGCCACTTTTCCAGCGTCCATCTGTTTAGCAGGCTGTGGGACTTTGCAAATGTCACATGGTTTTTTATTTGCTTTTTGTTTAGTGCTGGCTTCTGGGCACTGATTCGACCATGGAGGCCATTTTGAGACAGAATCCTACAAACTGTTCTAGTTGACACAGGAACTTGAAGTGACCAGGCCTTTTGGAGCTTTGCTGCATTGGAAGAGGGGCTTGCTTTGGATTTTCTAACCAACAAACTATCCTCCTGTACAGTTGTCTTGCGGGGTCTGCCGGACCTGGGCTTATTAAACACATCTCCAGTCTCTTCAAATCTTTTTTTAATTCTTTGTACTTGACGTTGAGACACATTAAAGGTGCCCGCCACCTCTGCAGTGGATCTGGTCTCTTAATAATCCAGGCTTTAGTCGCAGGGTGGATTTTTGGCATGTTGTCAGAGCCTAAGTTGCAGTTCAAGTGAAGGTCTGGGGTGCTGGGTTTCTTTTTATACACACACACACTAATTAACCGATCATTTACTGAGCACAGGTGAGGATATAAACTAGGATTGGGTGCATTATATGACCAGGCGACAAAACTTTTGTCTTGCTAAAATCTGACCATTCTGTGTCCATTAACTGATCAATATTTCTGCATTGATGACAATTTATTTTCTTAACCTAAACCACATTTTGGAGGGTTTCAGCTTTCAAAAGAATAATTTATACAACCAATGGATGAATTTAACGTCAGGTTATAACTTTTTATTTACATAACATATATAAGCGACATAACTTCTGTCAGGGAGTGTACACCTTTTACAACTTGTATACTACAATACTGATCATTAATTTAAAAAAAACACAATACTAAGTGCCATTGTATACAGGAACTCTGTATTTACTGTCATTGTAAAGATAATACAGTGATCACTGGTGACATTATACACAGGAGATCTGTATAAGGTGTCAGTGTACAGGTAATACAGTGATCACCACTGCCAGTGACATTACACACAGTAGCTTTGTATATAATATACAGTGTATAGTGTCAGTGTACAGGTAATACACTGACTCACTAGTGATGTCTCTAGCTGAAGTCCTTCATCTTTGCTTTTCATTTTCATCCAGCACAGACCGCCGTCACTTCTTCCAGCCAGGACTCGTCTCTGCACAAAATAACACAGTTACCTAGAGCACGGCTTCCAGAGCACATTCCCCACTTTTTCCCTTTCTTCTACACTACACATCTGAATACAGAGGTGCACCCACAATCAATATATAATTGGTTATTATGCAACCTCATAGATTGTAAGCTTGCAAGAAGGGCCCTCATTCCTTTTGGTATCTGTTGATCTATGTGTTTATTGTTATGCTTAATGTCCATTGTCTGTACAAGTCCCCTCTAAAATGTAAAGTGTTGCAAAAAATGTTGGCACTATAGAAATAAATTATAATTACTATTATTATTATTATTATTATTATTATTATTATTAACCCACCATTCCAAATATAAATTATAATCCACCACTGTGCACCCACTAACTATAAATAGCCACTTTCCCCATTTAATATATAAATTAATTAGCACCTGTACTCTTTCCCCCAATTCATTACCAGTCACTTCATCCTCAACGCCCCCCACTATGTACCTACCACTCTAACCCTAACCACGATTCATTATAGTTACATGCCCCCCCGCCCCAATTCATTGTCATGTCTTTCTCTCCCACCCTCTATTCATTATCAACTGCTCTACCCCACATTCAATACATCATTTACTCCCCCCACCCTTAAAATTCATTATTTGTTCTTCCCCTAGATCATCATTTGCTCTCCCCACCCCCTCTTCAATTGATCATTTGCTCTCCCCACCCCCACCTTCAATTAAATTGCTGTCCCCTGTCCCTCACACTGAATTCATCATTTTCAGTCCCCCCACTTTAATTTGAAGTCCCCTTACTTCATTCATTGCAGTCCCCTATCACCCCCCCACTTCACCTGCAGTGCCCCTTCATCATTTGCAGCCCCCTATCCCCCTTTCATTTAATCATGAGCAGTCCCACCTCAGACATACTTCATCATGTGCAATCTTGCAGTGCCCTTCCCCCCACTTTATCATGTGCAGTCCCCATTACCCACCCACTTCATCATGTGCAGTACCCTTACCCCCCACTTCATCATGTGCAGTCACCCTTACCCCCCACTTCATGTGCAGTCCATCTTACCCCCCACTTTATCATGAGCAGTCCCCATTACCCCCCACTTCATGTGTAGTTCACCTTACCCCCCACTTCATCATGTGCAGCCCCCCTTAACCCCCAATTCATCATACGCAGTCCCCCTTAACCCCCACTTCATGTGCAGCCCCACTCCCCCATTTCATCATATGCAGTCCCCCTTACTCCCTCCCACTTCATCATGTGTAGTCCCCCTTACCCTCCACTTCATGTGCAGCCCCACTCTTCCTTCATCATGCGCAATCCATTTACCCCCACATCATCACGTGCAGCCCCATTCCACAATGTACAGCCCCACTCTCCCCACTTCATCATGTGCAGTCCCCCTTAACCCCAATTCATCATATGCAGTACCCCTTACCCCCGTCATCATGTGCAGCCCCACTCCCCCATTTCATCATGTGCAGTCCCCCTTACTCCCTCCCACTTCATCATGTGCAGTCCCCCTTACCCCCCACTTCATGTGCAGCCCCACTCTCGCTTCATCATGCGCAATCCCCCTTATCCCCACATCATCATGTGTGGCCCCATTCCACAATGTACAGCCCCACTCTCCCCACTTCATCATGTGCAGTCTCCTTTATCCACTAAACTCCATCATGTCCAGCCCCACTCCCCCTTCATCATGTGCAGCCCCACTTACCCCCTCACTCCATCATGTGCAGTCTCCTTTAACCCCCAGATTCCATCATGTGTAGTCTCCTTACAACCCCCACTTAATCACTTGCAGTTGCCCACCATTAAATTTATTTTATAAAGAAATCAAAAAAGTTTTTCATACTTACCTCACCAGTCGCTCCCCTGCAGCAACTCTTTGCTTCTAGCATTGGGGACATGTGAGGATGACATCGCGCATGCCCGACACCTAACCTGGAAGTATAGAGAACATGAATGGAGCAGAAGCTGTGCAGCTGTCAAGGTGACAGCCAAGCATAGCTCCCGGCCCCAGGGCAGACTTGTGCGCTAACTGTGATGCGGCTGTGTCTGCTGCCGGCCGCGTCACAGTACAGCGGACATGGCTGCGCACAATTTGCTGTGTGGTTGTAGCCACCACCAGGCAGCCGGCCCTGAACAGCTGCTGGGGGAGTGGCCCGGGGGCCTTTTCTTGTATATTGTATAAGGAGGTAGCTGCTCCTGGTATGCACCTATTCACACTAGTTTGGATATGCCAGTCTTTTTTCTGTCATTTCTATGTTAGCTTACTGACTGAGCACTCCTCCCTTCACCATGTGTTTTTTAATTACATCTAATCACACTTGGTTCCGTCCTACCCATATGTAGGCTTTGCTGACAGAGGTGTCCACATTCACCCAAGCATACAGACATAAGCCTTCGGTAAGTGTTCACATTTGGACAGGGAGGTCAGGGATCCATCAGTTTAATGAGACCAAAAAGCACAAAATATGAACGGCACTAGGTGTTATCGCAGCAGGCGGTGTAGCTGCAGCCTGAGGATTCCACTGCAAGACTCCTATAGCACGTATATAGTCTGCAATGTTCGGGTGGTGCTCAGCATAAAAAGCAGTGAACAAATATCCAAGGAGAAAAAGGAAAATGCGGCACTCACCCAGGTAAATTGCGAATCAAAGTCCTTTATTCATCATAACGTAACAACGGACATAGTAAGGAGAGGCGGCTGGGAGAGATCAGCGGTGCGGGGAGAAAGAACAGGACTACGATCGTTTCGCGCTTGTGCGCTTCCAAGGGTCCATGGACAAGCGCAAAACGATCGTAGTCCTGTTCTTTCTCCCCGCACCGCTGATCTCTCCCAGCCGCCTCTCCTTACTATGTCCGTTGTTACGTTATGATGAATAAAGGACTTTGATTCGCAATTTTCCTGGGTGAGTGCCGCAGTTTAATGAGACCACCTTGACAATGGTTGATGGGCTCACACTATTTGGCCAAATCCTGTGCAAAGCGTCTCTCAAATATTTTTCCTAATGTTCAAAAGGCATTTTGCTATTCATATTTCATGTATTTCATATTAGACAATGCTTTGTCACGATAGAGTGCAACCTTTTCTTGTATATTGTATAAGGAGGTAGCTGCTCCTGGTATGCACCTATTCACATTAGTTTGGATGTGCCAGTCTTTTTCTGTCATTGGGATACTATGAAGGCGTACCTGAGAGGGATTTTATTTTGAGATATTTCAAGGCACAAGAATAGGTCTAAAACAAAAAATAAAGAGGTGATGGAGGAGGTGAAGGCAGCTGAGGTAGCGCTAGGCACCCAATGCACAAGGGATGCACAAAATAGGATATAGGCGGCGGAGGTAAATCTCAATTGGAGAAAGTGGGGCAATTGCTATCAGTGGTGGCATCTGCACTGCGGGATTCTTCTCGTGTGTATGCCATAAAATTGGAGGGGGGTAGTGTGGTTACTCAGGGGGAACAAATTTTAGAAGTCTTCCGGAAATTTTATAGTGAGCTATATTCCTTTAGGGTACAAAAGGGAAAAGAAGAGATAGATAAATATATGGAAGAGGTTAATTTACCCAGATTAAGCAAGGAATATAGTGAGTGGATGGATAAGCCACTTGGACAGGAAGAATTGAAGGCGGCTCTGGAGAGAGGAGTGCTGCCTCCATCTATGAGAGAGGCAATTGTTATGGTCATCCCTAAAGCTGACAAAGATCCACAGCTGCCAGAGTCTTATAGACCAATTTCACTCTTAACGGCAGATATAAAGATTTTGGCGAAAGCCTTGGCGAACAGACTGACCCATGTGATTGACAAGGTGATTCATCCGGATCAAGCTGGTTTTATGCTCAATAAATCTATGGCAATCAATTCAAGGAGGCTATATTTAAATATGCAAATTCCAGCTGATAAAAGAGTAGTGGTGTCTTTGGATGCCCATAAGGCCTTTGACTGTGTAGAGTGGATTTACTTGTGATCAGTGCTGGAACGCCTGGGGTTTGTACCTAAATATGTCTCTTGGGTGAGGCTGTTATACTCCGCTCCAATGGCAAAAATCAGAGTAAACAACAAATTGTCAGAGGTCTTTTCATTGTTTAGAGGTACAAGACAGGGGTGTCCACTGTCCCCGTTGCTTTTTGCTCTGGCTGTAGAGACTTTGGCGGCTAAAATATGAGGAGCACAAGAGGTAAAGGGTTTTGTTTATGGAACGAAGGAGGAAAAAGTGGCCTTATATGCTGATGATATTTTGCTTTTCTTGGAGGATTCGGAGGTGACCCTGAGTAATGCGGTGGCTCTAATTGAGGAATTTGGGCAGTTTTCGGGACTTACGATCAATTGGGACAAATCATGTGTTCTGCCGATAGACGGGGATAACGAAGGTCGAGGGGAGGTGTAAAATTCTACAAAATTAAAGATGGTTCAAAAATTTAAATACTTGGGGATCCATATTGCCCTTCCTCTAACAAGATTTGAGGATTTAAATTTATACCCGCTATTGCAAAAAATACAAAAATTTCAGCGTGGAATAAATTACACCTGTCGGTAGTTGGTAGGGTGAATCCGTTAAAAATGATTGTGATGCTGCAACTGCTTTATGTGCTGCACAATTCTCCTGTTTGGATCCCACAGTGTAGGTTTCGTAGGATTAAATTCCGGCTCGGTGAACTAATATGGGGGGGAAAGAGCCCAAGGTTCAAACAGGAGACACTACAGAGGTCCAAAATGGAAGGTGGTTTGGCGCTCCCTAATCCTTGGTTATATTTCTTATCGGCACAGTGTCAACATCTTAAAGGCTGGGGGGATGAGACGGGGGACATATTCCTAATAGCTTGAGGTACTTACTAAAAACAGGGTCGCGGAGTGAAAGTTTGGAGGGAGGACATTTTATGAAGGCAGGTTCTCAGTACTGTACTATTAATCTAATCCACAAGGTTTGGTAAAAAGTGAAGCATATCAGGGGGTGAATGGGTTTACTAGGTTTTCTTCCATAAGGGGCAATATATATTTGCAGGAATTTAGGCAAATGAAGAGTTTTCTGGTCTGGAAGGAGGCAGGTATTAGACTTATAGGCCAGCTAGTTAGCCAGGGTAATCTTAAACTGTTTGGGGAGTTACAGGAAGAATATCAGTTACTGGGTTCAGAGCTGTACCAATATAACCGGATTTGTCACGCATACCAGACACGAAGCAGAAGGAGGCCTATAGTGACGCAAGTGGATCTTATGCTGGAATTTATCCTTAAAATTCGTGGTACGAGGGGGGCAATTTCGGAGGTATACGGGGATCTTCTATTTGCCTTTCTCGGTAAACATCCTATTAAGGCTAGAGGGAAATGGGAAGCGGAGCTGGGAGAGATTGATGATGATAGATGGGAATCAATTTTAGAGTACGTGCCTAAGATTTCTATGAGTGAACCCAGGAGGTTATCACAGTTATTTGTAATTCATAGAGCTTATAGAACCCCTGAAAGATTATTCAAGGCTGGACTGAGGCCTAATTCTGATTGCCCAAGGTGTTCACAATCTCAGGCGGGTATACTGCACATGCTGTGGCATTGTCCTAGGCTGTCTTCCTTCTAGATAGTGGTATTGAACCGTATTGTACTGGTGTATGGGTGCACGCTCCCTAAAAATCCATTGGTATGTATATTGGGATACGTGAAAGAAATAATAACGGACAACTTGACCAAAATAGTAATTGCACAATTGTTACTTATTGCAAGAAAGCTGATAGCAAAATTTTGGATAAGAGAGGAACCTCTGACTAGAAGAGACTTTATTACACAAACGGATAATATACTTCTTCTGGAAAAAAGCATTTACACCAAGAGAAACAAGTTGGATCTTTTCCACAAGTTATGGCAACCGTGGATTGACTGGAACTAGTGCGGTGGGAATGATGTGACGATATAAGAGGTGTTCAGGGGTTGTGATAGTACGCTATTCGATTATGTGTATAACATGAGGAATTCTGTTTGTTTACGTTATGGTCTCTAAGGGCAGGGGGGAGGGGGAGGGATACTTTACACTAAAAACTGTTACCTGAGTAAAATGTACTGTCATGAGTAATACATGTTTTAATTTGTCATACTCAATAAAAGTTTATCTGATTAAAAAAGGGAGAAATTCAAAGTACTACATCTGGGCAGGAAAAATGAAAAAAGCATATACAGAATGGGAGGAATAGGGCTAAGCAACGGCACATATGAAAAAGACTTGGGTATAATAATAGATCACAGACTAAACATAAGTTAATAGTGTGATGCAGCAGCAAAAATGCAAGCTGCAAGCACATTACTGGGTTGCATTGACAGAAGCATAGAGTCTAGATCATGTGAAGTAATTATCTCCCGCAACTCCTCTTTGATCAGACCTTATCTGGAATACTGTGTCCAGTTCTGGGCACCACATTTTACAAATACATTAACAAACTGGAGCAAGTTTAGAGAAGAGAGACCAGAATTGTGACTGGTCTGTAAACCATGTCCTATGAGGAACGGTAAAAGGATTTGGGAATGTTTAGCTTGCAAAAGAGAAGACTGAGAGGAGACTATATCTCAAGGGCTGTCACATTGTAGAAGGATCATCTTTATTCTCATTTGCACAAGGAAAGACTAAAAGCAATGGGATGAAACTGAATGGGAGGAGACACAGATTAGATATTAGAAAAAACTTTTTGACAGTTAGGGTGATTAATGAGTGGAACAGGCTGCCATGAGAGGTGGCGAGTTCTCCTTTAATGGAAGTCTTCAAACAGAGGCTGATTTAGGGAATCCTGTATTGAGCAGTGGGTTGAATCAAATGACCAAGAGGTCCATTCCAACTCTATCATTTTAGTATTCTTATGACTTGATGGCTCACTGTTTCATCATTGTGTTTAACAGCATCTGTGTCTAAAGGACACGGAAACAGTTAAGTTGGAACATACCCACGACTTCGCAGGAGAGCTTCCCAAATTCAGGACTGTCCTTCTAGATCTGGGATGATTGGGAGTTATGAGTATAGGAACTATATTCACAACAACCTGTTCAACTACACCAGCTTAAACAAAAGTATTGTATCTATTTTTTTATGTGTTGTTAGGAATGGTCTACTCAACGAATTTTCTTTAATCCGGTGCATAGACTGTTAAAATTCTTAACACGTAACTATCACATTTCATTATAAAAGTCAAATGCAGTGTTATAGCCGTCATAAACACTCGTAAAACATCCCAACATAAAGGAAAACAGAAAGTGATAAGACAAAGCGAAAAAATCTATTTATTGAAAGCAGTTTATATTCATGACGTAGAAATCTTTTTCTAACATAAATATTTGGGAATGGTTGCTCTGGTTGTTATTAAATAATCAGAATACAACCACACATCAGCAATTTATCTACTCCAGAACTCATCAGAGACCGTCACAGTCTATTACAACACATCGGACGTGGTCTTACGTTGGATACATTCTCTTCCAATACATTTTGCCTTATTTGGATACATCAAAACAAATAAGCTTTCAGTAAGCCAATTTCTTATCATTTGGATTCATTTAACCTTTGACTGTATGTTCGTGCTTTAATTACTCTTTTATTCACAATTATTCACAGCCAGGTTTTCATTCTTCACATGCATCTAAAATGAAGCATCTTTCCAAAAGTCTTAATATAAAAATGTATCGCTTTATGCAGACAATTCTTGTAGAGCCTTATGTGTCTACGTAGCAAGACTACAATGTTTGTCTAGTCCAGGACTGCAATCATATTGCCACACTGTTTCCAGGCTAGCAGGATGCCGAAGACACAAGAAGGGTCCACCGATGTCATTGATGCCCCATGCATATTTCAGCATTAGACTGTATGCTCAGCTGAAGGAGATCCATGGCATTAAACTATCCTTAGAAGTTCCTGCTGAGAAACTGTTTATACAAAGCCAATTGCCATGTTCTGAGCAGATAGACACCTGTCTTGCGATTTTGAGAATGTTGAGGGACTATGACTATGCATGCTGTAAGGTCCTGTCTAGCAACCCCTAGCTAATCTTCTGAGCATAACTCCTCACTTTTGAAGAATAGAAAGAGGGACAAATTATGTGGGGCGCATAGCGGTCCTGGCCACACTCCAATCCATGCCCATTCTACCCTGGCAGGAGAAGATGAGCGGTCCAGCGTCTAGATCAGTGCTAGCTGGAGACTAGAAGGGAGGCTGCGAATCTCTTACCTTTTGGCGTCCCCAGCACGGCGTTAGATTAGCCAGAGCTGGAGCGGTCATCTGTGCGTCCTGCTCATCCCTAGTTGGGACCTGTGGATTTATTTTTTGTTCCTTCATTCACAGTCAGAGCCGACAGAACTTTTTCGTCCTTATATAGATTTACTGTACGACAATTGGGTTTTTGGTGCCTGTAAGGTCGTGTTCACACATTGTATAAGTACTGAGTTTTTTTGTTTTCTACAGGTGTCCACACCAAACTACCCAATAATAATCTCCTCTGGTTATTGTATTTTTGTTGCATTTTGTAGGTCTTTTCCCCCTTATTTGATGGGTTTCTGGTGCAGATGTGAAGCTGTGTTGGTTTTTTTATAGTACAGGAACTCTTTGATTCTGCACTTTAAAAAGTACCTGCAGTTTTTACATGCACTTTTTTAGGCTCCACATAGAAGACAAGAGAGAGAAAAAAAGCACCAAAACCGCTCAGTTCAGCGGAGTTTTTTTTTTTTACATACAGCGAGCGCAGTTTTCATGAAATCACATCCACTTTGCTTCCAGTTAAAAACAGCAGAATTTCTGTGCAAAAATAGCTGCAGAAAATACGAAGCATTTACCCTATATGTGGACGCGGTCTAAATGTCTAAGCAAAGTGGATGTGATTCCATGAAATCTCTGCCCTCGGTGCATTTAAAGACGCTGCTGAACTGCTGAGCTGAATCTTTTTCCCCTATGTGAAAAAAAACACAGGAAAAAAAAAAACACTGTGGCGTTTTTAAGTGCAGAATCAAAGCTTTTCTGAACTATTATAAGGGGGGAAATGCAGTAAACACGCAATAATGAGAGTATATTGTTATTGTGTTGTCTGATGCGGACACCTGCAAAAAAAGCCACAGTAAGAACGTAGCATTTATGATCCGTGTGAACACAGCCTCAGCATTACATTTTTATTACATTTTTATGGGTTTAAGAAAAAAATATCAAGCACACCATTTTCAATGCAGTTTACCGATCCCAGTAAATAATCTGATCTCTGTGTTGTGCTGGTCATTGCGATTACAGGGACACCAAATATGTCTGTTATTTGCTGATTTGTGATGTTTACGATTTGTTTAAAAATTATTAAAAATGACATTATTTTTTTCACTATCAAGTGTTTTTCATTATTTTTGAGTAATTTTGTAGGATGAAAAAAATCTTTAATTCTCCCTCTAGAATAGAAATACATGGAAATACAATGCTGTGTACAATTTATCAGTATAATATGCCTGTGGAGTCAAAGCCTGCAATACAGATGAAGTACACAGTATTCTCCTTGTTACATCACCATATCCTGGGGCTCAATTGTTTTAGCTCCTGTCTGTAATGTTGAAGGTTATGAGTTCAAATAACAGGGAGACTCTCACAAAAAAAAGAAAACATTGCAATTTACATTACTTTTTAGTACTTTTATATGAGCAAAAAATCTGACTTTTTCTTCACCTCTAATATACACAGAACATAGAAATGCGTTGTTATATCAATGTATCTCCATCTATAATAGTTTAAATAAGTAGTTTACCTGCTTCTGGGTTTACTGACTGCAATACAGGTCAAAATTACCAACTTCACCTACCTACATCATTGTGGGCTGTGGCTCATAGAGCTGCAGCCTGTGGACATGGAGATGTGAGTTTGAGTCCTGGGGAGACCCGATCACAGAAGAAGTGAATAATATAATTTAAAAGAGGAGCCCAATGAAGATGTCGGAGAGAGGTGAGTATTAGAAGCTGGGACAACGCCCTTACGTGCCGGGATGGTGGGCCCTCAAATTGGGACATTCCTGCAGAATATGGGAAGGTTGAGAGGTTCACTGTGCAATCCTCTTCCACGGCATATGATGACACGGGCCACTTCCACCTATGACAAGATAACCGAGGAGGCTAAAAAGAGCCAGGAGAAAGATTGTTTGCTAAGGCCAGATTTGACAACGTTAATAAATGAAGTCCATAACATTTCAAACTACCATCAAATGATCATTGGCCATCAAAGACCAGTTAAGGAGCTATTTTGTTGCCAGTTAGTAGCTTTCAAAAGAGATATGAGAGAGCTCTACAGATCTGTTGCAGGAAATCTGTTCTTTACATAAGAATGGGGTTGTTTATGGCAGACATATGCATTTCTGCACACTAGTCCAACTGTACAAAACTACATGTGTAAGCTAATTGTTTTCACTTTCATCCTGTGCAGTCTTCTAGATTTGTTAATTTTTAAGGATGATGCCAGCAATGAACAAAAACAGTTCAGCTGCATAGCTTTGTGAAAGTAGGTTTGTCTGGTCTGAACATAGCCAGTTTGACACTAAAAATGATTTGGGTGGACTGGTACAGATCTTACCTTCATTTTGGATTATTTATACATACAGTTTGGAATGTATGAAGTTAAGATCCATGTACACTGCTGTGCCTTGCACACACAGACAATATGAATACCTAGTGCCTCAATGTGCCACCCCATCGAATGGATGCCATACATACAGAGATATTTTACACAGCGGTATAACTAGAGTCCGATGGACCTCGGCCCTCGCTGCAAAATTTGGACCTGGCATCCAACCAGCATGTTGGTCAGATAAAACCATAGACAGAAACATAATGATTAAATACCCTGCAGTGAATAAATAGTATAGTGCATGAAAATAATATACGGTATTTAGTTAGCATGTTTTTTGATAAAAAAAATTTATTAAAAAAATGCGAAAGCCATTCCACCTCTTCAAGGCAACCGTAACTGGGACAGTCTTAACTGTAATTTTAGAAATGTTACCGTTTGTCAGGTGATGTGAGGGACTGGGACCAACTGGTGGATGCACGGCCAAGGGAGACCGTATCTACTATATAATTGTCTAAGGGTCACTTCCGTCTTTCTGTCTGTCCTTCTGTCTGTCACCGATATTCATTGGTCGCGGCCTCTGTCTGTCATGGAATCCAAGTCGCTGATTGGTCGCAAAACAGCCACGACCAATCAGCGACAGGCACAGTCCGGAAGAAAAGGGCTGTTTCTTACTCCCCACAGTCACTGCCCGGCGCCCGCATACTCCCCTCCGGTCACCGCTCACACAGGGTTAATGCCAGCGGTAATGGACCGCGTTATGCCGCGGGTAATGCACTCCATTACCGCCGCTATTAACCCTGTGTGTCCCCAACTTTTTACTATTGATGCTGCCTATGCGGCATCAATAGTAAAAAAATGTAATGTTAAAAATAATAAAAAAACAAAAAACCTGCTATACTCACCCTCCGTAGTCCGCCGAGCCGCTCGCGCCTGCCGCCATCTTCCGTTCCATGCGATGCATTGCGAAATTACCCAGAAGACTTAGCAGTCTCGCGAGACCACTAAGTCATCTAGGTAAATTCGCAATGCATCCTGGGAATGGAAGATGGCGGCAGCCACGCGCGCATCGGGACAGCTTTGCTGGATTGGATCTCGGTGGGTGAGTATAGAACTATTTTTTTAACAGGGATATGGTGCCCACACTGCTATATACTACGTGGGCTGTATTATATACTGCGTGGCTCTGTGCTGTATACTACCTGGCCAGTGTTACATACTATGTGGGCTTTGTTATGTACTTCGTGGGCTGTGCTAGATATTACGTGGCCAGTGTTATATACTGTGTGGGCAGTGTTATATACTACGTGACTGGGCAATATATTACGTGACTGGGCAATATACTATGTGGCTGGCCAATGTACTACATGGCTGGACAATATGCTACATAGCTGGGTAATATACTACGTGACTGGGCAATATATACTACGTAGCTGGGCAATATACGATGTCACTGGCCAGTATACTATGTAACTGGGCAATATACTACGTGGCTGGGCAATATACTACGTGGCTGGGCAATATACTACGTGGCTGGGCAATATACTACGTGACTGGGCAATATACTACGTGGCTGGCCAATATACTACATGGCTGGCCAATATACTAAGTAGGTGGGCAATATACTATGTGACTGGGCAATATATACTACATAGCTGGGCAATATACTACGTGACTGGGCAATATACTACGTGACTGGGCAATATACTACATGGCTGGGCAATATACTATGTGGCTGGGCAATATACTATGTGACTGGGCAATATACTACGTAGCTGGGCTATATACTACGTGACTGAGCAATATACTACGTGGCTGGGCAATATACTATGTGGCTGGGCAATATACTACATAGCTGGGCAATATACTACGTGACTGGGCAATATACTACGTGGCTGGGCAATATACTATGTGTCTGGGCAATATACTATGTGACTGGGCAATATACTACGTAGCTGGGCTAAATACTACGTGACTGAGCAATATACTACATGGGCTGTGCAATATACTACGTGGACATGCATATTCTAGAATACCCGATGCATTAGAATCGGGCCACCATCTAGTAAATAATAACCAGCTCAATACAAAGGCAGGCCACACCTTTATATGCACATGATGCAATCAGACAAAAAACAAAAGGCATGAACTGGGATATAAACTGATGTGCATGCAGCATGTAAGCACATGTTCATACAGGCCACTAAACAAAGACATAAAGATAATGATTAATTACCCTGCAGTAATAAATAAATAGCATAGTGCATGAAAATAATATACTGTATTTAGTTAGCATGTTTTTTTATCAAAAAAATGTGACAGCCATTCCATCTCAATGTTGGTCAGATTTATGGGCCCTTGTAGCATTCTAGCTATAAAGGCAAGTGTTGGCCCCTTATGTAATAATGTCCCCCATCCTAACTGCCTCCTGTAAGAATGTCCCCCATCCTGGGCTCCTCCCAGGAATAACATTACCCATTCTGTTCTCCTTTCAGTAATAATGTCTTCATCCTGGCCCTCTTAAAGTGATAATGCCATCCATCTTGGGTCCCAAGTTATATCCATTAAGACCATCCTGGACCCCTTCCTGTAATAATGTCCTCCATCCTGGGCAACTTCCTGTTCCTCATCGTTAACAATATCTAACTGGATGGTGGTGTGTATTGCAGAACAGGAAGTTGGCAGGTGTCTGTGCCACAATACATTTCAGTTGAATGTGCATCAGTGGTCGCAAGTAAAATGTATTGCTAACATTGGCAGACCCCACCTCCTGCATGGGCACAGTCTTGTTATCAGGGCCACCATCAGGGCATTATTGCCCTTACTACTGTATGGGGCCCGGTGATTAGGAGCAAAAAGGGGGGCCCGAACACGCTGGCAGCTCGGGCCCCCTCTCTTTGCTTCTCCTCATCGGGCCCCTGAACATTTTGTTCAAGGCTTCCGAATGCCCCATGCATAACAGCACTATAGTGTCTTAAAGATACACCTACAGTGTTGTTAATGCATCCAGCGAACGGAAAATGGCACTGTACCTTTAAGCTGCGGCCAGCTTGGGTGCATCCTGGTCCTGCCTGACGTCACACACTGCTCCACTACCTCATTCCGGAGCAGAGTGAGCAGCGTGTGGTGTGTCATGCGGGGCGGACTGCGGATGATGGACGAGTAGGGTGCGTTTCTATGGTGAGCCCATCTGCTGAGTTGTATCTAATCCTCTCCTGTGTGATGCTGTCTGCTGAGTGGTGTATCTAATCCTATCCTCTGTGATACTGTCTGCTGAGCAATGCATCTAATCCTATCCTGTGTGATACCGTCTGCTGAGCCATGAATCTAATCCTATCTTGTGTGATACTATCTGCTGAGCTGTGTATCTAATCCCATCCTCTGTGATACTGTCTGCTGAGCCATGTATCTAATCCCCTCCTGTGTGATACTGTCTGCTGAGCCATGTATCTAATCCTATCCTGTGTGGTACCGTCTGCTGATCTGTGTATCTAATCCTATCCTGCGTGATACGTCTGCTGAGCCATATATCTAATCCTATCCTGTGTGATAGCATCTGCTGAGCTATGTATCTAATCCTATCCTCTGTGATACTGTCTGCTGAGCCGTGTATCTAATCCTCTCCTGTGTGATACTGTCTGCTGAGCCATGTATCTAATCCTATCCTGTGTGATACAGTATGCTGATCTGTGTATCTAATCCTATCCTGTGTGATACTGTCTGCTGAGCCATGTATTTACTTCCATCCTGTGTGATACTGTCTGCTGAGCTGTGTATCTAATCCTCTCCCATGTGATCCCGTGTGCTGAGCTGTATGTAATTCTCCCATGTGACCCCATCAGGGGGGGAACTCTGGTATAACCCCTTCTCGCTGTTTCAGGTTGGGAGATTCTGGAGGTCATCGATTCTGCCGTTCTCTTCTTCTGACTGAGGCGGATGATGGACAAGCAGGCGGAGGGCAGATCAGGTGGAGGCGGCAGGCGGGCGAGCAGGGTGAGGCAGTGAGCAGGGTGAGTCTCTCTGGCCGTGGCTGTGTCTGTACTGGTATCGTGTGGCTGATGAGGGAAGGCGAGTGGTGACTGGGGGCCGCATCCAACAGGGCCTAGGGGGAGGCTAGTGGTGACTGGGGGCTGCATCCAACAGGGCCCAGGGGGAGACTAGTGGTGACTGGGGGCCGCATCCAACAGGGCCAAGGGGGAGGCTAGTAGGGACTGGGGGCCGCATTCAACAGAGCCCAGGGGGAGGCTAGTGGGGACTGGGGGCCGCAGCCAACAGGGCCCAGGGGAAGGCTAGTGGGGACTGGGGGCCGCATCCAACAGGGCCAAGGGGGAGGCTAGTAGGGACTGGGGGCCGCATTCAACAGGGCCCTGGGGAAGGCTAGTGGGGACTGGGTCCGCATCCAACAGGGCCCAGGGGGATGCTAGTGGGGACCGGGGGCCGCATCCAACTGGGTCCAAGGGGAGGCTAGTGGAATGTATAAGCTACTGGATTATCCTGACCTGCTGCAAAAACAAATGCCCAATTATAACATCAGGCAGCAGCTCAGGATCATCCAGTAACATAAGTTTTGGCTGGGGTTTGGAAGGGGGGTGGGGAATTACTGATGCAAGTTGGTATTTATGATCGGGAAACATCTTTATGGTTATGGCAGTAGAATTTTTGAAATGGGGCTATTCGTCTGTGCTCGCACAGCAGTGCATGGACTGGGCGCCGATCTCCTGACCAGCATCCTCATACATGCTGTGAGGCTGCTGAGTTCAGGTCAGGAGACCCGCGGCCCGTCCATGCACCGCAGTCCAATTGCAGACCACTACTCACCAGAAGTGGACCTTTTCCAAGAGAGGGTGGAGGAACTGTGGAAGGTTGGAGGGGTGGAGGCGGAGCTAGGGTGGAGGTGGAACTGGGGGTGGAGCCTGGGCGGAGTTTCAAGGTGGCCCCAAAATTTTGACAGTATGGGGCCCTGAAATTCCTAGCAGCCCTGCTTGTTATGCCCCTGATTTGACCCCAATATCAACACTTTGAGGGAAGGATATCTGCACATTTATACATGAGATGGAGGATATTTTTTTTTTTGAGTAAACACAAAACAGATCACCTTCTAGTAAACCAATTATTTATAAATAAAAAAAATCCAGAACCCTTTGGTGACACAGTTACATCTGTCTACAAAAGAGAGCCATGAAATGCAGTTTGCATGACGCCTAAGAAATACTCAATCCTTGCATGCCATTCAGTTTGACCACCTACGTATACAGTGAAATGAAATATTAATCATATTCTCCGTCCTTCGGTAACAACAGGATAAAGTCATTAACATTCAGCTATTAAGGATTGGCCACCAAAGGGAGATCATATCACAATACGTCTATTTAGGGAGGAGCCCTTGGGTAAAAGTGAACACAAGATATATCTACAGTTCTGGTCAATTTCGTAACAGCACCTGTAAATAATTTTGAAAATGAGTAAAACATATTGAAATTATTTGCAGTAACGCCTAACATAGGGAATCATACTTTTACTAAACAACGTCTATGTACAATGATTGACTGTAAGGTGTTAATGGTCTGCTGAAACAAATCTCAATCCCACTAGACTCCCATGTACCAGTTTTATAATGATCTAATCTCCGGCGTCCAGGTGCAGCATATGGTGTCCACCACGGTGAAGGGATCACAGGAATAGTCATCATGCTGATTGAATTATCGTTCTGGAATTTTAATATGATAAAGCCTGATCATTTCTGTGAACAAGAAGAATAGTCTGGATTTGATCCTTCTTTTTGCTCAAAAGAAGCAACTATATTTTATTTTTCTCCAAGTCACAAGTCTTTAATTTACTTTAATGAATTCCATGTGCATTTTACTTTATGAAATGAATCACATGAGCATTTTGTTTTCTGCATTGCATGAAAAGCTCTGTACTGCAGTGTTGGTTGATGTTAAAATAGATGCGTATGATTCAAAGAATTATAACAATTTCAAAAATGACATGAAATAGTTTGGTGTACATGATTCCTTACTATAGACAACGAAGTCAGAACCACTGTGCCAAAATTTAACAGATGGCCACCAGCAAGAGGAATTTGGATACTTTTTTCAGGGCACAAAAAATGTACAGAATCAAAATACTTTGTGCTAATTTTAAAGGAGCCCTAAAAGGAAAACATACAGTAAAAAAAAAATACAGTAAAAAAAAAATACAGTAAAAAAAAAATAATGAAAATTCCACCACTTTGGATTTTTTTTTAAATTTTGCAACCAAAACCAACATTTTGTTTCTAAAGAAATCATATTTCTTTTCCTCATTCTCACAAATGTGTTCCAATTTGGTAACTGACTGCTCAGAAGTTGAGCCCCACTGCTGTCTGCCACAAGAAAATTAGGAACACTGAAGCTTGTCCATTAAGAGAAACTATACAGAATAGATAATTGTTGGACAATAAAATGGTTCAGCTGGCCGCTATCTCTGCCAAATCCTCCATACACAGAAGTGCTCACGCTTCTTTACGAGAGAGACGCTGTCAGATTCCTCTAGCATCAGTTTATCTTGCTGAAAGCAAAAGGATGGGCAGTCCAAAATTGGAGTCGGAATGCCCCCATACCCATTAGACTGTCACCTGAGCCCATTGTATCTGCTTGTTAGGATGAATTTAATCTTGGGGGCCTTAAAAGTGGCCATTGTCTAATTAAAGAAGGTGCTTAAAGAGAACCTGTCATCAGAGTTATACAAATTAAACTAAAGGTATCTATAATGGTGCTGTTATATTGATTTAACACATATAGTCGGTGAAGAAATCCACAGCCTGGCTGTATTAAAATAATCATTAGGAGTTGTAGTCAACATGCATCGGAGTGGGACTATACGTAAAGTTTTTGGGTCTGCCATGGCCCTTCCGCTGCCTCTAGTGTCTTTATCTTGTTTCTTATTAAAAATTTTCATCTGTGCCATCCTAGTTATAGGTGGCACTTACGCAGATTGATATCTGTTCTTTAGGAAAATGGTGCTGGAGCATGCGCAGATCAAAATCTTGGCTCAATGCGAGCCGAGATCTCTATCTGCGAGTACATATAACCCTTAAAATATACATTTAATAATGAAAAATAAAAATCACCTAAAGGAAACCCTCATTGCACAACAGTATTATATAGACATATATACAGTCACAAATATAGACCAATAAATGACTATTTTGATAAACCGTATCTATAAACAGTCAGAAGCTCCAATAGAACGCCACTCCCTATGTCTCTTCCTTAAAGTACTCCAAAAATAATGAAGATACATTTTTCAATCTCAGGAAGGACAAGTGGACTAGATAAGTTCTATGGGAGAGATCCCAGGTACTACCAAATAAAGCCTAGGAATCACTAGATGTCTGCTAAAATATCCCTGCCTACCAGAGGAGGTACCCTAGATATATTTGGAGTCCCCGCTCCAAGGTGGCACACCCTCACTTGCCTTATAGGCTCTATAATAGTTGATCTATAGGGAACCTAGGCTAGACAATGAGCAACTAGGCTACAGGTAAGGAAGGCATGCCAGACACCACATGATATTATAGGGCAAAGGTTACTAATCGTAAGGATGTATGCTGAGAAACATTGCTTCCGTGCCTCTGCTTTGACTCACTTCTCCTTTGATGGTTCATCAGGATGCTAAAAGTTGTTCAAAAGAGGTGCAGATGATGGAGGACGATCAAAAGCCCGTAGTGGAAATAATGGGAAGTGTCAACATGTTTTGAAAACCCAGGGCTGACTCACACATCCTAACACCCTCTCCTCCTAGTCCGGGGCCCACAGCAACGCCCCACTCCTGCCGCTGCCAGCTACCTGCAGCAGCTACCTTGCGTCCTGTGACCCCGTTCCACTGCAGCTGCCCTCCGGTAAACTACTAAATTGGACTATAAAACTCACCACCATTTTATTGACAAAAATATTTTCCTCCCCAAAATTTGGGGTGCATCTTATGGTTTGGTGTGTCTTATAGTTCACAAAATACAAAAATTCTAGACATTAGTAAGAAACCAAAAATATCCAAAATCTATCAACATAAAAAAAAGAAAAATAGCATTTAGTTATCAGATTTTTTAGCGCATTTTATTGTATATTTTTTTTTAGATTTTGTTATTTGAGGCATCTAAAGGCGGAGGTAGCAGAGGTGCAAAATACTGCTAAACATCCACTCATACACCTAACCTCCATGACAGGTAGGGTGGGGGGTTGCCTAGTTACAGAGATGCACATTGATAAGGCTTGGATTAGGTAAGTACCTGGATAAGAATGAAGTGATTTACCAGAGTCAGCATGGGTTTGTAACTAATAAGGCCTATTTCTCACTTCCGTTTTTTGCAATCCGTCGCAATCCGTCGTTTTGGGGAAAAAACGGATCCTGCAAATGTGCTCGCAGGATGAGTTTTTTGCCCATAAACTTGTATTAGCGACGGATTGTTACATGTCGCGTCCGTTGTATCCGTCGTGTTTTAGCGGACAGTCGTCGCAAAAAAAGTTCAATATAACGTTTTTTTGTACGTCGCGTCCGCCATTTTCGACCACGCATGCGCGGCCGAAACTCCGCCCCTCCTCCCTGGACTGCAGAATGGGCAGCACATGCATAGAAAAACTGCATCCGCTGCCCACGCCGTGCAAAAAATTCACAACGTCCGTCGGGCGGATGGCGACAGCCCCGTACCGACGGAAATGTGAAAGAAGCCTAAGTCATGTCAGACTAACGTAATTTCCTTCTATGAGAGAATCATTGACTGAATGGATCAGGGAAATGCTGTAGATATAGTTAATATTCAGCAAAGCATTTGACAAAGTATCTCACACCATCCTTATTGAAAAAAAATACTATGTATGGCATGGACAAGGCAACAGTTAGGTGGATTCATAACTGGCTTAGTGATCGGACCCAAAGAGAGGTTGTAAATCGCTGCACATCCAGTTGGAAGAATGTCTCAAGTGGGGTAACACAAGGCTCTGTCCTGGGCCCTGTATTGTTCAACATATTTACCAATGATTTAGATGAAGGAATTGAGGGTACACTGGTTAAATTTGCTGATGACACAAAGCTAGGAGGGATAGCTAATACTAAAGAGAGAGGATTCAAAAAGATATAAATAAACTGGAGCAGGGGGCAGCAACTAACAGAATGGTTTTTAACAGGGAAAAATGCAAAGTACTACATCTGGGCAATAAAAATGAAGAAACCATATATGGATTGGGAGGAATAGGGCTAAGCAACAGCACATGTGAAAAAGACTTGGGTATACGAATAGATCATAAACTGAACATGAGTCAGCAGTGTGATGCAGCAGCAAGAAAGACAAATACAATTCTGGGATGTATTAACAGAGGCATACAGTCTAGATCACGTGAAGTCATTATTGCCGTCTACTCCTCTTTAGTCAGACCCCATCTGGAATACTATGACCAGTTTTGGGCACCACATTTTAAAAAAGACATCAACAAACTCGAGCAAGTTCAGAGAAGAGCGACCAGAATGGTGAACGATCTGCAAACCATGTCCTATGAGGAACGGTTACAGGATTTGGGAATGTTTAGCTTGCAAAAAAGAAGACTGAGTGGAGACTTAATAGCTGTCTGCAAATATCTCAAGGGCTGTCACATTGTAGAAGGATCATCTTTATTCTCATTTGCACAAGGAAAGACTAGAAGCAATGGGATCAAACTGAATGGGAGGAGACACAGATTAGATATTAGAAAAAACTTTTTGACAATTAGGGTGATCAATGAGTGGAACAGGCTGCAACGAGAGGTGGTGAGTTCTCCTTCAATGGAAGTCTTCAAACAGATGCTGGACAGACATCTGTCTGGGATGATTTAGTGAATCTGTCAGGAGCACCACACTGCACTTGCTCACTGAGCCAGTGCACATGTCCTGAGCAAAACAAACTGTGCTCAAAGATACCTGTGGAGCGGAGCAGCAGCGGTGAAGATGCGTGCTTCAGACAAACAGGACCTGAAGCATGTGACTGCTGGGGGTGTGGCCTAAGCTCCAGAGAGCTAGCAGCTGAAGGAAAACTCTTAGAAGGGTAACTACGGGACCCAGTTTACCAAAAGGCATAGACAGGGATGTAAACCAGATCAGACATTTTATTTTTCTGGATTCACTTTAAGCCACTGATATTCCCATCTCACAAACAGAATACTAAGCAAAGAAGGAGGAGGAATAAATATCAGAATGTTAAGGATCTGAAAAAGGGAGAGTCTGATTTTAGGCAGGGGTTAGCGGAAACTATTTTTCTATTAGTTTGTAAGGATGTGGTGTTGAACTAACCACTGGATGAATGGGTCATAATGGTAAACATGCTAATTTCTCAGATTCCTTTACACAAGGCTAATTTTTTGGATTCATATTTAATGCAAAACCACAAAGCGTTAATCTAAAACTTGTGGTAAGTGGTTAAATACATTTTTCTCTGCATGAGTAGGAGAAAAAGTTACTTTAATTAGTAACCACAAAATATTCAGCCACATTCCAATACAATGGGATCATAGGATTGAGGACACGGACGTTTTTGTTTACCCATTATATGAAGATAATTTTGTGGTTGTGACCAGTTTCATTCTTTTCCATGTTTTTGCTGTGTGGTGAAAGATAACAACTTGTCTAAACTTAAAGAACTCTGCAAACACAAATCTTTCCAGCATGGTATCCTCATACCTGTGCTGGCCACTAACAAAAATAGAGGCATTTTCTCTTTGCTAAAGATGGATGTCAATATTTTTCAACATACGATGGGCGATCCAAAAGTAATGATAATCGGTTATTTCTATTGCACACAGAAATTAAAATAAAATGTTTTCTTCTCTCTTAGGTACCCACTAGTCCAGGAAAAAAAAAATACTTAAATAGACCACGATTCCCGGGAGCTACATTCATTTGAATATGAACTGCCAAGGAGTGAACATCAAAATGGAAAAAAACGAGCTCAGAGCTGTCATCAAATACCTCTGCTTGAAAAAAATGACTACCAAAGACACACACAGCGACTTGGTGGAAACATTGGGGGACTCTTCTCCTCCATATTCCACAGTTGCACGCTGGGCCAAGGAATTTAAGCTGGGAAGAACATCGACGGAAAATGAACATCGTGAAGGACGCCCATCCACGTCCCTCAATGAAGAAAACGTGAAAAAAGTTGAAGAAGTTGTATTGGCAGATCGAAGAGTGACTATCAGGCATGTAGCTGAGGTCCCAGGGATCTCATATGGCAGTATTCAAAGAATCCTTGCAAAAGAATTGCATATGAGAAAGGTCTCTGCGCGTTGGGTGCCAAAAATGTTAACCGACGAACAAAAGAAGAAACGAGTTGACATTTCAATAGCAAATCTCGAAAAGTTCCAAGCAGACAAGGAAAAATTCTTGTCACGTTTTTTGACCATGGACGAGACCTGGATCCACCACTTTGATCCCGAAACTAAACAACAATCGATGACATGGAAACGAGTCGACGAACCGACGCCGAAGAAATTCAAAAGTGTCAAGCTCAGCAGGGAAGGTTTTGGCGTCCGTTTTTTGGGACGCTGAAGGAATTATTATGGTGGACTATTTGGAGAAGGGAGCCACTATTACGGGCTCCTACTACGCAGAGCAAATAAGAAGATTGCGGGAGGCTATCAAGGAGAAAAGGCGCGGCAAACTGCGGGCTGGAGTGTTGTTTCACCAAGATAACGCGCCGGCTCACAAAGCTGCTGTTGCCATGGCTAACATTCAAGAAGCGGGCTTTGAACTGGTGGAACACCCCCCCTTATTCACCAGATCTAGCCCGCAGTGACTTCTTTCTCTTTCCTCGGCTCAAGGAACACCTCCAGGGCAAGAAATGTGACGACAATAGCGATGTGATAACCGCTGTTGGGGATTTTTTTGAGGGTCAAGATCAAGAATTTTTTTCGAAGGGAATTCTAAGTTTAGAAAAGAGATGGACTAAATGTATAGACTTGTTAGGAGACTGTTAAGGGGAGAATGTATGGCATATGAAGATATACTTAAATCAAACCAATATGGACTCTTGGCTTAACATTAGACTTGTGTAGCTTTAAGGTTTTCTGATTCACTGTCACCAGACTAAATTCTGTTGATCACTCTGTACCAGGATGTACCAGGATACACCTAGTATCCAGATGGACTTTAAGAAAGGCTGTGTAAATCCCCTACCCTTATCTAGAGTAAATGTATCTGCACGAAGGTGAATCGATCCCCAATAAACCAAAGATAAGTAGAATACGTGCAGAGACAGATGTCAGCTTGACCCAAGAGGCGCCATTAGGGCGATAACGGTACAGACATAGACTAAAAGCAATAATCATTAGAATATGGTACTATAGTAATAAAGATAATAACATAAGAACATGTAAGATCAAAGAGTTTTCTGATAAGTGTTAAGTTGGGAAAACCCATGATGTAATGTGCTGAGACTGCCCAATTTTTCCATAAAAAGAGCGGTCCCACGAATAAAGAACCAGAAGTCTTTGAGAGACAATTGCTTGCATTTGTGTCCTGATTTCTCCGGCCGTAATACCTCACATCCAATTTGGCAGCAGACAACTAAGATGAAAACACACGCATCCCGTGTGCCCTAACATTTGGCGCCCAACGTGGGGCTAGGACGAAAGTTCGAACCTGACCAGCCGCGAAGACGACCTCCAATCTTGGACCGGACCACTCGAGGGTGGAGAAGTGCACCTCCTACTAGGTAAGAAAATCATTCATCTTACCTATAACCCTCCAGTGTTTCCGTGCCGAGATAAAGGTCAGTCGGCTGTCAGACTCGGACATAGTGACCATTCTGACAAGTCCTAGCACCAAAAACCCACCCTGGTCACGATTTCCTTAATTGTCTGCCTTATCTGTTTTTGCTTTTGCCTCTCTGCTTTGCTGTTTTGTTGGTTTGCATATGTGGTACTACCTCAGCCAGCCTGACAAAGATAGGGAGACGTACTGAGCAATTTCACTGTCACTCTGGTTCCGGTCCTGCTCTCAGCTTGACCGATGGTCGCAGAAGTCTGAACTGTGTCTCTCCCAGTGGGCAAGTGGGAGTAGCGGATTGATTACTCTGAGTGATTTTACAACCTCTAAGTGGTTGGTGACTTCTTGCGGATGCCCACCGGAGATCACCTGGCTATGGTGATGATGTTTTGGCTGCAGCGTAAGTTCATAGGTTTTATTCTATAAGGGTGGAAGGGTAATTACAATTACCGTATTGATGTGACTGAGTGATTGCTCTCTCCCTGTCTACCTAAAGTGTGTTCTGCCCAGGTATAGACTCTTTATCTCTACAGATCAGGCTGGCATATAGATTGATAAATTTTGAAGTGTTTTGTTGTCAGGGATTCGCAGTATCTGACACCAGTGCTAGTTTAAGCTGTCTTTTGTCTGTTTGTATGGTATATGGTTTGCCGGCAGGAGGCGTACTAACATATGGTTAAAGTTTTGAATTCATTCTGTATATATATATATATATGTTGTGAGATTAGAGAATTAGTTAACCGGTTTTGTTTTGCATACTTTAGAATTGTAAAGTTAGTTGTTAAATGTGTTCATATAGGAAGAGAATTCCTTGAATGGTAATTGCTTTTACTTGTACAGATATCTCTGGTAGTGTGAGATCCAAAGTCCATTGTTACTCTTTAGTTAATGTTTGACTAACGTCACTGCATTTTTCTGTGAGATGGTTTTTGAAATGATTTTTTGGTGAAGTGAAAGTGTTGAGGAAGCAGATATTCTAGCAATTTATCTGGCATTTTTAGACTACGCATTTTTCCGGGTATAGAAGAATTGTTAAATACCCTGGTGGTAATTGTTAGCCAACTTCCTATATCACTGTGTTCAAAATACTAGACATCACAATATCACTGAAGACCCCTTGTCTCAAGAGATAGACCCACATGTCCCTCAGACGCACTCAGAATTCAGATGATAGAATGGGAGGGAGTAGTCAGTCAACACACATAAGACAGACGCGACCCATAGGGGAGCAAGGAAAGAAAACGCATCTTAAGAAGAACTCTCCGACCCCAAAGGGAGGAGGATTAGATAAGAAGGTATGGAAGAATGTGTTAATGAGTAGAGAGCAGGGTCCTAGGCTTAGATATTATGAAATCCTACAGGACCCTGAAGAATTTTATAAGATGGTAAAGAAAGTCAGAAGACAGGCATGGAGAGGGGAATATGACAAGGATACTGAATTTTCTGCCAAACAGGCGCCTACAGAAAATGTGTCAGTTGCAACATCTGCATTACAGTCATTGATACCGCCCATATACATTCCCGACGACTGGACATGTAACAGCTGTCAAACGCAGAATACAGAATATCGTGAGACTTGTTCTGACTGTCAGATGACCAACCCAAATAGCCCTACTTTCTATCCAACTATATATGTAGACGGAATACCTTATGCTACATCCTGTCCAGCATCCACTATAGCTCCATTAATTAATGCAGTCTATAAAAAGAATAATGAAGGAGAAGATGAACATGACATGGAGGTACATGATCAAGCAGAAGAGGGAAAACAGGAATCAACAGCTCAGACTGATAATCCACAGCATCCACCACTATATGGTGGGAGTACATCATCATCATCTTCTAAACCTCAAAGCTTACACTCTCGCACACTACCTACTCCACACAAGGACCCCTGGAAATACCAGGAGACAGACACTCTAGTGAGCAGCTTGCCAGACCCAGTGCAACATCCCATGCCATTTTATAAAAGGATGCATCAAATACAGAAGGCACACTCTGCCTCATGGACATATTTAGAAAGGCTCACTCAAATTGCAGCAGGATGTTCCCTTTGGTCAAGGATGCGACTAGCCCTTGAGCCTGACAACCTCCATGTAGAATGGCTTGAGGCACCTATATCCGGAGAATATTTCCTCCATAAGCTTTACGTCTGGGCTAAGAACCGCCTGCCAGCCCAGACCCCCACTCTCCAGGATGTCATGCAGGGGAAAGGAGAACCTGTGGATAGTTTCTTCCATCGATGTAATCAAAAGTTTCAGGATCTCAGATTTGAAATGCAAGTTAATCAATTAAAAGGAACTGTGATACCCACCACTACCAAGCTCCAGACCCTGATAGGGTATTGGCATACTGAATCCGCAATCTATGAAAGTACGTATACCCTTACAGTCCACAAAAATACCCGAGAGAAGCATAATCAGGAACATTGACTTACCAGACCCAGACTTTCTCACGGATGCAGTAGTGCCTTTTGTGGGGGTGGATGGTAACACACGGTACACTCCAAGAATCAGACCCCTACACAAAGGCCTACAACCTGCAGAGTATGCTGTCTCAATTGGTTGTCTCATCCACCTACCCTGTCAGTTTTACTAGGATCAGATCTACTACCAAAAATCCAAGCCAGCATTCTGTTTCATAAGGACGAACTGTCACTTTCACAGGAGCAGTCTGCAGAAGTGTATGGTCTCTTCTCTTTACAGGACACACCTGTAGATCATGTGGACATTGAACTGATGGCATTGATCCCAGACTAACTGTGGACACGAGGCCTGGAAGAAATTGGCAGCCTCAAAGTCCAGCCTATGAAGATGGAACTGGAGTCAGGAGCCCTGCTGCCATGGAAACTGCAATGCCCACCTTCCATTTCGTAATCTGCCACCATTATACAACAACTGGAAATATAACTGAAGCCCTGGAAGATGACACATCCCACTGAAGACAGGAAAGGAGCTGTCCAGCACATACCTCTGGCAGCCAAGCCAACACAGCTACAGTCCTTCATTGGACTAGTTTCCTGCCATCCCTGGAGCCTTGATGCCTCAAGGACACTCTTCAGTCCAACCAAGGAAGCCATCGATGGGTTAGACATGCTAATCTGCACTCACATCCTCTCCTGCTCTAGGACTGCCAGACTAAAACAAACTGATCTGCCTGTTTTGTCATGGAAAAGCAAGCCATGCAACTGGAGTCCTGACACAGCTTCACAGAAGGAGACAACGCCCTCCTGGGTACTACTCTTAACCCAGTGGCCTGTGGAGTCCCAACCTGCATGAGAACCGTGTTGCAACCCACCTGTACTTGACAAGGCTTCTGACATCATTATGGGTCACCAGTTGAAGATCCTGGCCCATAGCACCTGTTTGCCATAGCACTTGCTACATCTGCAATGCCCTACTCTGCTCAAACGTCACTGTCTCCAGATGTGCTGTTCATAACCCAGCTACTCTCCTACCTCTGCCAAGGGGGGAGAAGGTGAAGATCACATCTCTGACACATCAGTGGAAGAGGTAGTCGACTCTGAAATGGCTCAACGCGATTGTCTCGCTGTCATGAGACAAGAAGACCTCTGGAAGATCCTGACCTGACGCTCTTTGTGGTTTGACCAAGGTATGCAGACCAAGAAGGCTGTTCGCACACTGGTATAGCAGTAGTTACAGAAGATACCTGCTGCCAGCAAAACCGCTGCCTCCACCCAAAGGCAGGACTGCGGGCCTTGATAGAAGCATGCAAGAGGTCCATTCAACACACAGCCACGACAAATCTGGAGGGAAAGAGACTTCATCATGGCTAATGGAACGCCGGTCAGAGACAGCCAAAGCCATACAAGAACGAATGGAGTCCTTGTTGATGCCAGGAAGAGTTGCGGTGGTAAAAGGTGAAGACGCACACACACTGGAGACACCTCAAGGGAAGCAGTGGGCAGCAGACTAACTGAAGCAACAGCAAAAGAAGCAGCAATGATACTACTTGACACAGGAACATCTCATCTGTACTCTAATATGGATCCAAAAATGGAGGAAAAAAGGCTATCCCTGGAAAAAGATGTCCTAACATTCCAGAAGCAAGCATCCAAAGAAGAGAAGAAGAAAAGGGACCAAGATGGAGCCACACCGATGAAGCACGTCTAAGGATGAACAAGGGAAATTGAAGGCCTCAAACAATTGACCCTACATATTAATGCTAGACAGGAAACAGTGGAGCTACAGCATAAGGAGTTTTAGTTTTTCCCTTAGGTCTCACATACGCATGTGCACACACACACACACACACATACACACTAGCAGGTCCTACAAACTCAGCACTATAGGACCCTACTAATATTCCCAGTTTAGGATTATACCTTTTCTAACTACAGTTGTCTATATGCAGACTAAGTTTATTGTTAAATAAGGCATGTGACTAAATTTGTTCTCAAGTTCCATCCATCCCAGATCCTGAGGACCTAGAAGGTGCCCACCAGAACCTGCTCGATGACTGATTCCTCATCACCAAGAGGTTCAACAGACGTACCCTCAAACCTAGAGATGACAGCCCGCTCCAAGTCCTGTCTACTACCACAGCAGTCCATGGGTCCACGCTTCCCACTGCAAGGAGATGCCAGATCCAGAATCCAGTGGCGGCTGCCACTCTCCATCCGTCTGACACTTATCCTTCACCTAGTCCAAGGGGTAGCCAGTCACCAAGGGGTAGTCACTCATGAGGAGGGTATAGTGACATTTTGGTGTAATATCTCCACCCCAAGAGTAACATATCAATTTGACTACTGCCTCATAGTAGAATGCCCAGGCCCCATGGCACAGTTTGACATCTGGCTAAACACACAATGCACAAAAGGTAAATTTTGGCTAAGAAGCATAGATACCAGTGGGGGCACACAGGGGGTACCTGATAGATTCAAAGCCAGGAACAAGACAGCAGTTGGGCTTAACCCCATCATTCCCATAAATAAGAACATACAGTGGATAAACTACCTATACTATAACCAACAACGGTTTATAAAATACACTGGGGATACTATAAAGGCACATATTGACCCATTAAGTTTGCAATAGCTATTCTATCTGTTTTAACTATATTAAGCCTTAATTCTCTACCTGCATAGCTACATGTCTTAAGATAATGATGATGAGGACCATGGAAACCAAAGTGATGATGACCATACATGCTGATTTCAAAGATCCCCTAGATGAAAGAAGCTGCTGTGAAAACCATGAGAGGATCCACATCCCCTGGAATACATCTGCCTGAAGCACACCGATGAGGGAGGGACTAGGATCTGACTCCTCCTGTGCAAAGTCCGTTAGGAGGGGGTCCATCTACTAGAGATGGACAGTCTCGTTTATACGGTGAAAATTAGTTAGTTAGATAGGCTTCAGATTTAGGCACAACGGAGCAGATCGATAGGCTCGACGAGATCAGAGTTTTGATTTTGCATATCTCCAAAGGGGGGACTGTTAAGGGGAGAATGTATGGCATATGAAGATATACTTAAATCAAACCAATATGGACTCTTGGCTTAACATTAGACTTGTGTAGCTTTAAGGTTTTCTGATTCACTGTCACCAGACTAAATTCTGTTGATCACTCTGTACCAGGATGTACCAGGATACACCTAGTATCCAGATGGACTTTAAGAAAGGCTGTGTAAATCCCCTACCCTTATCTAGAGTAAATGTATCTGCACGAAGGTGAATCGATCCCCAATAAACCAAAGATAAGTAGAATACGTGCAGAGACAGATGTCAGCTTGACCCAAGAGGCGCCATTAGGGCGATAACGGTACAGACATAGACTAAAAGCAATAATCATTAGAATATGGTACTATAGTAATAAAGATAATAACATAAGAACATGTAAGATCAAAGAGTTTTCTGATAAGTGTTAAGTTGGGAAAACCCATGATGTAATGTGCTGAGACTGCCCAATTTTTCCATAAAAAGAGCGGTCCCACGAATAAAGAACCAGAAGTCTTTGAGAGACAATTGCTTGCATTTGTGTCCTGATTTCTCCGGCCGTAATACCTCACATCCAATTTGGCAGCAGACAACTAAGATGAAAACACACGCATCCCGTGTGCCCTAACAAGACTATGTAGAAAAATAAATTTATTTTTTGACTATATTCATTGTGTTTAGTATTGATTATAATTACTTTTGGATCGCCCCTCGTACAGTGGGGAAAATAAGCATTTGATACACTGCCGATTTTGAAAGTTTTCCCACCTACAAAAAATGGAGAGGTCTGTAATTTTTATCGTAGGTACCCTTCAACTGTGAGAGACATTCTAAGGCTGGAGTCACACTACCGTAGAATACAGCCCAGTGCTATGAGAGAAAACATTGCATAGCACTCGGCCCAGTGTTAATCTATGGAGCAGTTCACATCACCGTTTATTTTCGACATGCGTTTATCATCACAGCATGCTGTGATTGACACCTAGACTCAGCCAAGGCTCGCCAATGCTAGCCTATGGGTGTCAAAAAAAAAAAAAAATCGCACAGCACTCGGCCCATGTGAGTGCAGTCCGATTTTTACGCACCAATGTCGTTTGAAAAGCCGGCAATTCACCTGCCGAGTACAGTAAAATCACAGAGTGACATGTTAGAATAAAATAGAATAGATATATACACATACAATATATATATATAGATATATACACATACAATATATATATATAGATATATACACATACAATATATATATATAGATATATACACATACAATATATATATATATAATGTATATCTTACCGTGAAGCAGGGGTAAGATATACCAGGGGCCATTTGCGAATTCACAAATTATTAACTTGAAATTTATCCTACTATTTTTGTTGAAACAATTAACTCACCTCTAATGTGTCCTCACAGTGGGAAATTTATCCCTTATGTTACAATTATGACCAATTTGGAAGATAACACGGTATCAGGCTGCGCTACTGTAATAAAGAATCATTGGTACCAAGATGAGTTCAACGGTTTTTATTTCCACAATGCGTTTCAACCCTGAACTAGCGTTTTTTTTAGGTGAAAGAACCAATTGCATTGACTTCAAAAAGAAGACCAGCTTTGCAATACGTTGTGGAAACCGCTTAACTCATCTTGGTCCCAAGGATTCTTTATTACAGCAGCGCAGCCAGATATCATATTATTATCCAAACTGGTCAACTATCCTGGAGATCATCCCCCAGCCACGAGGCCGCAAAAGCTGATATTATCAGGTGATCATAGGATTTGTGCCTGCTCACAACCTACTCAGGCGAGCACCTTCCTTTTATTTTCCTTTGCTAAAAGGGTATCACCTGATGGTTTTGTGCCCTTTTTGTTCCCCTACAGCTTTTATGCCATGTTACATTAATGGAACTGAAGCAGTGGGTTGTCTGCAATATATACATCACATAGAAAACACCGAGATTACTCTACATAAATCACATAGGAGGCACCAAGACTGCTCTATATACATCACATAGGAGATACCGAGATTGCTCTATATACATCACATAGGAGACACCGATACTTCTCTATAGATGTCACATAGGAGACACTGAGACTTCTCTATATACATCACATAGAAAACACAGGGGCATCTCATTGGTCAGCATCAGAACTTAATCCTTAATTGCATTTGCTGCAGAGTTCTGTAGTGAACACCAGATCTAAAGAGCAATTAATCTAGCCAGGGCAGAAGAAAAGGTTCTCCACCTCTGCTGTGAAGGATCCAACCATTGGAATTTCAATCACTTTTGTTTGATTAGGAGACAAGATGCTATTGGAAAAGTCTGGTAGTATAGTATGTGAGAGTCAGAAGAAATATCACTTGACTGAACAGTTGTTGGTTGACAACTATCTAATGTGCATAGCGGCCTTTAGATCATGCAAACCTTGAAATGCACCAAATTCATCATTAGTAGTTCTTGCTGTTAGTCTTAAAATTGGCCAAATATATCAGTCTAGTTTACATCACCTTTTGGCTTATGTTGGCACTTTTTTTCTAATGGAGTTGCACATTATGCTATAACTCTTTTCTTATGAATTATACCAATTTCAGTGAGTCCAATACCTGTATCAGACAAGGTGCGAAGAGTGTTTAAAACCCATTATAAATATGGTACAAGTCACAAATGATAGATTTTTGGCACAAATTAAGCCAGAATTCGCGTTCATTTAGCTTGTGAAATCTCACTCATCATTGAAATCTGTCACAGAAAATATGCTGTAGGTAAAATGGTGAACTTCTCAGCTTCATCATATCCTATGAATCTTAACAACCTGCTTCCAAAGGACCACCCTGCGGGATTTACAGCAATTTTGCATAGTCATTTCAAGGCAGATTTACTATAACTAGCTGGTGACCAATGTTAAAAAGGAATTGGAATTGACCTGGCAGTCATTGAAAGTCATATTTTGATGCATGCAGTGATTAAACCCATAAAGTGCACAGTCGCAAAATAAACAATATTCTGTCAACTGATGTATAACTTTTCTGGGTGCTGCAGTTTTGATTAAAAAAATGTTTCATCTGCTGCAGATCTATCCATTCTCTGAAATCTGAGCTGATCTGTATAACCCTGCCATACCACTGATTGGCTGCTTTCTGTATATACGGTGTATAGGCAGATTCAGAAAGCTGCTAATTAGTGGTGAGGGCAGGTTGGACTACCTGGCAGCAAGTTTACTAGTCAGCCTGTGATAATCTCCAGTGATTTTATAAAACTTACACTAAACAACCCAGTAAGTGATACACCTCTGTATATTATGCTGCTCTCAGAATAGGTAGAAAAAAACATGGAGACAGATTCCCTTCAACCCCTTCACGGCATCTGCCATATACATGCGGCGCATGTCGGAAATGGGTGTATGAAGCGGGCTCACACAGTCCACCTCATACCTGGCAGGTGATGGCTGAGTATTGCAGACAGGACATGCCACTAACAATTGCAGGTTAAGCAGAGCTCCAACTGCAATTGTTAACATATTAAATGCCGCTGTCAATCTCTGACAGCAGCATTTAACACATGTCGATGTGTCCGTGTGTTATTAACTCTGCCTGTGATCTGATCATGAGTCGTCTATGGGTTGTAATGACACTGGGGGATCAGCTGGTGACCCTGGACAATCGCATCTTCCCCTAAATGGGCTAAGACAGGACAAAGTTTTAAAAAAAAGTTTTCAAAAATATGAAAACAATAAAAAACTAAATGTTCAAATCCCACCTTTTCTCCCCCCACTGAAAATAAAGATATTAGAAAAATAAAAAAATACATGTGATATCGCCACTTTCAGAAAAGTCTAATCAATGAAGATATAAGGATAATTAACCCGATCGGTAAACACCGTAAACTTAAAAAAAAATTAAAGAAAGCCAAAATTAGGGTTTTTTTGTCACACCAAAAATTGCTGTAACAAGCGATCAAAAAGTCACATCTATCCCCAAATAGTACTAACTAAAATGTCTTCTCGTCCTGCAAAAAATAAGCCATCACAGAGCTCCATTAAATGAAAAACAAAAAATGTTACAAGTCTCGGAAACTGGCGACAATTCCAACATATTTTTTTGCAAACTTCTAATTTTTTTTCACCACTAAAATAATAAAAAAAACTGCACGTTTGGTTTCGCCATAATAGTATTGATGAGGAGAATCACATTGCAAGGTTACTTTTACCACAAAATGTACAGCGTAAAAACAATTTCTAAAAAAACAATGTCAGAAATATGTTTTTTTTCACAATTTCGCCGCACTTGAAGTGGTTACTGCAGGTTGTAGGCTTGTCGGACGAGGTGGGTCTTCAGGTTCTTTTTGAACCTACTTCACACTAGACCTTAGAAATCAATGTCCCAGAGTCTGAAGGTAGAGCGGAGAGGCACACAATCCAAGCTGCTTGAGGTCTAGTGTGAAGTAGGGTCATTTAGTCATCCATAGACCCTTGAAGGCAACAGCTGGCAGGCCTCATTTAAATACTGAAGATTAAAAACACTTTATGTTCTGCTGTCATGTTGTGGTGTGGAAAAGTTGGTGCTAATCCAAGCTTTGTTCATTTCTATCAAAGTGAGCCTGTCAGCACTTTGACAGGAAAAAAGAGCCTGCCTGTTTTGATCCCTGGTGGCACTAAAAACCTGCTCAGACAAGACACTAGTGGAAAGGCAGCACAGAACTTCCAAGACATAAAGGAACAACTTATGCCAGGTGTCCAGCTTTGAGACCCAATAGCTGAAGGTCGCAGAAGTATTAGGAAGTATGCTGGTGTGGTTGGACAGGTATTGGTTGACCATCTTTAAAAACTTTTCTCTCCTTGTCAAAAATACCTGGTCATCAGGGCCTGGAGGCTGGGAGGGTGTTATGAAATTGGCCCAGGCTTTTGACTGAGTACCCTTTACTCTGCCGTACCTGGTGTGTGTCTCCTCTCCTCCTTGGTTGGGCAAGGAAGTTTGCCCTCTGCCACTAGCATTGTTTGATAGGAATTTTTTCAACATATTTTCCATAATGGCCTTCTGCTATAACACCATTTTAGTAGACTTCTCCGCCTCAGGAAGGAGAGATGCAAGGTTCTCTTTGTAGTGTGGGTCTAGCAGGGTGAACAACCAGTACTCTTTTTGGCCAAGATGAATGTAACTCCAGGCTCACGTGTAAAGCTGCGGTACATAAATTCTGCTGTATGTGCCAATGTCCCTAAAGCCAACACTTCCCTTTCTTCACCATTATGACTTCTCTCCATCTCCTCCTCCTTATTCTATCCACGTAGGAGACACAGGAGAAAGCTTGCGTGGGTACCAGCCAGCTCCTATTACTTCTCCTCCTCAGCCTCCACTTTCTCATTGTTACCCAATCCATACTGAGCAGATGAGGCTGGGTAGTATCTCCCTGTTTCACATCTTCCATCTCCATCTGGCCCGCATGCAAAGTTTCATGTTCAATAGTCAGTAGCGCCTGATTAAGTAGGCACAGAAGCAGGATCATTGCGCTGATTATGGCGTCATCGCCACTCACCATCGTTGTGGAGTCCTCAAAGTCTTGGAGAACTGCACAAATGTCAGACATCCATTCCCACTTTTCAGTTGTTATATGCGGAGATTGACCAGAATACCAACGGGCATGTTGGAGCTAGTATTCCACAATTGACTTCTGCTGCTCACAAAGCCTTGCCAGCATGTGCAGTGTGGAGTTCCAGCGTAGGGTGACATCGCACCCCAGTGGGTGAGCTGAAACTTGGATGCACTGCTGCAGTACTGCCAGAGCGACGGCAGCTGTAGCTGACTTGCAGAAATGAGCGCCGAAGGGCGCTGAAGCTCAGGCAAATCTGGGTAGGTTTCCAGACCTACCAAGTTGAGCACATGGGACAAGCATGATACTTGTTTGAGCTTGCAAAGCTTCACAGCCACCATCATATTACGACTATTATCACACACTACCATGGCTGGTTGGAGGTTCAGCAGCGGAAGACAAACCTGGTCTATTATTCCTTTCAATAACTCTTCTGCAGTGTGCAGTTTGTCTCCTAGACAAATTAACTTCAGCAGAGCCTGTTGCTGCTTCACTGAGGCAGTGCTGCATAGCTTCCAGCTGATGTGGATGACATGCTCGGAGATAGCACATCGAAGATGGAGGATGAGGAGGAGCAGGAGGGGGTGCAAGAACTGGTGTAGGAGGCGGAGAAAACTCTGAAGTAGGGCCAGCAGTCCTCGGAATCGGTAGCACATGTGCAATGCCAGGGTGGGACTTAGCCCAGACCTCCACAATGTTCACCCAGTGTGCCATCAGGGAAATTTAAAATGGGTAGATGTGGATTCACTCTGCGCTGCTGAATAAGTGAAAGTCCAGACGTATGTCATATAGGATGTGGCTTTATTCAACGTGTTTCGAAGTTCTCAGACTCCTTCATCAGGAAAACACCACAGATTTTACTGTAACTGTTTCTCCAACAGTATCTATCAGGGAAATTTAGCATCCCTGGCCACAAGCGCTTGTCCACGTGTCGATCATTAAGTGGACAATCCCAGTAACTGAGTTGGTAAGGGCACAGTTGATGTTCCTGGACAATGAGTGGTACAAAATGAGGATGCCACACTGGGGAGAAATAGTGGCGGCTGTGGACAGAGTACCGAGGGACCAAATTTGTACACTTGTAGCAGGGCAATTTTGGCATTTATTTCATACAAACGAAATTTCACACAAAGCAGGTTCTATAATATAAACAGTAGGACAATAGTCAATTTTTGAACAACCAAATTTGTACTAGGCCAATTTTGGTTTTTATTTCAAACCAACAAAATTTCACACAATGCAGGGTCTACAGTATATAGGACAAGTCAATTTTTGAACAACCAAATTTGTACAGCTATAGCATGCCAATTTTGGTTTTTATTAAAAACTAAAGAAATTTCACACAAACCAAGTACTACAGTATATGACAATTGTCAATGAAAAATATTTTTTGAACTCTACCAAGCCAAGCAGTTTTTAAAATGTTTAAACCACTGTAATTTTACACAAAGCACGTTAAACTGTATAGATTACTAATTGAATCCAGAAAAAAATTTGGAAAGTATTTTTCAAGTTGTCAAGTCATGGCCAAAAGTTTTGAGAATGAGACAAATATTAATTTTTCCAAAGTCTACTGCTTCATTTTTTCTAATGGCAATTTGCATATACTCCTGAATGTCAGAGTGATCAGCTTAACAGCAATTACTGTACTTGCAAAGTCAATATTTAACCAGAAAATTAACTTTAATCCCAAAACACATTTCAACATCATTGCAGTCCTGCCTTAAAAGGAGCAGCTAACATCGTTTTAGTAATTGATCCATTAACACAGGTGTGGGTGTTGATGAGGACAGGGCTGGCGATCAATCAGTCATGATTAAGTAAGAATGACATCACTGGACACTTTAAAAGGAGGCTGGTGCTTGGTATAATTGTTTCTCTTCAGTTAACCATGGTTATCTCTAAAGAAACACGTGCAGCCATCATTGCACTGCACAAAAATGGCCTAACAGGGAAGAGTCTCACAGCTACAAAGATGGCACCTCAGTCAACAATCTATCGCATCATCAAGAACTTCAAGGAGAGAGCTTCCATTGTTGTCAAAAAGGCTCCAGGGCGCCCAAGAAAGACCAGCAAGCGCCAGGACCGTATCTTAAAACTGTTTCAGCTGCGGGATCGGACTACCAGCAGTGCCGAGCTTGCTCAGGAATGGCAGCAGGCTGGTGGGAGTGCTTCTGCATGCACTGTGAGGCGGAGACTCTTTGAGCAAGGCCTGGTTTCAAGGAGGGCAGCAAAGAAGCCACTTCTCTCCAGAAAAAACATCAGGGACTGACTGATAGTCTGCAAAAGGTACAGGGAGTGGACTGCTGAGGACTGGGGCAAAGTCATTTTCTCTGATGAATCCCCTTTTCGATTGTTTGGGACATCTGGAAAACAGCTTATTCGGAGAAGAAGAGGTGAGCGCTACCACCAGTCTTGTCTCATGCCAACTGTAAAGCATCCTGAAACCATTCATGTGTGGGGTTGCTTCTCAGCCAAGGGAATCGGCTCACTCACAGTCTTGACTAAAAACCCAGCCATGAATAAAGAATGGTACCAGAATGTCCTCCAAGAGCAACTTCTCCCAACCGTCCAAGAGCAGTTTGGCGCACAACAATGCCTTTTCCAAAATGATGGAGCACCTTGCCATAAAGCAAAGGTGATAACTAAATGGCTCATGGAACAAAACATAGAGATGTTGGGTCCATGGCCTGGAAACTCCCCAGATCTTAATCCCATTGAGAACTTGTGGTCAATCATCAAGAGACGGGTGGACAAACAAAAACCAACAAATTCTGGCAAAATGCAAGCATTGATTATGCAAGAATGGACTGCTATCAGTCAGGATTTGGTCCAGAAGTTGATTGAGAGCATGCCAGGGAGAATTGCAGAGGTCTTGAAGAAGAAGGGTCAACACTGCAAATATTGACTTGCTGCATTAACTCATTCTGTCAATATAACCTATTGGTACTCATAATATGATTGCAATTATATTTCTGTATGTGATATAAACATCAGACAAACACTAATAAAAACCAGAGGGCAGCAGATCATGTGAAAATATAATTTTGGTGTCATTCTCAAAACTTCTGGCCATGACTGTACTACCATAATGTTACAATAATAGCATCAAACTGTATGGATGACACATTCAATCCAGAAACATTTTTTAATGTAGATATTTTGAAAGTGTAGTTGATGTACTCCTACACGCTTTGCACAAAGTGGAAAGCCAGGAAAAATTATAAGGAGGGTAATGCAGTAATCCTCTTTAGGTGTGCGCTTTTTCTTTGCCTTCTTTGGGAGGATGGGGCAACTGCCTCCACCTGCTTCCTGGATTCTGATTCCTAGGTCCCTGGGCTGTAAATAACCCGGCTTTGACATCTAAAAATTGTTGACAGGTGTGTTCCTGCACCATCACCTGCTCCCTCATAGGAGGTGTGGAACCTAAAGGACAATTCAATCTTTCGGGGGTGGTAGCCCCATCTCAAGGCGCCTCTAGAAACCTCTTCCATTACCATTCAAGAGGGGTTCATCCTGCTCCCTTCCTTCTCAAATCACACCCAACGCATACCAGCGATGTTGCCCCTCCATTTTTATAACGTGACCCTGATTCCAGCCATCAGCTCTTGCAGCCTTCGAGGCAAGTGTTCTATCTCTACTGCCTGATGATTGAACGAGATGTGAGAACTCTTCTATGGATCTCCATCTCTGATGGTGGTTGTATGTAGTGATCTCCCCCCAGGATGCCAACTGTCAGTACCTTGTCGCTTGTGAGCTCTGTAGCATATCTCCAGCCCTGTTCATGGCTCACCTCCTACTCTCTTCTGAGCAGCCCAGGCCCCCAGTCTGCTCACGCCGTCCGGAAGAAACCCAGTGGTAAAGATTGTGGCTTGGGTTTATGCCTTGGTAGTTCCAGGAAAGTGGACGGTTCTTGACCACAGGCTCCTGCTACCTCCACTGTTGCACTAGGTTAGTCTGGCTCTGATAGTCCAGTCTGTCTTTCTCTTTTTTCACTGCTGTTTGGGAGTGTTCTATACCATCGAACTGTAACAGAAAGCACCTAATACTCTATGGATGAGCAATTAAATCCAGAAAAAATGTTCCCAATGGTTTTTTGGAGTGTTATATGACACCGAAATGTATTGCAAAGCACGTAATACTCTATAGATGACAATATAGTCAATCTTTCACCCTCCCAAAAAAGAATGTGGCCAACTTCCACAGCTATATATTTTGCAAAGGACTACAAAGCCCTAAGCCCAGAGAATAGACTGTATTCAGTTACGCTCCCTGCTCCTGCAACTACCTCACTAGGCTAAATAGTTAAATGCAGAATGAATCTGATACAAACAGCAAAGCACAAGATTAGCCCTTAGAAGGGCTGTAAGTATGATGGTTCAGCGTCAGCATTACCACTAGAGGTCTCTGATTCATTAAACTGTGAACACAGGTCTGAACAAGCACTCTCTCCCTCCAATAAGAACTGTTCCTTAGCTGTGCAATGGTGTCATTGAGCCAAGCGTGGTGTTACCGGTCCTTTTATAACCTCTAATGAGATAATGCGGTCAGCTAATCACAGTAATGCCACTATCAAGAGGGCTACGGCATTACAGTGACTCATAGGCATTCCCCACATACTTACTGGCTGTGTAACAGGTGCAAAACATGTGAGGAGGGGATTAGAGTTTCAAATTCGACCATCGGCTAATGCTCGCCAAGTTCTAAGTACATCCAAACACCCAGATACTCAAGTGATATATGTCATGAAACAGCTGTCGGGTGATCCGGGGCTCTTATCCTGTCCCTAACAGGGGCGCCCTTGCTCACCCTACTCCCGGGGATACTTCTGAAGGTGAAGATTTTGGGGCCTAAGCCCTTGCCATATCTCCTGAGCTAGCCCTCCATCTGTTCTCTTCCCCCACCCAGGGAAGAGGAGCACTACTGTGCACTGTAGTACACCAACCCGACAAACAAGGCAACACAAACAAGGGTTAACAGAAAACTCTAGGCATACAAAATATTCCCTCACATATAACAGAGGAATGCACCAAGGTGTGAAGGTATGGAAATAAACCAAAATAGAGAAGGATAAGGAATTACCATGCATAGAAAATCAAGCAACAGTCACTAATAACTCCTCCAACTCTCCTTCTCATAAGAACTCCTCTCCCTGTTAGCCATTACGCAATAAAACTAGCTCTGACAAGGATCTGTATCAGAGCCCAAATTATTAATGGAAAAGGAGTGGCTAACAAAGCTCAACTGTAAGCATAGCGATTTCCAACATGGCCGATTAACCCCTGCTCTGCCAGACGTAATAAACACATTTAAAATGAAGAAGTGCTTCTTCTCAGCGCCAGAGTAGGAGCAATCAGACGCTGTAGTCTTCTGGCTTCACACTGTCGCGGTAACCCCATGACATTATCAGAATATCACAGACTATGTTTGCTCATCCCTATTTCCCTATACTTATAGATAGATCTACTCCCTGTAGAAGCCAACTTATTTTGTAGAACAGTTTTTCTAGATCAGGGGTCTCAAACTCAGTTGGGTTAATGGGCCAGACATAGAAAAAGTTTGAATATGAAGGGCTTTGCTCTTTGCGGGAGATGATTATGTTTTTAGTGCTACCATTATTTTTTTGTCATGTTTTTTATTCTTTTTAATGGCGTTTATGATATGGGTCATGGTACAGGTTGTCTTTTTTACTTCAGTGTTTAAATAAAAGAGCATTTTATGTGTTCAAGAATTTTTCCCTTATTTTTTCATACTATAGTTTAATTTTTATTCTTTTTATTTCAGAGGCCTGAGGGACGCACAATGAAGCCTTGGGGCCTGCTCGCGGTCCACATTTTTGAGACCTCTGTTCTAGATAAAGGAAATCTAGGCAAAGAATGCTGGAGTCCTGAGATATTACGGTATGTAACATGTCAAAGCCGCAGCTTTTACCACTAAAATGTTGCACGTTAAACACAAAACTAACAATTATACAAAGAATTAAATTTAACTGAATCAAAAACCGCATGCAAAAGTACTTTAAGTCTGGTTTTCGTAAAGAAGAAATGTGATCTCGCGAGCATACAGAAGTCTGGTGTTTGTTCACCCAGTTTAGGGATTATTTCACAGCCGCCTACCAACTCAGGAAACCCACTAATCTACTTCACCACTCTCACTCAAAATATCTGGCAACTGTCCACACCTGGCCACAAAAGCACCTGCTTATTCAGAAACCAGCAGCCCCTTAGTTAGGTTATAATTTGTAACAATTGTGATCACAAGTTCTTTTTGTAGAAATCACTGAAAATAAAAATTCTAAATATTCATTGCTAATAGGCTTAAAAAAATATGCAAAAAAAAATCCCTACTTAAAACCTAAAAATATCCCCAGCATTAGGTTATGTTACCATTATGGCGCCATCATTTACCTCTGCGGAGGGACTAGTACCCTACCTACTTGTGGTCTACTGATGACCCATATTATAAGAAGAAAATGTATCAAAGCAAGATGCACAGATGAGAAAAATTAGATGGCATAGGTCTTAATGGGCTCAAAATTAGAGGCACTCTGCATTTTTCCTTTTTTGTTTGTCAAGCTAGTAACTATGATCCTATTGAAGCAATTTCTCCTTTTTGATGTAGTTATACAATTTCAACTACCGTAATTAAGTGCATTTATTATTATAGGATGGAGGTTGTTTTTCTTCTACATCTTTACAGGGGTTTCATGGTGTACACATTTAGCCTTTTATCATTATTGCATTCAGGAAATTTATTTATACTTGTGATTGAAGAAAATAATTGCTGGAAGGGTGTCAATATCATCTTCTGGGAAAATTATTGAAAAAAATAAGGCGGCAGATGCAAAAAAAAGTGAAAGTATGGATATCCTTTATTCACAGTTAAATCAAGATAAATCAATAATAATTCAGACATGCAATCCAATGGCAAAGATATATGTGTAAACTTCTACCTTAGATCGACATTTCTGTAATTGAATAGAAATAAACCCTGCATGCTGAGACACCGAGGCAAAGGAGTAAAGGTACCGTCACACTTAGCGACGCTGCAGCGATACCGACAACGATCCGGATCGCTGCAGCGTCGCTGTTTGGTCGCTGGAGAGCTGTCACACAGACAGCTCTCCAGCGACCAACGATCCCGAGGTCCCCGGTAACCAGGGTAAACATCGGGTAACTAAGCGCAGGGCCGCGCTTAGTAACCCGATGTTTACCCTGGTTACCAGCGTAAAAAAACAAACAGTACATACTTACATTCAGCTGTCTGTCCCTTGCCGTCTGGTCCCTGCACTGACTGCTGGCCGTAAAGTGAAAGTGAAAGCACAGCACAGCGGTGAGTCACACAGCGGTGACGTCACCGCTGTGGCTGTGCTCTGCTTTCACTACGGCCAGCAGTCAAGGCAGGAACCAGACGGCAAGGGACAGACAGCTGAATGTAAGTATGTACTGTTTGTTTTTTTACGCTGGTAACCAGGGTAAACAGCGGGTTACTAAGCGCGGCCCTGCGCTTAGTTACCCGATGTTTACCCTGGTTACCAGTGAAGACATCGCTGAATCGGTGTCACACACGCCGATTCAGCGATGTCTGCGGGGAGTCCAGCGACGAAATAAAGTTCTGGACTTTCTTCCCCGACCAGCGATCTCCCAGCAGGGGCCTGATCGCTGCTGCCTGTCACACTGGACGATATCGCTAGCGAGGACGCTGCAACGTCACGGATCGCTAGCGATATCGTCTAGTGTGACAGTACCTTAAGATGCCCGACAGTGTGAAGGAGTAAGATCCTCGCATATCTATGCAACATTTCAGGAGAATCCACATCAACTATGTTTCAGCTCCCACTTTAACCTCTTCATCCCCGGGCGATTTTACACTTACTTATTCCACTCCTTCTACAAAGGAGTCATGACTTTTTTATTTTTCCATCCACAAAGCTGTATGAGGGCTTTTTTTTATTGTGGGAACAAATTGTACTTTAGAATGACATTCATTTAATCATGTGGTGCAGTGGAAAGCAGGAAAAAAAATTCCAAATAAACTTTGCTTTTCCCGAGACCCGTAACGCTTTCAATTTTCATGATACAGTCCTATTTGATTGCTTATTTTTGCGCCCTCTTCATTGATGCTTTTACTTTTTGGGGTAGATACAATGTTTTGATTGTCTCCATTGCATTTTATTGCTACATTGCGGTTGCCATAGAATGTATTTTTTTAATTAATTTTATTTATTTTTTTTTAAACTTGCTACGTGACTTGAAGCTACGATAGTCTGATAGATGGGGGAGGTATAGCAAAAATCACAATCTCCTACGAATGCCAGCTACAGACTGGCTTTCACAAGAAAATAGTCACGACAAGAAGGGACGTATTCAGCAGACATCTGGCTGTCATGGCAAGCCATCAGCGCTCCGTGGAATGACGTGTCCCTCTGAAAGCAAGTGTTTAATGCAGATATCAGAGATAAAGTCAATCATCATCAGCCGGGAAAGATACATCAAAGTCACATACAAGACATACAACGTAAATGTACGCCATATGTTGTGAAGGGGGTAAAACCTTGGCTTGAGAAAGGTTTCAAAGAGAACAGTGAGAAATAAATATATTAGATATACTGTGTGTATGTATATATATTGCTTATCCTGTGACAAAACTAGCATTATACACAAAATTGAAATTGCAACACCAAGAGTGAATTCATGGAATTGTGAACATCAAAGGATTGCTAGACATGTTGTTATTGATATGCAGATAATGAAAAACTGGAAACATTTCTAAAACATCGATTTATTCGGTAATGAAAAATGAGCACCACAAGCAGAAATGCGTGCACTTACATACCTTGGCAAGATTTCAATGAGATAATTAATGGTTGTCTAAAGCAGTGATTTTCAACCTTTTTTGAGCCGCGGCACACTTTTTATACTTAAAAAATCCCGAGGCACACCACCAACCAAAATGGCACAAAATGGTGCGTCCAGGTTTGAGATGAAAGTCTGCAGTCATTCTATGTGACTGCAGGCTTCTGAATTCTCACAGCGCAAGCACTGCACACTTTCAGGATTCTCCCTTGCCGGTGGCCAGAGTGGACGGTCATGACAGCACAAGTATGTGATTTGGATACTTCTGGCCACATTCTAACTAGACGTGTCCGGCCTCAGTCAATTCATTTTCATTGAATGAGGCCACACATGTCTAGTCAGCACGTGACCGCATGTATGTAAATCACCAACATCAGAGAATTATGATAGCAGTGTGCACTGTGAGAATTCAGAAGTCTGCAGTCACATAGTATGACTGCAGACTCATCACAACCTTGGACATCCCCTTTAATGTTCCTAACAAATAAAAATGAGAATTAGTATCACAAAAAAAACACATTTACATCCAGGTACCTGATAGATGACATTGTTTGTGGAGTCGCCTCTTTCTTTTCATCTTCACCTTGTCCAGATGCCATGATGACTCTTCTCATCCACCGGCAGAGCTCGTTTCTGCAGACTTCCATCTTCTCCTGTCTTCTGCAGCACATCCCGACACAACACCCTTAAAGATAGCAGTGTTATTATAATGCTCCGGAATAACAATATCTGCCCTAGGCTGAGCCCCTGAGTAAATAATTGCCCCTCACTTTATTCCCAGCACATAATATGACCCTCACTGTCCCTCTTATGGTACATGCCATCCACACTGCTCTCTCTCTCTTTTCCATACTTCACACTGCCTTCTCATACGGTGTCCCTCATAGAGAGCCGTCTCTCTACTGTGCCCCTTCATTACACTCCTCCTACTTGGCATACTGTTTCCTCCTGGCTGTTACCCTCACACTACTCAGTATCTATTATGTGTCCACTCACACTTTCATCCCCCCATACTGTCTGCACACATTTCTAATAGCCTCCTCCTGTACATCCCCCCCTGCTAACATACCCCTTTGCCCTCTCCATATTTCCTCCTCACACATTCCCCCCTCACACATTCCCCCGACTCCCCATACTGTCCTCACACATCCCATCACCGTTGCTCCCAGTACTGTCAGCACACATTTTTCCCCTTCGCTACTGTGTCCACCCCCACTCACCCCCACAGAATATATCCACTCCCCTTCCGATAGAATAAATCCATCCCCTTCCACACAGAATAAATGCACCCTGCCCCACACATGCTAAATAAATTCCAGCCCCCCCCACGTACACACTGAATAAATCCCCCCCCACACACTGAATAAATCCCCCCCACACACTGAATAAATCCCCCCACACACTGAATAAATCCCCCCCACACACATTGAATAAATCCCCCCCACACACTGAATAAATCCCCCCACACACTGAATAAATCCCCCCCACACACTGAATAAATCCCCCCACACACTGAATAAATCCCCCCCACACACTGAATAAATCCCCCCCACACACTGAATAAATCCCCCCACACACTGAATAAATCCCCCCACACTTAATAAATCCCCCCACACACTTAATAAATCCCCCCACACACTTAATAAATCCCCCCACACACTTAATAAATCCCCCCACATACTCCCCATAAACCCACCCCACGCTGAATCTTCGGTGTCTTCAGCTCCAAAGCACAGGAGCACTTACCACCAAGTGTCTTCTGTCTCCTGCGCGCCGGATAGTGACGTCAGCAGCGTGATCACATGACTTGATCACGCTGCTGGCGTCGCTCTGACCCAGCGGTCAGAGCCTCAATTGTACTCGCAGCTGGTAGATGTCTGCGAGTACAATTGATCTCCGGGATCGCCGCGGCACACTGGTTGAAAAACACTGCTCTAAAGAATACTTTGCCACACTGAATGCACTTGGGCACACAAATCATCACGATTCTCTAATAGCAACTCTGTTTGCAATTGCCGACCAATGAAGTCCCAGATGTGATTGATGGGAGACAAGTCCGGAGACATTACTAGCCACTGTTGCACATTTAGTTCACTCAGGTTGCTTACAACAGCAAAAAGCATGTGGCTTGGTATTGCCATTTTGAAAACCCGCTCCAGAGACACTTTGGAGAAATGGCCGTACCACGACCAAATAATGTAATGTGGAGCTGTTACTTTACCTGGAATGGAAAAATCCAAACGGAGAAATATATGTAGGAATTTCCATCATCTGTGTAATGATTGGAGCTGACTGTCCCTGGATGCGCCCATCGCGATGCGGGTTTCGACATCTGACCTCGTCAGGAGTAGAACTGGTATGATGCTCTTTTGTGATAACCTCTGATTGGCATTGCCCACATGGTCTCCAGACCAATCTCTAGCTGCCGAATACAAGACAAAAGCAGGAAGCAGAACTTGATGAAGAAGACAGGTCTCCATTTCAGAGTGAATTGCAGTCTTGCTTATCACCATGATAGGCATTGAGAGAAGTAGCATGAGGTCAATGTAACACCTTCATGAGGGAACATCACAAAGGCTCTACTCCTAGGATTATGGCATGGTATGTCATCATAATGGCCACCAGCCTTTATTAGTTGTACATTAAAAGCTTGCCATTACATCGATATGGTCATGAAACCAGTAGAAATGCCCTTTCTATAAAGGAGCATTTTTTCAACAACTATGCTAGACTGTTACATGTCCTGTAACATTTTTGGACTTTTCTTCCATCGAGGACATCTGAAGCATCATTAATTAGCAATTTTCTGTTTTTCATCACTTGCATATAAATTTGTATATCGATCCTGTGATTTTGATAATTCCACTTTTCCTTTTTGGTATTGCAATTAGGTTGATGAATAGGTCTTTCTCTATACACATGCATGTAGAAAAGCCGCGGAGACACCATTACGTGTTTCTCAACGCAAGCAATAAATAGCCAGGATGAATTACCTCTGGGAGATCAAAACATCCAACACCGCGGAGACAACATCACGTGTTTCTCAACGCAGTCATCCAGAACACTGCCCCCTCTGTGGATGGATACCATGTTTTGGCATAGGTGGTTTTCCTTTTGGATGCTGCCCTTCCCGTGGTTGTTCCTTCCCGGTGAAAGACCTGGCTATTTATTGCTTGCGTTGAGAAACACGTGATGGTGTCTCCGCGGCTTTTCTACATGCATTTGCATATTTTCCATAAGGGATGGGGGCAGTGTTCTTGATCACTGCGTTGAGAAACACGTGATGGTGTCTCCGCGGTGTTGGATGATTTGATCTCCCCGAGGTCATTCATCCTTATGTTTATAGTCTCTCTATACACATACATGGAAGAGACTTGCCAATGAACTAGAGCTAAGTAGAAAACGGTCAGGGACGGTGCAAGACTAGTCACGTCCATCCTGTTAATCCCCGGCTCTTCAAACTAGGTTTTTAATAAAATACTGGAGTGTTCTCATTCTGACACTCCGAAGAGGACTGATATGGTCCTGGATACCAGGAAAACGGTGGCGAGTATATTAAAACACTCACTACAAACATACACATTTACGAAAAAAAAAGTTAATGGGATGGTTTCTTAAATCAATTTGTCAGATGTATGACCGCCTGTCATGAGTTTACCACGACAGAGAGGAGGCAGAGGACCACAGCGTCTAATCTCTCCTATTCCTGCACTGATTAGAAGCGCTTCACCTTCAAATTAAACTCTGTAAATTTCTTTTAGCAGTGCAGGGGTTAATCTGCTAAGTTGACAGCTCCTGGAGGCTTCCCGAGTATAAGCTCTCCGCTGTGTACTGTTAGCCACTCCCATCTCCTATATAAACAGGGTCCTGGCTAGCACTCATTGTCAGAGATATTGGAGTAGGCTGTTGGTGTATTTACAGTGGGGAAAAAAGTATTTAGTCAGCCACCAATTGTGCAAGTTCTCCCACTTAATTACAGGTCTCTCTCATCTTTTTGACATCATAGTTAGACCACCACAACTATGAGAGTCAAAATGAGAAAAATCCAGAAAACCACCTTGTCTAATTTGGCAAGATTTCTTTTGCAAATTATGGTGGAAAATAGGTATTTGGTCACCTAAAAACATGCAAGATTTCTGACGCTCACAGACTTGTAACATCTTTAAGAGTCTCCTCTGTCCTCCATTTATTACCTGTAGTAATGGCACTTGTTTGAACTTGTCAATATAAAAGACACCTGTCCACAACCTCAAACAGTCACACTCCAAACTCCTCTATGGTGAAGACCAAAGAGCTGTCGAAGGACACCAGAAACAAAATTGTAGCCCTGCACCAGGCTGGGAAGACTGAATCTGCAGTAGGCAAGCAGCTTGGTGTGATGAAAACAACTGTGGGAGCAATAATAAGAAAATGGAAAACATACAAGACCACTGATAATCTCCCTCGATCTGGGGCTCCACGCAAGATCTCACCCCGTGGGGTCAAAATGATCACAAGAATGGTGAGCAAAAATCCCTGAACCACACAGGGGGACCAAGTGAATGACCTGCATAGAGCTGGGACCACCGTAACAAAGGCTACCATCAATAACATACTACACCATCAGGGACTCAAGATCCTGCAGTGCCACACGTGTCCCCCTGCTTAAGCCAGTACATGTCTGGGCCCGTCTGAAGTTTGCTAGAGAGCATTTGAATTATCCAAAAGAGTACAGGGAGAATGTCATATGGTCTGATAAAACCAAAGTAGAACTGTTTCGTAGAAACAAAACTCGTCGAGTTTGGAGGAGACAGAATACAGAGTTGCATCCAAAGAACACCATACCTAATGTGAAGTAGGGGGGTGGCAACATCATGCTTTGGGGCCATTTCTCTGCAAAGGGACCAGGATGACTGATGCGTGTACATGAAAGAATGAATGGGGCCATGTATCTTGAGATTTTGAGTGCAAACCTCCTTCCATCTACAAGGGAATTGAAGATGAAACGTGGATGGGTCTTTCAGCATGATAATGATCCCAAGCACACCGACAGGGCAACGAAGGAGTGGCTTCATAAGATGCATATGAAGGTCCTGGAGTGGCCTAGCCACTATCTGATCTCCAGATCTCAACCCCGTAGAAAACCTTTCGAGGGAGTTGAAAGTCCATGTTGCCCATCAACAGGCACAACACATCACTGCGCTAGAAGAGATCTGCATGGAGGAATGGGCCAACATACCACCAACAGTGTGTGCCAACCTTGTGAAGACATACAGAAAACGTTTGACCTCGGTCATTGCCAACAAAGGGTATATAACAAAATATTGAGATGAACTTTTGTTAATGACCAAATACTTATTTTCCACCATAATTTGCAAAATAAATCTTGCCAAATCAGAAAAGGTGATTTTCTGGATTTGTTTTCTCATTTTGACTATCATAGTTGTGGTCTACCTATGTCAATTGCAGGCCTCTCTCATCTCTTTAAGTAGGAAAAGTTGCACAATTTGTGGCTGACTAAATACTTTTTCCCCCCACTGAATCTGTTGCTAGGTTTTCTTCTCCTACTTTGGTTTAACCCCATCCTGATGCATTCCTCTGTTATATATATCTATGAGTATATTTGTATGTAAACATATAACCCAAGCCCATACCCTCACACTCGGGGCGGGCAACACTTTCCTAGATATATCAACATACTACCCAACTAAGCCGGTAAATTAAACCGAATGTTGAGTCAAAAAAGTGTCTTGTACTTATTTTATATAAAAAGTTACAACTTTATTGAAAGACATATTACACATAAAAAAATGATTAAAACAATACCTCTGAACCACAATAAACAGAATAGCTGACAGGTAGACGTATTGAACAAATATTGTTAAACAGATAACCCGTAACTAGAACAACCGATTTAAATAGAATAATGTCTATATACAAAGACCAAAATTGGATTATTTTGTTATGCAAACATGTCACCTGCTGTAGGTAAGTAAATAAGTATTTGGTAACCCTAATGTCATAACCATAGTGCTTCTATATATAAGAAATAAGCTAGTCTGCTGCACAGCAATTGCGATCAATAACCGGCTCCGGTGTATAAGTAACAATAGGTGACTACTAAATAAGTCTAATATTATAGCAAAAGAAACTAAATCTATGAGGGATACAAAACACAGATCCTTTATACAAAGACAGGGCTAAGTTACCGTGCAGCACATACCAAATTCACCTGCTGCTCACGTATACACATGCCCACAGATCTCTAGCTTGCAAATGATCTAACAGGTAACCCTTCAATGGAGCCAAATGTAACCGGCAACAGATGCCTACAACCTAACAGCGCTAAACAAATCAGTAAGATGCATATTACCTCAATATTGGGAGATCTCTGCTAGCAGCCGCGTGGCACGCTACTCCTTGTCAGACCTCAAAGTCTTGCTATAAGTTTTGCTATAATATTAGACTTATTTAGTAGTCACCTATTGTTACTTATACACCGGAGCCGGTTATTGATCGCAATTGCTGTGCAGCAGACTAGCTTATTTCTTATATATAGAAGCACTATGGTTATGACATTAGGGTTACCAAATACTTATTTACTTACCTACAGCAGGTGACATGTTTGCATAACAAAATAATCCAATTTTGGTCTTTGTATATAGACATTATTCTATTTAAATCGGTTGTTCTAGTTACGGGTTATCTGTTTAGCAATATTTGTTCAATACGTCTACCTGTCAGCTATTCTGTTTATCGTGGTTCAGAGGTATTGTTTTAATCATTTTTTTATGTGTAATATGTCTTTCAATAAAGTTGTAACTTTTTATATAAAATAAGTACAAGACACTTTTTTGACTCAACATTCGGTTTAATTTACCGGCTTAGTTGGGTAGTATGTTGAGTATATTTGTATGTCTGGTATTTTTCGTTTCCCCTGTTTGCATTACCTGGCTAGTTCGACTGATGCATTATGATACACTACTACTCCCCTCTTCCCTGTGTGAGGGAAGGTTGCAGACTCAGGGCGGATTCAGGAGCTAAGGCATGGTACGTGGATCCGGCGTGTTTACTGTCAGAAGTAATCCGGGGAACAGGGCGAGCTTGGGCGCTCCTAGCATTAGGGCCAGGAGAGGAGCCCCTGGTCCCGGGACACCCAACAACAGAGTCGTGACACCATTCTTCTCAAGTGCTCTACAAAAATAAGCAACAGTGTAGCAGATAGAAGTTGATGGGTAGTTGATAAAGGCAATTCATGGGCCCGACTCATCATTTGAGGGTTGTTTCTTTATAAATCACTACTTTTTTTCTGTCTTGTGGTGTGCGCAATGGCACAATTGCAAGAATGAATGGGGCCCAGTTTGTTTTCAACGGCAGCCTTTGTAATATCTCGTTCAGATTGGAAGCAGCATGCCATAATTAGCTTTATTCTGGATTTGGTTTTGTTTATTTTCCTACAAATCTAACTGCTCATAGAAACACTCAGAAAATATTTTATGCTGGAATCAATTTATTGTCCTGAGTACATTTAATACATTTTTTTTCACCAAACTAAATCCCAACAGAATTATGTATCAAAATGGATGCTTCTCTTTGATAAATACAAAAATAGTAGGGAAAACTAAGGTTGCATAATCTGATGTACGTCATTACCTGTAATATCAAAACAATTCATAAATTAAGATACCTGCAAATAGAACGCCTGTAAGGTAAGAACAAAAAAAAAAACCAAAAACTTTCATATAAAAAGGTTTAAATAACTTGTACATAGTTGTTTGTGAAAATACCATTTTGTTAAATAACAAGGAACAAAAATTCATATGGACATTTTTATCCAAGTATCTGATTATGAAGAAATTGACAATGACACAATAACTTAATTATAACTACAAGACATTTTAGTATATACTGTACTTAGATGAGACATTTCCATAGAGCCATATGCTGTAAATAAGTATCGGTTTGATTTACATCCAGAGATATATCTTCCCATCTTCTGTGGCAGACATTTTTGCAGAAGTAACAAGACCTACAGCTAAGTGAGTGTTTGCTTTAAATTTGGATTTGAAGAAAAGTCATTAATATTCTAACAATTATAACATTATAAGCACTGGCACTTAAAGCGAGTATGTCAGCAGAGAATGACTTTTTTTTAAAAAATTGCAGGCGCTTGATGAAGCCTTGACATGGCCAAAAATTTAAGTGCACCTTCAAACCTATTTGTTTTTCTGTCTAAATCCACACTTTTCTGGCTCTATAAAGCCAAAGAAGGAAATCAAGCAGGTGGGAAGCTACATTTAAATGTTTGGCCACATCATGAAGCACTGAGCTCCTGGGCTAACAGAATCCCAGGTTTAGAATCCTCACAGATTATACATTAGTAGCCTACTGAAAACACATGTTGAAACAGTTTTGTAATTCTTAAAAGCTGTACTGTTTACTGTTAAAGGCTCACAAAAAACGCACAGCCTTAAAGAATAGTGTATTAATATTTAATTCTTGACACTATTTTGGTATGGGTTTTAGACCACTATGTTAACCCATATTTAGTGTACAGTCATAAATATTAGATCCATGGAAAACCTAAGGTTATATGCACATGGCATGTTTTAGACAACGGCTTACCAATTTAGGTTCTGAAACAAAAGACGTTTTATGAAAACGCAATAATGTGGGTGGTATTTTTTTCTTTTTTTTAAGACTTCTATGGAGTTTCTGTGTTGGCTTTGCCACTGGATTTTTCTCCTACTTTACTAACTGTGCTAAAACAGATGTTACCTGAAGAATCGTCAAGTCATTTTTTAGTTGCTTCACGAATTTCAAAGCCTGAAGTTGTTAAAAAAAGCTCAAAGACTGAACATGTGCACAGCAAGTTGTTTTTACATTGTGGTGCATACGGTATTTTGATTCTTTTTAGTATTTTTAAGCACATCTGCAAGTGAATTTCAAGCAAAACCAGCCTGAAATTAAATGGAATGAGCATATACCTAAGAATTTTTCTCAAAAAAGTAAGTTATACCCAATCCACAAGACAAGGAATAACTTGCTGATCACTGTGTATGATACCTTTTACTACCTATGCACTGAAGATCCCTGTCTTTAATGTAGCAGAGGGCAAAGGCTTTGTCCCCATTCCTTTATCTAAGGAACTTCCAGAAATGACCAAGTGCTATATTTTTTCCCCTGGCTGCTCCACACACATTGAATGGAATGGAGGCCCCTCCGCTCCATTTAAGAGGGGGCTCAGAGTTCCAGAGCCCAGATCTAAACATCGATGGGGATCCCCACGGTCCTACCACCAGCAATCGAGAAATTATCCACTATCCAAGGATAGGAACTAACTTGCCATTTTGGGAACAAACCTTTTAGTAAAGAAAAATTAACAGATTGGTAATCAAAAGAAGTGATACTTTTCTGAAGTTTGACTTAATATATTTCATTGGCATAAATAGTGATGACTTTACATTCCTAATTGTATAGGCCATGTGACAAATTCAGAGATATATTCCAATACTACTAATTTACTCCCTTTATTTACACAAACTTACAGAATTCATAATTTTTTTTTTGGTCCTCGTGAATGTGAAGTTTATAGGATATACAAAATATTGATATAAAATGTAAACATCATTTAACAAAGACTTAAGAGGCAGCTTAACCAATCCCCTTAGTTTAATGTCAGATTATTTAGCTTCAGACGTATATAACAATATAGGTCACATCTGGAGGGTGCAATTAATCATCTCCACATAAAAACAAAACTGGTATGGTTCTGCAAAAAGGGGTAAGCAAGTAACTTATATGGAAAGAGCCTTTTACTTCAGGGGTAAGCAGTATGAGTAGCACTGTGCAGTCAGGCTGGATGTCCTTTGTCCCAGATATTTCAGATAAAACATTGTATTATGTATAAATAAGAAAGTTGACTCTTGGAGGGTCCAGTTGGCTGCATGGAAATCAAGTAGTAAGCATTCTTGGGATTTGCAGAGATTCCAAACACAGACATTGAGGAATTCTGTAGAGGAAAAGAAAGTGGATACCCATTTTAATGTTTTTCTTCACAGTAGGCCTCCGAAAAACAAAATCAATTCAATAGAATAGGCTGAAGACCAACTGTTCAGCTAATATTTATGGCGGACAGACCAACATCAAATGGAAAAAAAACAACAACACAAGAACTAATAAAAAAAACAGCCCCCTTATCTTGTAAACTTCAAATTAACATTAGGATTGTAGGCTGGACTTGATAGACATGTGTCTTTAATGATACCAGTTTATTATTTACCTTACACAATGAATGCTGTAAGGAAAACAATACCTAAAGAGCAGTTTTGATCTATGTACAGTATGTAGCTACTGAATAGGTCAACCACTTAGTATTAAGCACAATCAAAAGGAATGAACTGGAGTATAGGTTAGTATACATGCAATGTGAAGGGGCATGTTCACACTGGCCATTAGAAATAAAACCGAAGATAGAAACAAAATAAAATTATACCCTGCTATAAGAACAATAGTGCATATAAATAACATAGGGTAATTAGGAAACATGTTTTTTTGAAAAAAAAAAAAAAAGCGTAAGCCATCATACCAGCGCCAAGGTGTACTTCATGTGTCGAAAATGACCTCAATGTGAGTAAGGCAGTGTTCACATTGCGTCAATGGCAATGCGCTGACGGCATCCGTTACACAGCGGCACTAATGTTATGTAATGGATGCGTTAGCGCACCCATTGACTGCCATTATGTAGCGCATCGCTAACGCATATCATAACCGGCATGTGTTAGCGATGTGCCGTCATTCTGTGACGGACCCTCGGACGCGGTCTGCAGTGTTTCCAGTTACGTCACCGATAGCGTAGGTGGAGCATCTGTGCTATTGCGATCGCATAACGGGATGTTTAAAAGGCACTAGCGTTGGTGCAGTCCATTTAACACATGCATTGAACGGACTGCACCAACGCAATGTGAACCCAGCCTAAGGGCCAAGTAGGACAAGGACCCAACTATGGACACCCAGCAATGGGAAGCTATATAAACGTAATGCCCAGCTCAAAGAAAGGGAGGCCATACATGCAATGAGTGAAAGAACATAAAACTTTTGTTTCAATGAGTATTATTGCAGGTTAATAGCGTGACTAACCTACCCATTGCCTGCACTTTGCTGAACGCTGCAGGGAGAAAATTAACTTTATTCCTCCATGCCGCGTTCACATTTCAGTCACGGGGGCGGCGATGATTCAGTCATCGTTTTGAGAATAGAGAGCAGCGGCTGTAACCATGCCCCTGTCCTGACTGACAGCCAGCCCTAGTGCAGACCAGTGTTAGTTAAGGCCTTCTTTCCTTCTCTGTCAAGAATTGTCCCCTCACCCAGGACACCCCCCAATTACCACACTTATCGGAATACACGTACCATTAATACCCAGCAGCTTATGGACAACCTCCATATCTTTAGCCCCCATCTCCTCCCTCTCCTGTCCAGACTTAGCATTGTCACACTTCAATATTACACTGAAGAATACCCTAGATGAAGCAGCACCTTGTAAACGCATAAATACCCGACACATACAACAGCAGCCCTGGCACACTATGCAAAGACGCTTTCTTCAGCGTTGCTCAAGGTGTGCAGAGCGGCAGTGGAGAAAATCTCTCTTAGCAGAAGACTTCATCCACTATAAGTTCATGCTCAAAACCCAAAACTCTGCCCTTTCTCTGCCCAAACAATCCTACTTCACCACCCTCATCACCTCACTATCCAACAACCCAAAACAACTTTTTGAAACCTTAAACTCCCTCTTGAAACCTAAAGTACAGTCCCCCATCACCAATCTCAGTGGTGAGGATCTGGCCACTTATTTCCTAGAAAAAAATCAACCACATCCATCAGGATATCTCAGCCCAATCTCCTCAGTGCCTGGAACCCCTTCCCTGCCGCACCTCAAGCTCACTAGACATCTTTGAGCCTGTTTGAGAAGAAGTTTCCAAGCTCCTCACTTCTGCTTGGCCTACAACCTGCAACAGTGATCCCATTCCTTCACCTCTCCTGCAGTCTCTCTCACCACTGGTCACCACTAACCTGACTAAAATATTTAACCTCTCTCTTTCTTCAGGTATCTTTCCCTCCTCATTTAAACATGCCATCATAACCCCTTTACTTAAAAAGCCATCCCTGGACAAGAACTGCACTGCTAACTACAGACCTGTCTCTAACCTTTCCTTCATCTCTAAACTCCTGGAACGCTGGGTCCACTCCCGTCTAATCCGCAATCTCTCGGATAACTCTTCTCGACCTCTTACAATCTGGTTTCCGCTCTTTACACTCCACTGAAACTGCCCTCACTAAAGTCTCTAATGATCTAATAACAGCTAAATCCAAAGGTCATTGCTCTCTGCTGATTCTCCTGGATCTATCTGCCGAATTTGACACTGTGGATCACCAGCTCCTTCTCACTATGCTCCGCTCCATAGGCCTCAAGGACACAGCCCTCTCCTGGTTCTCATCCTACCTCTCCATGACTGCTCCATCACTGTATCTTTTGCTGGCTCCTCTTCCTCTCTTCTTTTTACTATCGGGGTTCCCCAGGGCTCAGTCCTAGGCCCCCTCCTATTCTGTCTATACACCGCCCCTATTAGACAAACAAATCAGCAGATTTGAGTTCCAGTATCATCTCTATGCTGACGACACCCAATTATACACTTCTTCCCCTGACATCACCCCTACCCTAATTCAAAATACCAAGGATTGTCTATCTGCTGTCTCTAACATCATGTCCTCCCTCTATCTGAAACTAAATCTCTCCAAAACTGAACTACTTGTGTTTCTCCCTTCTGCTAACCTCACTCTACCCAACATCGAAATTACCCTGGAGGGTTCAAACATAACTCCCAAGCAGCATGCCCGCTGTCTTGAGGTCATATTCGACACCGAACTTTCCTTTACTCCCTATATCCGATCCGATCACTCGCTCGCTCCGGTCAACTACGTCTTAAAAACATCTCCAGAATCCGACCTTTTCTCACCTTTGAAACTGCTAAGTCTCTTACTGTTGCTCTTATTCATTCTCGTCTGGACTACTGCAACTCTCTTCTGATCGGTCTCCCTCTTACCAAACTTTCTCCTCTCCAATCCATTTTGAATGCGGCAGCCAGGGTCATATTTCTGTCCAGCCGCTTCACAGATGCCTCCATCTTGTGCCAGTCATTACACTGGCTACCCATTCGCTACAGTATAAACTCATCTCTCTCACCCACAAAGCTCTCCACAGTTCTGCACCGCCTTATATCTCCTCTCCGATCTGTGTTTACCACCCTACACGTGCCCCCCGTTCTATAAATGACCTAAGACTAACATCTTCCGTAATCCGAACCTCGCATCTCCGTCTCCAAGACTTCTCTCGTGCTGCGCCAGCTCTCTGGAATGCACTTCCCCAGACGATCAGACTGATACCTAGCCCCGACCTATTCAAGCGCGCTTTAAAAACCCATCTCTTCAAATAAGCCTACCACATCAACTACTCAGTAAACTAACTTTGCCCTGTTTCCTCCTTCCAAATATTATTCTGAATCTGCACCCTACTATTTATCTGTCTCCACACCCTCCATGCACATGATAACTGCACTTGATTCTTGATTATTGCACTTAAACACACGGGCTGATGACCGGATCATGCAGCTTTATATGAAAATCCCTATTTATTATAATTGCCAGACCTGAAATAACAAGCACTTTTCACCTTTTGTGTCCCTGCATTTCCTTGTAGATTGTAAGCTTGCGAGCAGGTACCTCACCCCTAATGTCACTGTTTAAATTGTCTTAACTTGTACTGAATTTATTGTCTGTACATGTCCCCGCTTAATTGTAAAGTGCTGCGGAATATGTTGGCGCTATATAAATAAAAATTATTATTATTAAGGCCGGGGACGGAGTTACAGCCTTTGCATTGTATTCTCAAAAGGATGACTGAATCAGCGTCGCCCCTGGGACCGAAAACCAAATGCTACTGGGAAGAATAAAGTTAATTTTGTCCCCGCAACGTTCGGCTAATTGCAGACGCCAGACATGTTAGTAATGCTATTAACCTACAGATTTATCCAATATCTGCAGTGTAATAGTGTTTTTTTTCCTGGTGACTGGTTCCCTTTAAAGGGAAATGCCATGTATATGCAGTATATTATTAACCTGCAGGTAAATATAATATAAACTCAGGTTAGACGGCTTACTGGAAGAGTAGCGACAAGGAGAGAAACTTAAAGAGGTATTCCCATCTCTAAGATCCTATCCCAATATGTAGTAGGTGTAATAATATTAGCAAACACCTCCAAGAAGAAATGAACAACAAAGAAAAACCATGACAAAAAACTTCCAATATAAAAGCCGTAAATTGCAAAAATCATTTTATTTAAGTGACCAGACACAGATGACATGGGAGGAAAAGGGGGGGAAAAATACACCCACTCACACATGTCAGAGTCAAACGCTCACAGGAATATATGTTATAGCTGGAAAGTAATGAAGGCACATGTTCTTTGTTCTTGTTTTTAACATCCTTGTTTTTATTTTAGCCCTTCTAGTCTTTTCCTATCTACGGTGATTTACGCAGAATTTTGGATGTTACCTTATATTCTCCATGTTTACGTCCCTACATTTTGAGCCTTTAATCGCTATGACAAGAATTACCAGCATCCAAACAGTATATGGACCCATGGTGGACATGATATCGCATGAAGACAGAGCGGAGCCGTGTGTGTGCGCGAGGTGTACATAGCGGAACCGTGTGTGTGCGCGAGGTGTACATAGCGGAACCGTGTGTGTGTGCGAGGTGTACATAGCGGAGCCGTGTGTGTGCGCGAGGTGTACATAGCGGAACCGTGTGTGTGCGCGAGGTGTACATAGCGGAACCGTGTGTGTGTGCGAGGTGTACATAGCGGAACCGTGTGTGTGTGTGCGCGAGGTGTACATAGCGGAACCGTGTGTGTGTGCGAGGTGTACATAGCGGAGCCGTGTGTGTGCGCGAGGTGTACATAGCGGAACCGTGTGTGTGCGCGAGGTGTACATAGCGGAACCGTGTGTGTGTGCGAGGTGTACATAGCGGAACCGTGTGTGTGCGCGAGGTGTACATAGCGGAACCGTGTGTGTGCGCGAGGTGTACATAGCGGAACCGTGTGTGTGTGCGAGGTGTACATAGCGGAGCCGTGTGTGTGTGTGCGCGAGGTGTACATAGCGGAACCGTGTGTGTGTGCGAGGTGTACATAGCGGAGCCGTGTGTGCGAGGTGTACAGAGCGGAGCCATGTGTGTACGAGGTGTACAGAGCAGAGCCATGTGTGTACGAGGTGTACGAGCGGAGCCATGTGTGCAAGGTGTACGGAGCTCAGCTGCATGTGTAGGAGTAACTAGGTGTGGCCATTATATTGTACGCAATATGTTAGACAAAAATTGTTAACACTAAAAGGGGCAATAAATCAGATCCAATATATGAAAGAAGTATACAATAAAAATTATTAAATGAACCCCAGTGAAAACAAGTAGAGCGAGTGGAAACCACTCATGTAAACAGAGAAAAACCAACCACCGGAGCAAAGGGCCTAATCCCAAGAAAAAAATCACATAGCAGGGTATACGTTTATCACAATAAATCTTTATTTGTAGTGGTAATACACAAATATAAGTGCACATGTTGGATGAATAAAAAACAATAACAAGGATAAAATCTCCAAACAAGTTATATATAAAAACTTATATAGGCATGAGGTGTACCAAACAAGGGGAAAATATCAGGACTCCTTTAAAATCAATCTGGGATAGTAATATGTGCCAAGAGTGAAAAAAATGGTAAAAATATATATAAGCAACGTGAACGTCCAACACAAATTCACTATGGGGTTAAAAATAACCCATAATAAGGTTAGGCTAAAAGAACAACCTTTGTATGGAAAAAGTGCAAATGTGCAAACCTGCAGTGTGCAAATAGTGTGGAAGGCACCCAAAGCGCATTGGTTGGATTCGGTGACGCCATTAAGGTATAGGATCTCCGCTACAATCTTCCCTTATCTCCTCTCACTGCCCCTTTTGTCTATATTGTGCCAATTTGCACATATTATACTTTGGGTGCCTTCCACACTATTTGCACACTGCAGGTTTGCACATTTGCACTTTTTCCATACAAAGGTTGTTCTTTTAGCCTAACCTTATTATGGGTTAGTTTTAACCCCATAGTGAATTTGTGTTGGACGTTCACGTTGCTTATGTATATTTTTACCATTTTTTTCACTCTTGGCACATATTACTATACCAGATTGATTTTAAAGGAGTCCTGATATTTTCCCCTTGTTTGGTACACCTCATGCCTATATAGGTTTTTATACATAACTTGTTTGGAGATTTTATCCTTGTTATTGTTTTTTATTCATCCAACATGTGCACTTATATTTGTGTGCATTACCACTACAAATAAAGATTTATTGTGATAAACGTATACCCTGCTATGTGATTTTTTCTTGGCATTAGGCCCTTTGCTCCGGTGGTTGGTTTTTCTCTGTACGCAATATGTGTGTGTGTGTGTGTGTGTGTTTGTGCGTGCATGCATAGCGCTGCGGGTGAATGTGCAGAGACGTAAATGGTTTTGTGTGTGTACGGGGAAGAGAGGCGAGGGCAATGATGGGGCTGACAGGGAGAGTGCAATAATTGGGATGGAGGGGGAGGAGGAAAAGATGGATGTGGTGGAATGGGCAATGATGGAGGTGGAATGGGCAATGATGGGGGTGGGGGGAGGCAATGATGGAGGTGGAAATTGGAATGGGCAATGTTGGTGGTGGGGGGAAAATGCAATAATGGTGGGGAGGAGGAAATCATGGAGGTGGTGAAAAGGGCAATAATGAAGGGGGGAAGAAATGATGGAGGTGGTAGAATGGACAAGGATGGTGGTGGTGAAAAGCACACTGATGATATTGGAGGGGGAGAAAATGATGGAGGTGGTGGAATGGGCAAGTAAGGTGATGGCGGCGGAAAGGACAAAGATGATGGTGGTGGAAAGGGCAATGATGGGGATGGTTGGGGAAGAGAAAATGATGGATATGGTGGAAAAGGCAAAGGAGGAAATGATGGAGGTGGTGGAATGGGAAATTATGGTGTGGTGGGGGAGAAAGCAATGATAGTGGTGGTGGAGAAGGCAAAGATGGAGGTGGTGATGAGAGCAATGATGGGGTGGGGTAGAGAAAAATAATGGGCATATATGAGGAAACAGTACAGGAGAATGGGGGCATATCTTAGGAAACAGTATGGGGGATGAGTGCAGACAGTATGAGGAGTGAACGGGGGAATGTATGTGGACACAGTATGAGTAGCAATGTGAAAAATGTATGTGGACAGAGTACGGGGAGTGAGGGTGATGTGATGTGTGCAGACAGTATGGGGAGTCAGGTGAGCAGGCAGAATAGAAAGTGAGGGGGTAAATATATGAGGAGACAGTATGGTGAACAGGAGGGATGTGAGAGGAGACCGTATGAGGAGGGAGGGGAACAGTGTGAGGAGACAGTATGGGGAGAAAAGTGAGTGGGCACAATAGAAACTGAGTAGTGGGGTGTAGGATGGGGGGACAGTGTAAGGGCACAGCCAGGAGGGGACAGTATACCAAGGAGGGGGAGTGTGATGAGAGAGTACAGTATAAATACTGGGCCCTATAGGGGGGACACAGTGTGAGAGGACAGTGTGAAGAGGGGGGCCGGTATGGAAAGGAGAGGTCAGTGTGAAGAGCATGTACCATAAGAGGAACAGTGTGGGGGTCATATTTTGTGCAGACAATATAGTGAGGGGCAATTTTTTATTCAGGAGCATTATAATGACACTTGTATCTTTAAGGGCATCATGTAGAGATTTTCTGCAAAAGAGCGGAGAAGATGGAGGTCTGCAGAGACGGCTGTGGATGAGAAAACTCATCATGGGGTCTGGACAAGATGAAGAAAAGAAGGAGAACGACTCCAGAGGCAACGTCATCTATAAGGTACCTGGATGTAAATGTTATTTGTGATACTGACTAATTCTCATGTTTTTATTTATGTTAGGCGCATTAAAGGGGATGTCCAGGTTTGTAATGAGTCTGCAGTCATTCTTTGTCACTGCAGACTTATGACTTCTCACAGTGCGCACTGCACACTGTCAGGATTCTCACGTGCTGGCGATTTACATTAATGCGGTCACATGCTGACTAGATATGTGTGACCTCAGTCAATGAAAATGAACTGAGCGAGGCCGGGCACGTCTAGTCGGAATGTGGCCGGAGGTATGCAAATCACATACTTGTGCTGACATGACTGTCCACCGGCAAGGGAGAATCCTAAAAGTGTGCAGTGCATTAGTTGTGAGAATTCAGAAGCTGCGATGTCAGGATTCAGCTCTGCAGGTTCCAGTAGTCGTCACATGGACACTTCACTCATATGCGATTTTCATACTTATGGTCCTGTGACAACGAGCTTCTTTTCTGCTTCTCTCAGTTTTTCACTGAATATTGAGAGCATTAGGGAGAGGAGCTCGGGGGTACATGACTAAGTGTGCAAATCGCATATGTCCTGGTGGGGCGCCAAAATGTATTCTTGCCCCGGGTGCCAGAAACCCTAGATACCCCTCTGCTATGTAGTATGCATGGCTGTAATCACTCCCTGACATGGACCACCTATTCTTCACCCGCACACTACAGAGATGGCTTTTTGTCAAAGTGCTGAGCCCGAGTATGACTGGGAGCCCATCTTGGCGGCAGGAAAAATAAAAATTTTTTACCTGGCGCTGCTAATCCAGTTAAATGGCTAATCATTGTTTTTAAAAATGTGATTTACCTGCAGAATAACCCGATATCTCCCGGTAAATAAGTTTTAAAAGGTGACAGATTCACCAAGAACGTCTCCTGCTCTATTACGGGTTCAGGATGTTCATAGAAATGGATGTTTTGATGTATTTTATTCACAAAGTAGCTGAAAACGATTTTTTCCCCATATGGTAACATGTTTTTCTTGGGAAAGGCACTTGCTAAATTGCAGATACCATAGTCAAAATCCCATTCTGTATAATATGCTTTAGTTCAGTTCGCTTATGCACAAGGTTCTTATATTTCATGAATCTTTAGGGGAAATTCAGTGTCAGGACAGAATGAAGTAGTTGGCCCATGAGCATAGCAAGAGATTTTTGAGAGAACGCTACAATAAATATGCATTGTATCAAGCAGTTAAAAGGAAATCTGGTTCCACTTGAGCAGTCACAGAAGCAATGCATTATATGTTTAGCAGTTTGAACTTCTTTTATCTGCAAATGTAAAAAATTAGTTGAAGCTCGTTCTTGGCATCACCATAAAATCTATGCACAATTCATGTCCCTGTGAATTCTAAAGCCAAAACAGACAGTTTGGCTCCAGTAGAAAAATGTAAGAAATTCACTTTATACTTTAGGAATACATCCCAATATAACAATATGGGGTCAAATGTATAAATGCAGGCATATCTTTTACCTATGAGTTGATTTTTAAATAGTGCCTTTCCCATACACGAGTACAACTTTCACTTGTATAAGGAGTGATTAGAATCTAGTGATGTGATGCAAGAAGACAAACCGTATCCAGTCCATGGTGTTGCATTTCAAGTGGTGCAAGTTTATTCTGCTATCATAATACAACGTTTTGACCTATAATAGGTCTTTATCAAGTATGATACTTCTACCCTAGCACCCGTCCATGTGGTACTGATATGGCACACGCATGCCACACGTGTGCCGCAAGTATTACACACATGGGCACTGACATCTCTGGTACTGGATCAGGACGTGTGAAAGAGGCCTTATATCGGATTTTTAGGTTTGGCAGCTGTCACACGCTAAAAGACGCTTTTTATTGCAAAAATATAGTTTTTGTATCACCACATTTTGAGAGCTATAATGATAAATAAAATAAATCTTTATTTTTATATAGCGCTAACATATTCCGCAGCGCTTTACAGTTTGCACACATTAACATCACTGTCCCCGATGGGGCTCACAGTCTAGATTCCCTATCAGTATGTCTTTGGAATGTGGGAGGAAACCGGAGTACCCGGAGGAAACCCACGCAAACACGGAGAGAACATACAAACTCTTTGCAGATGTTGTCCTGGGTAGGATTAGAACCCAGGACTCCAGCGCTGCAAGGCTACTGTGCTAACCACTGCGCCACCGTGCCGCCCATAACGATATAATAATTTTCATACTGCGGCCCACAGTCATGTGAGGTCTTGTTTTTTGTGGGACGAGTTGACGTTTTATTGGTACCATTTTCGGACACGACATTTTCTGATCGCCTTCTACTCTGATTTTTGGGAGGCAGAATGAACAAAAAAGAGCAATTCATGATTTTTTTTTTTTTTTTTTGGGGGGGGGGGGTGAGGGGTGGGGTGGGGGGCTGTTATACCGTTCAGTGTGTGGTAAAATTGATAAGGCAGTTTTATTCTTCGGGTCAGTACGATTACAGCAATTCCTCATTTATATTTTTTTATGTTTTGGCGCTTTTATACAATAAAACTTTTATAAAAAAATAACTATTTTTGCATCGCTTTATTCTGAGAGCTATGAATTTTTTATTTTTCCGCTGATGGAGCTGTATGGTGGCTTGTTTTTAGCAGGACAGCATCACGTTTATTTATATCCGTCTTTTTGATGTTATTCCACCTTTGGATCGGCCGTATGATAAAGCATTTTTTTTGCCTGTTTATTTTATGGTGTTCACTAAAGGGGTTAACTAGTAGTACAGTTTTATAGGTCGGGCCATTATGGACGCGTCGATACCAAATATGTGTACTTTTATTGTTTTGTTTTTTTTCATTCAAATATTTTTTTAGAGATAGAATATATTCTACCGTATTTTGTATTTTTATTTTTTTTTTTTATATTTTTTCAATGTAATTTTTTCTTTTTTAACTTTTTTTTTTTTTTTACTTTGTCCCACTATGAGACTATAACTTTTTGCAGGCTGGTTGCTTCTATAGCATGGAGAGCAAGCAGCATCTCAATGCTCTAGAAACTGTCAGCACTGCACTGACAGATTTGCTGATCATGCACTGGCCATGATCAGCACATTTTCTAGCTCTGGTGACACGGATGTTATGACAACATCGGTTCACCACAGCAACGATCGGGACCCCGAATCACGCCGCGGGCTCGCCGATCCAAAGGCAGAGGGGCTGTCAGCCCTCTGCCAGCTCCCTGAATGCTGAGATTGAGTTCGATTGCAGCATTTTGTGGGTTAAAATGCCGGAAGCGGTCTGTGACCTAGTGCCAATTGTTAGCTGTCAGAATCAGTTGACACCCGTAGGCTATCGACAGCACATCAGTTGACACCCGTAGGGATCGACCGCACACCCCCAAGTGCGCGGCGATTGTTATGACGAATAATCCATCCCTGGTCAAATAGGTCCAGGGCACATGGACAGATCATTATGTCTTATGTAAGAAAGGGGTTAAGCTAGCTAGTCAGGTCGAGCATGTCCAAGCACATGTCCGACATGCTCTATACGAGTACAGAGTGCTCAATCAATAATAATAGAATCTTATCATTCTAGGCATTCCTAATACATTAGTGAAAGAATATGGCTGAGCACATCTAAATCCTGTTCTTGGTGCAGAAGACAATGAGACGATGCAGGTAATCCTCCCTTAGAAACTCATTTCACCATTAAAAAGGCAGAAACCAATGAGGACTCGATTTATATTTTTAGTAACTCCAATGACAAGGATTTTGTTTTTGCTAGCCCAATATTAGAGAAGCAACGGATCAATCTCTACCCACCAGGAGTAAAAAAATGAACCTTTTTTTTTGTTTGGTTTCTAAGCATCCTCTGTGGAAATTACTGAACAATTTGGAATAAGGAAATGTACAAAGCATTAAAGGATTAATTATATTGTGTCCTTGTACGTGGATGCATTTACAAAAAAAGATGGAGTGGATAGAGGAGTGGAAGTACCATAATCAGCGCTATAAGAATACATCAGCCATATCTGATGTGTTAGTTATTTTCACTGGAAAAGAAAGCTATGCTATTCCCAACTCATCATCTTGTATGCAATCCAGGAAAGTCTTGTATTGTAAAAGAGAATTCCACTTTTACTCCTTAACCCCTTCATGACCCAGCCTATTTTGACCTTAAAGACCTTGCCGTTTTTTGCAATTCTGACCAGTGTCCCTTCATGAGGTAATAACTCAGGAACGCTTCAATGGGTCCTAGCGGTTCTGAGATTGTTTTTTCGTGACATATTGGGCTTCATGTTAGTGGTAAATTTAGGTCAATAAATTCTGTGTTTATTTGTGATAAAAACGGAAATTTGGCGAAAATTTTGAAAATTTCGCAATTTTCACATTTTGAATTTTTATTCTGTTAAACCAGAGAGTTATGTGACACAAAATAGTTAATAAATAACATTTCCCACACGTCTACTTTACATCAGCACAATTTTGGAAACAAAATTTTTTTTTGCTAGGAAGTTATAAGGGTTAAAATTTGACCAGCGATTTCTCATTTTTACAACGAAATTTACAAAACCATTTTTTTTAGGGACCACCTCACATTTGAAGTCAGTTTGAGGGGTCTATATGGCTGAAAATACCCAAAAGTGACACCATTCTAAAAACTGCACCCCTCAAGGTGCACAAAACCACATTCAAGAAGTTTATTAACCCTTCAGGTGCTTCACAGCAGCAGAAGCAACATGGAAGGAAAAAATGAACATTTAACTTTTTAGTCACAAAAATGATTTTTCAGCAACAATTTTTTTATTTTCCCAATGGTAAAAGGAGAAACTGAACCACGTACGTTGTTGTCCAATTTGTCCTGAGTACGCTGATACCTCATATGTGGGGGTAAACCACTGTTTGGGCGCACGGCAGGGCTTGGAAGGGAAGGAGCGCCATTTGACTTTTTGAATGAAAAATTGGCTGCACTCTTTAGCGGACACCATGTCACATTTGGAGAGCCCCCGTGTGCCTAAAAATTGGAGCTCCCCCACAAGTGACCCCATTTTGGAAACTAGACGCCCCAAGGAACTTATCTAGATGCATAGTGAGCCCTTTAAACCCCCAGGTGCTTCACAAATTGATCCGTAAAAATGAAAAAGTACTTTTTTTTCACAAAAAAATTCTTTTAGCCTCAATTTTTTCATTTTCACATGGACAACAGGATAAAATGGATCCTAAAATTTGTTTGGCAATTTCTCCTGAGTACACCGATACTTCACATGTGGGGGTAAACCACTGTTTGGGCACATGGTAAGGCTCGGAAGGGAAGGAGCGCCATTTGACTTTTTGAATGAAAAATTATCTCCATCGATAGCGGACACCATGTCGCGTTTGGAGAGACCCTGTGTGCTTAAACATTGGAGCTCCCCCACAAGTGACCCCATTTTGGAAACTGGACCCCCCAAGGAACTTATCTAGATGCCTAGTGAGCACTTTAAACCCTAAGGTGCTTCACAAATTGATCCGTAAAAATGAAAAAGTACTTTTTTTTCACAAAAAATTTATTTTCGCCTCAATTTTTTCATTTTCACATGGGCAATAGGATAAAATGGATCCTAAAATTTGTTGAGCAATTTCTCCCGAGTACGCCGATACCTCATATGTGGGGGTAAACCACTGTTTGGGCACACGGCAGGGCTCGGAAGGGAAGGCGCGCCTTTTAACTTTTTGAATGGAAAATTAGCTCCAATTGTTAGCGGACACCATGTCGCATTTGGAGAGCCCCTGTGTGCCTATGCAATGGAGCTCCCCCACAAGTGACCCCATTTTGGAAACTAGACCCCCCAAGGAACTTATCTAGATGCATACTGAGCACTTTAAACCCCCAGGTGCTTCACAGAAGTTTATAATGCAGAGCCATGAAAATAAAAAATAATTTTTCTTTTCTCAAAAATGATTTTTTAGCCTGGAATTTCCTATTTTGCCAATGGTAATAGGAGAAATTGGACCACAAATGTTGTTGTCCAGTTTGTCCTGAGTATGCAGATACCCCATATGTGGGGGTAAACCACTGTTTGGGCGCACGGCAGGGCTCAGAAGGGAAGGCACGCCATTTGGCTTTTTAAATGGAAAATTATCTCCAATCATTAGCGGACACCATGTCGCGTTTGGAGAGCCCCTGTGTGCCTAAACATTGGAGATCCCCCACAAATTACCCCATTTTGGAAACTAGACCCCCAAAGGAACTAATCTAGATGTGTAGTGAGCACTTTGAACCCTCAAGTGCTTCACAGAAGTTTATAACGCAGAGCCATGAAAATAAAAAAAAAAAATTATTTTCTCAAAAATGAATTTTAGCCCGCAATTTTTTATTTTCCCAAGGGTAACAGGAGAAATTTGACCCCAAAAGTTGTTGTCCAGTTTCTCCTGAGTACGCTGATACCCCATATGTGGGGGTAAACCACTGTTTAGGCACATGCTGGGGCTCGGAAGTGAAGTAGTGACGTTTTGAAATGCAGACTTTGATGGAATGCTCTGCGGGCGTCACGTTGCGTTTGCAGAGCCCCTGATGTGGCTAAACAGTAGAAACCCCCCACAAGTGACCCCATTTTGGAAACTAGACCCCGAAAGGAACTTATCTAGATGTGAGGTGAGCACTTTGAACCCCCAAGTGCTTCACAGAAGTTCATAACACAGAGCAGTGAAAATAATAAATACGTTTTCTTTCCTCAAAAATAATTTTTTAGCCCAGAATTTTTTATTTTCCCAAGGGTTACAGGAGAAATTGGACCACAAAAGTTGTTGTCCAGTTTCTCCTGAGTACGCTGATACCCCATGTGTGGGGGTAAACCACTGTTTGGGCACACGTGGGGGCTCAGAAGGGAAGTAGTGACTTTTGAAATGCAGACTTTGATGGAATGGTCTGCGGGCGTCACATTGCGTTTGCAGAGCCCCTGGTGTGCCTAAACAGTAGAAACCCCCCACAAGTGACCCCATTTTGGAAACTAGACCCCCAAAGGAACTTATCTAGATGTGTGGTGAGCACTTTCAACCCCCAAGTGCTTTACAGAAGTTTATAACGCAGAGCCGTGAAAATAATAAATACGTTTTCTTTCCTCAAAAATAATTTTTTAGCCCAGAATTTTTTATTTTCCCAAGGGTTACAGGAGAAATTGGACCACAAAAGTTGTTGTCCAGTTTCTCCTGAGTACGCTGATGCCCCATGTGTGGGGGTAAACCACTGTTTGGGCACACGTGGGGGCTCAGAAGGGAAGTAGTGACTTTTGAAATGCAGACTTTGATGGAATGGTCTGCGGGCGTCACGTTGCGTTTGCAGAGCCCCTGGTGTGCCTAAACAGTAGAAACCCCCCACAAGTGACCCCATTTTGGAAACTAGACCCCCCAAGGAACTTATCTAGATATGTGGTGAGCACTTTGAACCCCCAAGTGCTTCACAGACGTTTACAACGCAGAGCCGTGAAAATAAAAAATCATTTTTCTTTCCTCAAAAATGATGTTTTAGCAAGCAATTTTTTATTTTCTCAAGGGTAACAGGAGAAATTGGACCCCAGTAATTGTTGCGCAGTTTGTCCTGAGTATGCTGGTACCCCATATGTGGGGGTAAACCACTGTTTGGGCACACGTCGGGGTTCGGAAGTGAGGGAGCACCATTTGAATTTTTGAATACAAGATTGGCTGGAATCAATGGTGGCGCCATGTTGCGTTTGGAGACCCCCTGAAGTGCCTAAACAGTGGAAACCCCTCAATTCTACCTCCAACACACCCCTAACCCTTATCCCAACTGTAGCCGTAACCCTAATCACAACCCTAACCCCAACACACCCCTAACCACAACCCTAACCCCAACACACCCCTAACCCTAACCACAACCCTAATTCCAACCCAACTCTAAGGCTATGTGCCAACGTTGCGGATTCGTATGAGATTTTTCAGCATCATTTTTGAAAAATCCGCGGGTAAAAGGCACTGCGTTTTACCTGTGGATTTACCGTGGATTTCCAGTGTTTTTTGTGCGGATTTCACCTGTGGATTCCTATTGAGGAACAGGTGTAAAACGCTGCGGAATCCGCACAAAGAATTGGCATGCTGCGGAAAATACAACGCAGCGTTCCCGCGCGGTATTTTCTGCACCATGGGCACAGCGGATTTGGTTTTCCATATGTTTACATGGTACTGTAAACCCGATGGAACACTGCTGCGAATCCGCAGCGGCCAATCCGCACCGTGTGCACATAGCCTAATTCTAAAGGTATGTGCACACGCTGCGGAAAACGCTGCGGATCCGCAGCAGTTTCCCATGAGTGTACAGTTCAATGTGAACCTATGGGAACCAAAAATCGCTGTACACATGCTGCGGAAAAACTGCACGGAAACGCAGCGGTTTACATTCCGCAGCATGTCACTTCTTTCTGCGGATTCCGCAGCGGTTTTAGAACTGCTCCAATAGAAAATCGCAGTTGTAAAACCGCAGTGAAATGCGCAGAAAAACCGCGGTAAATCCACGATAAATCGGCAGCGGTTTAGCACTGTGGATTTTTCAAATCCGCTGCGGAAAAATCCGCATAGGACCAGAATACGTGTGCACATACCGAAACCCTAACCCTAGCCCTAACCCTAGCCCTAACCCTACCCCTAACCCTAGCCCTAACCCTACCCCTAGTGAAAAAAAAAAAAATTCTTTATTTTTTTTATTGTCCCTATCTATGGGGGTGACAAAGGGGGGGGGTCATTTACTATTTTTTTTATTTTGATCACTGAGATAGGATATATCTCAGTGATCAAAATTCACTCTGGAACGAATCTGCCGGCCGGCAGATTCGGCGGGCGCACTGCACATGCGCCCGCCATTTTGGAAGATGGCGGCGCCCAGGAAAGAAGACGGACGGACCTCGGGCGGCCAGGTAAGTATAAGGGGGGGGAGATCAGGGCACGGGGGGGGGGGCGTCGGAGCACGGGGGGGTGGATCGGATCATGGGGGGGGTGGATCGGAACACGGGAGGGAGGATTGGAGCACGGGGAAGGATTGGAGCACGGGGTGAGGGATCGCTGTGCGGGGGGGGTGGATCGGAGCACGGGGGGGGTCGCTGTGTGCAGGGGGGGATCGGAGTGCGGGGGGGTTTGATTGCAGCACAGGGGGTGTGATTGGTGCACGGGGAAGCGGACAGGAGGACGGGGGAGCGGAGCACAGGACGGAGGGGAGCGGACCACAGATCGGGGGGCTGGGGGGGCGATCGGAGGGGTGGGGTGTGTGCACATAAGTGTTTCCAGCCATGGCCGATGATATTGCAGCATCGGCCATGGCTGGATTGTAATATTTCACCAGTTTTTTAGGTGAAATATTACAAATCGCTCTGATTGGCAGTTTCACTTTCAACAGCCAATCAGAGCGATCGTAGTCACGAGGGGGTGAAGCCACCCCCCCTGGGCTAAACTACCACTCCCCCTGTCCCTGCAGATCGGGTGAAATGGGAGTTAACCCTTTCACCCGGCCTGCAGGGACGCGATCTTTCCATGACGCATATGCTGCGTCATGGGTCGGAATGGCACCGACTTTCATGACGCAGCGTATGCGTCAAAGGTCGGGAAGGGGTTAAGGTACCTTCACACATAACGATATTGTTAACGATATCGTTGCTATTTGTGACGTAGCAACGATATCGTTAATGAAATCGTTATGTGTGACAGCGACCAACGATCAGGCCCCTGCTGGGAGATCGTTGGTCGCTGAATAAAGTCCAGAACTTTATTTCGTCGCTGGACTCCCTGGAGACATCGCTGGATCGGCGTGTGTGACACCGATCCAGCGATGTCTTCACTGGTAACCAGGGTAAACATCGGGTAACTAAGCGCAGGGCCGCGCTTAGTAACCCGATGTTTACCCTGGTTACCATGCTAAAAGTAAAAAAAAACAAACACTAGATACTTACCTAACGCTGTCTGTCCTCCAGCGCTGTGCTCTGCACTCCTCCTGTACTGGCTGTGAGCCGGAAAGCAGAGCGGTGATGTCACCGCTCTGCTTTCCGGCTCCCAGCCAGTACAGGAGGAGAGCAGAGAAGCAGAGCGCAGCGCTGGAGGACAGACAGCGTTAGGTAAGTATCTAGTGTTTGTTTTTTTTTACTTTTAGGATGGTAACCAGGGTAAACATCGGGTTACTAAGCGCGGCCCTGCGCTTAGTTACCCGATGTTTACCCTGGTTACCGGCATCGTTGGTCGCTGGAGAGCGGTCTGTGTGACAGCTCTCCAGCGACGCTGCAGCGATCCGGATCGTTGTCGGTATCGCTGCAGCGTCGCTTAATGTGAAGGGGCCTTTACTCACTAGATGGAGGGTCTTGAGGACTTTATCAAAATTCTCAATCTTCCCATTTTCAACTGACTGATTGGGTCCAAGATACAATCAATGAGAAAGCTAACAAGGCTCTATACAGGTCCTTCTCAAAAAATTAGCATATAGTGTAAAATTTCATTATTTACCATAATGTAATGATTACAATTAAACTTTCATATATTATAGATTCATTATCCACCAACTGAAATTTGTCAGGTCTTTTATTGTTTTAATACTGATAATTTTGGCATACAACTCCTGATAACCCAAAAAACCTGTCTCAATAAATTAGCATATTTCACCCATCCAATCAAATAAAAGTGTTTTTTAATAACAAACAAAAAAACCATCAAATAATAATGTTCAGTTATGCACTCAATACTTGGTCGGGAATCCTTTGGCAGAAATGACTGCTTCAATGCGGCGTGGCATGGAGGCAATCAGCCTGTGACACTGCTGAGATGTTATGGAGGCCCAGGATGCTTCAATAGCGGCCTTAAGCTCATCCAGAGTGTTGGACGTCTCTCAACTTTCTCTTCACAATATCCCACAGATTCTCTATGGGGTTCAGGTCAGGAGAGTTGGCAGGCCAATTGAGCACAGTAATACCATGGTCAGTAAACCATTTACCAGTGGTTTTGGCACTGTGAGCAGGTGCCAGGTCGTGCTGAAAAATGAAATCTTCATCTCCATAAAGCATTTCAGCCGATAGAAGCATGAAGTGCTCCAAAATCTCCTGATAGCTAGCTGCATTGACCCTGCCCTTGATGAAACACAGTGGACCAACACCAGCAGCTGACATGGCACCCCACACCATCACTGACTGTGGGTACTTGACACTGAACTTCAGGCATTTTGGCATTTCCTTCTCCCCAGTCTTCCTCCAGACTCTGGCACCTTGATTTCCGAATGACATGCAAAATTTGCTTTCATCAGAAAAAAGTACTTGGGACCACTTAGCAACAGTCCAGTGCTGCTTCTCTGTAGCTCAAAAGTGGCTTTACCTGGGGAATGCGGCACCTGTAGCCCATTTCCTGCACACGCCTGTGCACGGTGGCTCTGGATGTTTCCACACCAGACTCAGTCCACTGCTTCCTCAGGTTCCCCAAGGTCTGGAATCGGTCCTTCTCCACAATCTTCCTCAGGGTCCGGTCTCCTCTTCTCGTTGTACAGCGTTTTCTGCCACATTGTTTCCTTCCAACAGACTTACCATTGAGGTGCCATGATACAGCACTCTGGGAACAGCCTATTTGTTGAGAAATTTCTTTCTGGGTCTTACCCTCTTGCTTGAGGGTGTCAATGATGGCCTTCTTGACATCTGTCAGGTCGCTAGTCTTACCCATGATGGGGGTTTTGAGTAATGAACCAGGCAGGGAGTTTATAAAAGCCTCAGGTATCTTTTGCATGTGTTTAGAGTTAATTAGTTGATTCAGAAGATTAGGGTAATAGGTCGTTTAGAGAACCTTTTCTTGATATGCTAATTTATTGAGACAGGTTTTTTCGGTGATCAGGAGTTGTATGCCAAAATCATCAGTATTAAAACAATAAAAGACCTGACAAATTTCAGTTGGTGGATAATGAATCTATAATATATGAAAGTTTAATTGTAATCATTACATTATGGTAAATAATGAAATTTAACACTATATGCTAATTTTTTGAGAAGGACCTGTACTGCCATTCAATAACTGAGGGTTTTGATCCTCCATACAGCACCTACACACAGGTCTGTGTTTGAATCCAGTTTGGTTAAGTCTTACTTTTGCTCATTTTACCTCTGTAAAATTCCTGGAATGATAAATATTTTTTAAATCAAACATTTAGCAATTATTGGAACTATAAGACTGAGCCCCATATTTGAATGCATTAGAATATGGACTATTTCTGTAAAAGGTAACTACTCAGTGACTCAAGGGGTCTGTCCAGCTAATTGAAAAATAAAGTATAATGGCAAATTAGAATAATTTTGATTATCAAACGCTCCACTTCCACCTTTGCTTCAACACAGAAGGGAGCCTTCTCTTCCCGTTGTGTGTCGGTGAGAGGCTTGTTGGGGCTGGCTACCAAGAGAGAAGGAATCTGCCACCAATACAAAGAGGGTGGAGATAGTGCTCTTCTGTATCACAGCCAGGCTGGAAGTGGAGGGTCGGAACTCCAACAGAAAGAGTGGAACTAGCAAACCTTACAATATAAAACGTTGTATTCATTTCATTTTGAAACACATGCAAGCCATTTTTATTTTGCTCGAGAAGTGCTTTAAAAAGGGTTATCCACTAGTTAGACAACCCCTTCTTAATCACTGTGTTCCCCGTTTAGCTGAGAGACCAGCAGGACTGCAGCTGCTATCTCTCTTCCACTTGATGTTCGACTTGTCCGAAGGCAGGGATAGTAAAACAGATGCTGATTGGCTGCAGGACTCAAAATGCATAATGTCCCACAAGTCACGGTAGAGCCAGTGCCTACACCGCTGGAACGGCACCCACACAATGGGACAGTAAAGCTCTCATTTTATACGGGGAGACTGATTGAGAAGGGGTTGCCCAGGTAGTGGACAACCCATTTCAATCTGGTCTTTGAGATTTTCCCAATTTCCTACTGTCCCAAACAACTCATCTTTTTCATCAACCCTTAGGCTATGTGCACACGTTGCAGATTTAACTGGAATTTTCTGTGCAGATTTTGTATTTCTTGGCAGAAAACGAAGGTCGGAATCTGCGACTTTTTTTGGTACAGTATATGCACACGTTGCAGAGTTTTGTGCAAATTTCTTCCTTTTTTTACCCCTGCAGATTTCTTTTATGGAATGGGTGCAGAAACGCAGCAGATCTGCACAAAGAATTGACATGGTCCTTTTTTTGAATCTGCTGCGTTTTAGGTGCAGATTTTTCTACACCATTAGCACAGCATTTTTTTTTTTGCCATTGATTTACATTGTACTGTAAATCACTTGCAGATCTGCAGCGTTTCTGCGCGGAAAAAAAACCTGCAGTTCTGCAGGAAATCTGCAACGTGTGCACATACCCTAATACCACCTGTAACCCACCAACTCTCGTTGTTTGTTTTTTCAGTTTTTCATTTAATAGTTTATATAATCTGAAAACCTTTGCAGTGCGGTGTACTTTTCATGAAACATTTCTCAATGATTTGCAATCAGACCAAAAGTTTGGACACACCTCATTTAAAGATTTTTCTGTATTTTCGTGACTATGAAAATTGTACATTAACACTGAAGGCATCAAAACTAAGAATTATGAAAATTGTACATTAACACTGAAGGCATCAAAACACATGTGGAATTAACACATGTGGAATTATATACTTTACAAAAAAAGTGTGAAACAAGTGAAATTACGTCTTATATTCTAGGTTCTTCAAAGTAGCCACCTTTTGCTTTGATGACTGCTTTGCACACTCTTGGCATTCTCTTGATGAGCTTCAAGAGGTAGTCACCGGGAATGGTCTTCCAACAATCTTGAAGGAGTTCCCAGAGATGCTTAGCACTTGTTGGCCCTTTTGCCTTCACTCTGCGGTCCAGCTCACCCCAAACCATCTTGATTGGGTTCAGGTCTGGTGACTGTGGTGTGACTCTCCTTCTTGGTCAAATAGCCCTTACACAGCCTGGATGTGTGTTTGGGGTCATTCTCCTGTCGAAAAATAAATGATAGTCCAACTAAACACAAACCGGATGGAATAGCATGCCGCTGCAAGATGCTGTGGTAGCCATGCTGGTTCAGTATGCCTTCAATTTTGAATAAATCCCCAACAGTGTCACCGGCAAAGCACCCCCACACCATCACACCTCCTCCTCCATGCTTCTCGGTGGGAATCAGGCATGTAGAGTCCATCCGTTCACCTTTTCTGCGTCGCACAAAGACACGGTGGTTAGAACCAAAGATCTCAAATTTGGACTCATCAGACCAAAGCACAGATTTCAACTGTTCTAATGTCCATTCATTGTGTTCTTTAGCCCAAACTAGTCTTCTGCTTGTTGCCTGTCCTTAGCAGTGGTTTCGTAGCAGCTATTTTACCATGAAAGCCTGCTGCACAAAGTCTCATCTTAACAGTTGTTGTAGAGATGTGTCTGCTGCTAGAAATCTGTGTGGCATTGACATGGTGTCTTATCTGAGCTGCTGTTAACCTGCGATCTCTGAGGCTGGTGACTCTGATAAACTTATCCTCAGAAGCAGAGGTGACTCTTGGTCTTCCTTTCCTGGGGCGGTCCTCATGTGAGCCAGTTTCTTTGTAGCGCTTGATGGTTTTTGCCACTGCACTTGGGGACACTTTCAAAGTTTTCCCAATTTTTTGGACTAACTGACCTTAGGATTTGTATTATGGCAAGAAAAAAGAAGCTAACAGTCTATTCAGTAGGACTATCAGCTGTGTATCCACCAGACTTCTGCACAACACAACTGATGGTCCCAACCCCATTTATAAGGCAAGAAATCCCACTTATTAAACCTGACAGGGCACACCTGTGAAGTGAAAACCATTCCCGGTGACTACCTCTTGAAGCTCATCAAGAGAATGCCAAGAGTGTGCAAAGCAGCCATCAAAGCAAAAGGTGGCTACTTTGAAGAACCTAGAATACAAGACATAATTTCACTTGTTTCACACTTTTTGTAAAGTATATAATTCCACATGTGTTAATTCATAGTTTTGATGCCTTCAGTGTGAATTTACAATTTTCATAGTCATGAAAATACAGAAAAATCTTTAAATGAGAAGATGTGTCCAAACTTTTGGTCTGTACTATATATACACACACATACACAGATTGTATATGTAGAATTTACCCCTATTATACAGTTTTAAACTGAATCTAAAAATCATCATTATTTAGATGACTAAGTGTTCCCTGCACTTTGTCAAATATTGTTATCTAATTTTGTGGTGCAACATATGCTAAGCAATTTCACTAGCTCAAGAGGTGTTCACCAATTACTCCGCAGCTTTGCACATTCTGCTGTAATTACTCCCACAGAAGCAAGATAGATATTCCTGAAATGCTTCTCCTCTTCTCTGTGCTCCAAATACCTCCCATGTGTGGCGTACAGGCAGCGATCTCCTGCCTGAATGTCGGTACCCTTTGCCTCACACAGCACATGCCACGGAAGTCACAGAACTTCCCATCAAGCCTGAAGTGAAAATCCACTTAGTGCAACGCTATCAGGAAGAATCTATAAACTGATAATAAATTGCCACTACTGCCAGCTTTCCTCCATGGATATCAAGCTACCGTGTGTAGATTTTAACTTTAGAATCTCTCGCTCTCTAATAAATAAATACATACATTTATACATGTATAAAGCTCTGGCAAAAATTAAGACACTACCACATCAAAACCCTGTCATGGGCAGCCCAATCTCCAGACCTGAAGCCCATTGAATACCTCTGGAATGTAATCAAAAGGATAATGGATAGTCACAAGCAATCAAAGAAAAACTGCTTACCGTATATACTGGAGTATAAGCCGACCCGAGTATAAGCCGACCCCCCTAATTTTGCCACAAAAAACTGGGAAACACGGGTATTACATACCTGGTAATGTGTTTTTTCATGAGACATGACGGCACCACGAGAGAGGGGATCCGCCCATCAAGGACAGGAAACCTTCAAGATAAAAGGGGCGGCTCCTCTCTCCACATCAGTTGTTTTACAGAGTACGAGAGGAACTCCGCTGGTTAGTGTACACATAAATAATACATCCTATACGGTTCTATTCACCGATACCCCAGGGAGTGTATAATACAAATAATGCTAATAATGCACCCAACTAATGACGTGATCAAAAGGGTGGGAATATAAGGGTGCCGTCATGTCTCATGAAAAAACACATTACCAGGTATGTAATACCCATGTTTTTCCATCATACATGACGGCACCACGAGAGAGTTACAGAGATTTGTATTCTCTTCTGGGGAGGGATCACTGCTTGTAACACTCTTCTCCCAAAAGTGAGATCAGAGGTAGCAGATAGGTCTAGCCTATAATGTTTAAAAAATGTAGACGGAGAGGACCAAGTGGCCGCCTTACAGATTTGGTCGATGGTAGCATCTGCTCTCTCCGCCCACGACGTCGCCATGGCCCTCGTGGAGTGGGCTTTCAGACCCTGTGGAACAACCCTGCCTGCACTACTATATGCTAGAATAATGGCCTCTCTCACCCATCTAGCTATAGTCTGTTTTGAGGCTTTAAGGCCCTTCCTTGACCCCTGGAATGAAACAAATAAAGCCCTCTGTTTCCTCCAGGATTTAGTCACCTCTAGATACTGTAGGATACATCTCCTAACGTCTAGGCAATGGAGTCTCTCCTCTTTTTTGTTACTGGGATTGGGACAGAAAGAGGGTAGGGTTATATCCTGAGCTCTATGGAATCTCGATACCACTTTGGGGAGATATGCCGGATCTAATTTTAATACAACCCTATCGTCCATAATTTGTGTGTAAGGGGGGTCAGCTGACAACGCGTGTAAATCCCCCACCCTTCGGGCCGACGTAAGTGCCACTAACAAAGCTGTTTTTAATGTTAGTATTTTATCAGAAGTTGTATTTAACGGCTCAAAGGGGCTTTCCATCAGGGCAGTTAACACTAGATTTAGATCCCATGGTGGAGGAGTAGGAGATGGGACAGAGTCAGCTCTACTACAGGCTCGGATAAACCTCACCACCCACCTATTACTTGCCAGGTCACAGTTGAATAGGGCTGCTAAGGCTGAAATGTGTACTTTGAGGGTACTAACAGCTAACCCCAGATCTAAGCCCTTTTGCAGGAACTCAAGTATTGCCACTATCGGGACCTCCCCTTCCCGTATTGGCCCTGAGCTGGACAGGAATTTCTTCCATATCCTCCCATAGATCTTGGTCGTTACTGGTTTTCTGCTGCTGAGCAAGGTGGATATTAACCCAGCTGAGAACCCTTCTTTCTCTAGTAACGACCGCTCAAATGCCAGGCTGTCAAATGAAGCCCGGAGTTCTGCGGGTGGTTGAAGGGACCCTGAGTTAGAAGGTCCTGGTCTTCCGGGAGAACCCACGGGTCCGTCACTGACATCACTCTCAGCCAGTAGAACCACGGTCTTTTCGGCCAGAAGGGCGCTATCACGACCACTCTGGCCTTGTCTTCCCTGATCTTCTTCAGAACCACTGGGATTAGACATATCGGTGGGAAGGCATACAGGAGTCCAGATGTCCATTTTATGCTGAAGGCGTCTACTGCCAACGGCCTGTCTGTAGGGTTCAGGGAGCAGAATTTTTGGACTTTCTTGTTGACTTTTGAGGCAAAGAGGTCCACCTTGGGTTTTCCCCACATGTGCACTATCCGTTGAAAAACGGACTTTTTTAAGGACCATTCCCCTTGCTTCAAGTGGTTCCTGCTTAGAAAGTCTGCCTTTATGTTGTCCACACCTCGGATATGCAGGGCCGATAATGACAGGAAGTGCTTTATGGCTAGAGACATGAGTCTTGTGGTTATTTGCATCAGTGCCCGAGAGCGGGTGCCTCCCTGGTGTTTCACGTATGCGACCGCTGTTCGGTTGTCCGATAGAACTCTCACATGATGCCCTGCCAAGTGTGGAAGTAATCTCTCTAGCGCCCTTTCTATTGCTAGGAGCTCCCACTCGTTTGAGGATAGATCTTTCTCCTCTTGAGCCCAGGGGTCTTGGACCCATAGTGTGTCTGAGTGAGCTCCCCATCCCCATGGACTGGCGTCCGTTGTGATTACCATGGAGGCTGTGAATGTCCAGGGAACTCCTCTGGGGGATGACTCTATCTGTAACCACCATCTGAGAGATTGGAGCACAGAGAGTGGGAGAGTGAGCTTCTGCTCTAACTGTCCCTGAAGTTCTCGGTCATTCTGCAGCACACACCATTGCAGTTCTCTTGCATGGAACTGGGCCCATTTTACTGCCGGTATGCAGGAGGTTAGGGACCCTAACACCGACATGGCCCTTCTCAAGGTCATTTCCGGCTTTTTTAATGTGGCCATAATCATCTGTTTGATTTTTCCTCTTTTTCTTCTGGGAGGCGGCACTCCTGTGTCACGGAGTCCACCGTTATCCCCAGGAAATTCTGGACCATTGCCGGCTCTAACTTGGACTTCTTGAGATTTAGTTGCCATCCCAGTGTCTGAAGAGTGTCCATCACTATCCTGACCTGCTCCTGACAGTGAGAAAAGTTCTTTCCCACTATCAGGAAGTCGTCCAAGTAGGGAATTATTAGAGTGTCCTTTTCCCTGAGATGTGCTGTGACCTCTGCAATCCGCTTCGTAAATACGCGTGGGGCGGTTGCTATCCCAAAGGGCAGAGCCCTATACTGGAAGTGACGCAGCTGGGACCCCATCTGAACTGCCACTCTGAGGAACTGACGATCTTGCTGTCTGATTGGGACGTGATAATAAGCGTCCTTGAGGTCGAGGACGGACATGTAGCACTGGGGATAGAGAAGTTTCACCGCAGATTTTATGGTCTCCATCTTGAACGATGGTATTACAAGAAATTTGTTGAGGCCTTTTAGATTTATAATTGTCCTCCAAGAGTCGTCCGGTTTTTTTATGAGAAAAAGAGGGGAATAAAATTCTTCCCTCCTTTCATCTATAGGAACTTCTTCCAAGACGTGCTTGTCTAGGAGTGATGTTACTTCCCCCTCCAGACTGTCTTGCTTCTCTTGGGAGGACTGTACTGGGGTCTGCATATACCTTCTTGGAGGCCAGTGGTGAAATTTTAGCTTTAGGCCTGATCCTATGATCTGCCGGATCCATATGCTGGAGGAGATCCTCTCCCAGGCTGGAAGGAAGTGAGAGAGCCTCCCTCCCACCTGAGAAGGACCGTCACTGGGAGGGTTTTTTGGTGTCTCTGGGGGACTTGCCGAAGTAGAAGCCCTTTCCTCCCCTGGGTCGCTTGTCCAGGTTGCTCCTGTCCCGGTCTCTGTATTGCTGCCTTCGGAACTTTTGGCCTCTCCGAAAGGTGCGACGAAAGGGCTGAAACGGCTGTCTTGGGAAGTTCTTCTTTTTATCACCGGCCTTCTCCAGTACCTCATCTAATGCCGGTCCGAACAGGAAGTTTCCCTCACAAGGGAAAGAACAAAGCTTCATTTTGGCCTGAGTGTCCCCTGGCCAGCATTTGAGCCATACGGCACGGCGTCCAGTGTTAGCTAATGCTGCTGATTTTGCTGCCAGCCTAGCAGAGTCTGCTGATGCTTCAGCCAGAAACATAGCCGCTGCCCTCATAGTTGGAAGTGACTCTAGAATAGCTTCCCTGGGAGCTTTTTGCTCCACCTGTTCCTCCAGGTTGTCTATCCAGATCTTAAGGGATCTGGCGACACAAGTGGCCGCGATAGCTGGCCTTAGTGCTCCCGCTGAGGCTTCCCAAGCTGTCTTCAGGGAACTGTCCACCTTCCTGTCCAGAGGTTCTTTTAAAGAACCTAGGTCCTCGAACGGCAGGGAGGACTTCCTGGCCACTTTTGAGACCGCCACATCGATTTTTGGGGCTCTGTCCCAAGATGAGGATGCTTCCTCTTCAAAGGGATACCGTCTTTTAAGGGAGGTAGTTATCTGGGACCTCTTTTCCGGCCTTTGCCATTCCCTTTTGATTAGTTCTTGAATTTGATCATTAACAGGGAATGATCTCCGTTTCTTCTTTTGTAGGCCACTGAACATGAGTTCCTGGGCTGTCTTTTTGGCCTTCTCCTCTACCAGCCCCATGGTAGAGCGAACAGCTTTAATAAGTTTATCTGTAGCCTCTGCCGGAAAGGTGTCTTCCTCCTCAGAGCTACTATCAGAACAGCGGGCCGTGTCAGAATCCTGCTCTGACCCCGAGGAATCCCTTTGGGATGCTATAGAGGGGCTGGATCTGTCCCTGGATCTGGCATCTGTGTCAGGTGTCTGTAATGCTCTTACGGATTTGGAGACTTCGGACTGGATCAGAGATCTTAAGCTGTCCGTAAAGGAGGGTGTTTCCTCCGCCACAGTCTGGTTAATACAGTCCTGACACAGTTTTTTACCCCAAGATGATATTAAGGGCTTTTTACATAAGGGACATTCTCTATTTTTAGTCTTCGTTTTATATTTTTTGGTGACCTCCTATACTCCACCCCGCAATGTATGTAAGAAAAGAGGGGAGAGACGGAGATAAGAGAAGAGAAAAGAACAGGCATTAGCGTACTGGACTTTCTCGTAGTTCACTCACCACTCGGACGTTTTCAAAGTACGGGTACCGTATCCGGAGGTTGGCTGGTCTTCTCCGTGTCTCCCAATGAGACTAGGGACCCCTCCTTGGTATGCCGTATACTGTCCGAGCGGCTTCTGCTGCTGCCATGGCGGGTCTGGCTCTTTTCGCTTGAGCGAGACCGCCTCTCCTGCACCTCCTGCTGTGGCATCACATGCTCTGGCGAGAAACTCTCCATTATACGCACCCGCACGCAACAAGAGTAGTCACCTTCAACCTGCCTGGTTTAGTGACACAGGGCAGCGCAGCTGGCTTGTTTAAATAGATTCACTCTTCTTTTTTTTTTTTTAATGAATCACCTGGTTGATCCTGCTACCATTGGTCGCTTCATTAATCATGAATGATTACCTGGCTGATCGTGCCTGCACCACTTCCGGTGCACGTGAACAATCAACTACCTGGTTGATCCTACGCCTGTCAGCGCGACCCTGCGCTATATGCATATGTCCAAGCGCGCACCTGGCAACCACATCCGGTGCGCGCTTTAATATCCACCATTTACCTGGTTGATCCTGCCTCTGTCTGAGCAGTGCGCGCGCATCCGGACCTTACTTCCGGTGCGCGCTTTCATATCCCCCATTTACCTGGTTGATCCTGCCTGGCAGAGCAGCGCGCGCGCACCCGGCCTCACTACCGATGCGCGCCGCTGTATTATGCTCCAGGCGCGCATCCGGTCACCACTTCCGGTGCGCGCCGCCTTTTTGGGTCCCCCCGGCGTCATGCTCCTGCACGAGGGTTCCCGCTGCCGCCGGCTTCAGCGCCTGTGCGCGCTTTACCTCCAGGCGCGCACCCGGCTCTGCCTGCGGTGCGTGCCGAAGAATCTGTCCCCCCCCTGCTGCGCCCATACGTCCCCGGATACCTGGTGTCAGCTGGAGGGACTTCCGGGAGTATCCACGCCACAACGTCAGGCAGCGCCTATTCACTCACAAGACTCTGCTTCAAACCTCTGCCTCAGGTACCGTCAAGGAGGAGGGGGAAGGGGGGAGACCTGCACTCGACAGGGAGGGCACCAAACCTCCGAGGAGCTTACCTCGCCCGGGCACCGATGTGCCTCACGGGCTGCATGGCCACCTTTGGTCAACAGGGGGGGCACCATAAAGTGACCCCCGTGGACAGGCAGGATTTCTGCTCGACAGGGGGGGAACGCGCCTGCGGCCCCCGTGGAGTATCTTCACCCGGGCGTTCGCCTCGCGGGCTGTGGCCATGCTTCGCTCAGGGGGGGCATGATATACATTGACCCCCGAGGCGACTACGGGTACCTGGTGACGGGTGCAGCAGACAGCGCCTGCCCAAATCCACCCGACCCAGGCCCCGGCATCCTCTTCTGTCTTCAGACGACTTCCATCTTGAGGGTTCCCCGTCAAGGACAGGAAACCAACTGATGTGGAGAGAGGAGCCGCCCCTTTTATCTTGAAGTTTCCTGTCCTTGATGGGCGGATCCCCTCTCTCGTGGTGCCGTCATGTATGATGGAAAAAACTTATTGACTCGAGTATAAGCCTAGGGTAGGAAATGCAGCAGCTACCGGTTAATTTCAAAAATAAAAATAGATGCTCCATACCGTTCATTATTGCCTCATAGATGCTCCATATAAAGCTGTGCCACATATAATGCTCTGCACTATTCATTATGGCCCCATAGATGTTCCATATAAAGCTGTGCCATATATAGTGCTCTGCACCGTTCATTATTGCCCCATTAATGATCCATAGAAAGCTGTGTTATATAGAATGCTCTGCAAAAAAAATAAAAATAAAAAAGACATACTCACCTCTCTTGCTTGCAGCTCCTCAGCGTCCCGTCTCGGCGTCGCCGTCTCTCCGCACTTACTGTTCAGGCAGAGGGCGTCGCGCACACTAGTACGTAATCGCGCCCTCAGACCTGAACAGTCAGAGCCAGAGGACGGGAAGACGCAGCGGCGCTCGGCGTGTGGAACGTGAACAGGTAAATATGTAATACTCACCTGCTCCCGGCGTCCCTGGCAGCTTCTCCATCTTCCGGACAGATGGTCTCCGGCGCCCGCAACTTCTTCCTGTTGTAAGCGGTCACGTGGGACCGCTCATTACAGAAATGAATATGCGGCTCCACCCCTATGGGAGTGGAGTCCATATTCATTACTTTAATGAGCAGTCCCACGTGACCGCTGAACAGGGGATGAGCTGCGGCACCGAAGACCGTGGGACGGGCAGGGGGAGCGCCAGGAGCGCCGGGACTAGGTGAGTATATGACAGTCCTCTCTCCCTCTCACCCGCCGACCCCACCACCGATCATGACTCGAGTATAAGCCAAGAGGGGCACTTTCAGCCCAAAAATTTGGGCTGAAAATCTCGGCTTATACTCGAGTATATACGGTACATTTTTGCACCAGAAGCAGTGTGAAAAACTGGTGGAAAGCATGCCAAGACACATGAAAGCTGTGATTAAAAATCATGGTTATTCCACAAAATATTGATTTCTGAACTCTTCCCGAGTTAAAACATTGGTATCGTTGTTTCTAAATGATTATGAACTTGTTTTCTTTGCATTATTTGAGGTCTGAAAGCACTGCTTTATTGTTTGTTTGTTTTTTTTTATTTTGACCACTTCAGAAAAACAAAAAACAAAATTTATTGCTTGGAAATTCGGAGACATGTTGTCAGAAGTTTATAGAATAAAAGAACAATTTACATTTTACTCAAAAAATATACCTATAAAAGAGAAAAATCAGACAAACTGAACATTTTGCAGTGGTCTCTTAATTTTTGCCAGAGCTGTATGTATGTATGTATGTACGTGTATATATATATATATCTATATAATTGTCTAAGCGGTACTTCTGTCTGTCTGTCTTTCTGTCTGTAACGGAAATCCCACGTCGATGATTGGTCGTGGCTGCCAAGTCATCTGGGTAATTTTGCAATGCATCGCTGGGAACGGAAGCTGGCGGCAGCAGCGCGCGCATCGGGACAGCTTAGCTGGGCGCTGGCGGGTGAGTATATCACTATTTTTTACTTTTTTTTTTTAAACAGAGATATGGTGATTGGTCGTGGCAATGGTCGTGGGCATTTTGCGACTTGGATTTCCATGACAGACAGAGGCTGCGACCAATGAATATCTGTGACAGACAGACGGACAGACAGAAAGACAGACAGACAGACAGACGGAAGTGACCCTTAGACAATTATATAGTAGATAAATATATATAAGAAATATGGTGCAAATTGTGAGGCAGTGAATAAATGCAAATAAATCCAATTGAAGTACAAAAATGTGTGAGTGTATAAACCTAGCCCACATGTACTATATACCAGAACCAAGGTATATAACTAACGATGATGTATGTACTATTCAGAGTAAAAGGTAAAAGAGAGGGGCCAAAGTGTATGTCATACGACTTAGGCTACGTTCACATTAGCGTCATGCGACGCTGCGTTGCCGACGCACGACAACGCATGCGTCATGCGCCCCTATATTTATCATTGGGGACGCATGCGTTGCGTTGTCGTGCGTTTTCAGTAAAACGCACGACGCATGCGTCGTTTCACCGCACCTGAGTGGCGTCGGAGACGCTACCATGTTGCATTTTTGTAGCGTCCAAAAACGCATGCGTCGCACTTGCGTCGCCATTGCGTTAAAATCTCCATTGAAACACATTGACAACGCACTTGCGTCGCGTGTGTGCGTCGTTACATAAAATTAAACAAAAGGTGTCTAGACAGTGCAAACTGTGAGAAAAACATCCCCCATATATAAAGAAAATTTTTGGATTGTTTGTCACTTCTGCAGCAGGCTACACAACAGTCTACATCAGACCAGACACACCAGAGCAACTGTTTTCTCATCCGCTGTCCACAGATGTAAGTATAGAATGATTCTGTGCATTTTCTACATGTGTTTTAAAATTATTTTTGCAAGTTGTGTATTATATTCTGCACTGTTTAAAGATAGTGTGGTATTTTTAGTCTGGTTGTGATGTATGGCGTTGTATAGGATGGTGTTTCATTGTCTGCGGCCTTGATTATTGTTCTTTCCAGGATAGAATTTTAGTTTCCATTTTTTGGTTTGGTGGTGTTTTTTGTATTCAGTTGTGATGTTTTATTCTTGCATTATATGATGGCGTTTAATAGTCTCCGGCCCTGACGGTTTTATTGTAAAGTATGGTAGTGTATAGAATTATTCTGCGCCCTTGTTACATTTAATAATTTTTTATTGCAAGTTGTGTATTATGTTCAGCACTGTGGTTGTGTAAAGACATTGTTGTATATATCTGGTTGTGATGTATGGCGTTGTATGTCCTTTTATTGTCTCCGGCCCTGTCGGTTTTATTGTAAAGTATGGTGTGTTATTTGTTAATTTTTACCTTTCAAAAATTTATTGTATTTTTTTGGGTTGCTTGCTCAGTGCATTACTGTACTTTTAAAAAAAAAAAAAACACTCTTAGTATTACTACATTGGGTCTGTTGTAGATTAGTTTTCTTATCTTTAGGCTTTTGTTTACTCTGGCATTGGGTTGTCTCATTGGGTTGTCTCAGCCATTGTTTCTTTAATTTAATCAATGTTGCAGTGTTGTTTGCTCAGCGTTAGTAGTTGGAGTGCAATGTTCTTTGTGGTTTAAATGAAAAGTTTTTTTTTTTTTATATTGCTGGATTGTGCATAGGAGCATACGATCAATTATTTTGTTCTTTATTTCAGAATTGCATTTGTCATGGCCAGCGGCAGCGATTCCAGCCACACCCCACCGCTGAGGAGTCCGGTGAGTACATGATCTACTATTACTATATTCGCTGTCATTTGTAGATGGGTCACTCAACTTTTTTGTAAACTATTTTGCAGGCTTCTTCAAGTGAGGAGGAGAGCCAGGAGGAAGAGAGGGAGCAGCAGCAGGGACCACGGGGCCAAGCTGTGGTTGCAGGACGGAGAGTAAGTTTTTATTTCAAACCTATTTATTTTTGTGGTTTATTTATTTTTTTTTTGCGGGTATGGGGGGTGGTGGGATGGGGTGGTGTTGTGTGTGGTAGGTGGCGGTGGAGGAGGTAGGGACAACTTTTATTTATCTTGCAAAAATTAATATTTTCCATTTTTTCTAGGTTTCACAACGGGCCCTGGATGAACCCCTGGACATAGACCTCATGGTGGCATCCATAGAGGAACGGGGCCCGTTGTGGGACAGCCGTGACCACCGGCACGCGGACCAGGGCATATTGCGGCGTCTGTGGAAAGAGGTGGCACAATTGCTGTGGGATGGCTTCGACAGCGCTTCCTCCACGGTCCAAGCTAGTTTTCGTAAGTATTTCCAAAATGCTGCTGTGACCCATCATGCCAGGATTACATAACCGTCTGTGATGTCTTCTATTGGTATTGCACACGGTTGCGTAATCGTTGTCAATATATTCTCTTAATTTTTTTTTAATTTTTTTATTTATTTATACACAGTTAGAAAACTGAGGACCAGATGGCGCTCCATGAAGGACCGTTTCAAGAGGGGCCTGAAAAAGGAGGGACAGGCCCGTAGTGGTGCTGCGGCTTCAAGGACCTCGGTGTACAAGTATAACCGTATACTGCAGTTCTTGCGACCGGTCCTTAAAAGCAGAGAGTAAGTATAGTACCTATGCACACACCTAGTTTTTACAACATTCATATTCACATACTACATTCCAGCCACGTAGCTTATTGCCCAGCCATTTATTTTGGCAAGTACAAAGTATAGAAATGAACAACAAAAGGCAAGTTCACCGAGGCGTGAAAAGTTAAAAAATACATACTTTTATCCTCTTCAATCTTAAGCAGAGGATGAAACATCAGCACAATACAATAGACACTATCTACGCGTTTCAGGTGGCAGGGAGCATCAGACCTGAAACGCGTAGATAGTGTTTTTATTGTATTGTGCAGATGTTTCATCCTCTGCTTCTGATTGAAGTGAATAAAGTATTTTGTTTTTACTTTTCACGCCTCGTTGACCTCGAATTTAGATTCATTTCTGGTCTTCTCACACTTGACACAGCGGCTCCCTTCTGGGATTACTACAATGGTGAGCTTGACTAGCAATTTCCCTGAAATCTGAAGTATACAGAACACAGAAAGATAGTAGATTGGCCATGCCCAGCCAATATTTCATAGTGGAGTAGTATAGTGCCTATCCAGGTGTATCCCAGATTTAGTTATACACAAAAAATTAAAATATTATAGACACGGCAAACATTCCACTGCAAGGCAGGTTATGTTCCCATGGTTGCTCAGCTCGCAGGACCTGTGATGACGTCTCGGTCACATGACCGTGACGTCATGGCAATTCCAACGTAAGCATAATTGTCTGGCGTTACAAACCGCAACCATGGGTGACTATTTTGAATTAAATAAATGCATTTTTTTTAATATTGATGGTGCATATGCAGTGTCAATATTAAAAATCGGTTAATATTAATGGCGGTAATGGTTACCTGACGGTAAAGTTAATTAATGACTCATGTGAAATGTGATATTTAGTATACTAATGCTTTCCTTATGTTTTCACAGAACACACAGCAGCACCCGCGAGACTGTCCGACCCTCTGGAGCGGTCCTTCGTGAAGCGCCATCTGAAGCGTCGCAGCCATCCCACAGCGAGAGCAGGTCTGCACCACCACAATCTGGCGAACCGGCAGCCGGCCCATCAGATGTTCCCCTGGCCGAGGCCTCTGTCGCTCCTTCCTTCGGGTCTTCCCGACAGCGTCAGCGGGCCTCGGACAGGGCGGTCATGCCCGAATTTTTACATTTGAGCACCGTATTTCAGAATGGTTTCAAGGCGCTGTGCGATAAAATGTCCAATATCGAACGGCGTCTTGAAAACATCGAAACGGATCTCGCGAGGCCGGCCAAACATTTTTTTAATGCCATTCACAACGGGATGGTTGAACATCTTACGCCGGAACTCCAGATTTCGGTCATGCAGGGCTGCAACAATGTTTATGTCACTGCTCTGCAGCAGGCTCGGGTCATGCAGTCAGCGACAAATGTGCCCACAGTACCATCGCTGGCTGCCATGACTCCGACTCCTGCTGCAGAGCACCACCACAGAGCTCCGCGTGCCGAGGGCCACCGCCACCGCCACCACAGAACAGAGCCCCAAAGGTCGGAGCAAGACAGGCCTTCAAGGGCACACGGGCACAGACGGGAAGCTGACCCACACCCAGAGGGAGAGAGGAGGAAAAAAAAGAAGACGACGACGACAAGTACTACGACCTTGGCTATGGCTGCTCCCACAACTACCACCAGAACACAGCCTGGGTCGACCCGGAGCACACCAAGTACCCAGGCTGGGTCTACACGGAGCACACCCAGTACCCAGCCTGGGTCTACAAGGAGCACAACTTCACAGCCTGGGTCGACCCGGAGCCGGAGTAGCCAGCCAAGGACACTGGTCGTCCCTCCTCCTCCCTCACCTCCTGCTTTGTCAGTCTCGCCACCATGGATTGATGTCAGCATCCCGTCAAGTGTCATTGACTATGCTGCTGCTTCCTCCCCCTCGTCCTCCTCCTCGGTCTCCTCCACACCCACCAGAAGTGAGGGATATCAATCCCCTTTAGTTGTGGATGTGGATACCCCCTAATTAAATTTCCCTATGTTTTTTCCTGTCCGTAAATAAAAGTTATTTTTTTTTAAAAAATTGGTTTTTATTGTCTCAAATAAAGTTTGCACCAAATCACACCTTGCGCCGTATACACAAATATTGTCTTTGTAACACCTGATGTGCAAGGTCTGACAATATTTTTTTCATTTTTTTTTATTAATTGTTTTATAGGGCTGGCGCTCATTGTACTATCAGCTGTTACAAACACAACCAGCATTGCTCAATATGTCAAGTTTAAAATGTACCATCACACAACGATTTCAGTATAGATAAAGTTGGTTTTTTTGTGTAACCAACGTTATCTTTTCTGTAATCGTAAAACGATTGAGCCCCTGCTGTGAGATTTTTGGTGTCAGCGAATGATTAGGATTTTTTTTTGGTACCCACGCTGTCATTGTTGGATCGGCGAGTTAGACACCGATCCAGCGATGTCTTTATTTTAAAATAGGTAATATTGGGTTACTAGCGCAGTGTTTTAAACACTCAAATAAAAATTAAACAATACCCCACAAATATAAAAAGGTGTCAACCACGTCCCTCGCCGTCATCTTTCCGCAATGACTGACACTGTGATTCCCGCCCGTAAAGCAGAGCACACCGTTGACTAATTAATAATAAACGCTGTGCTGTGGTTTAGGGCTGGCACAGTACGGAAAGCTGACGGCGATGAACGTGTCACACATCGAAATAAAATGGTTTTTTGTATTTTTAATAACTACATTTACAATGGTAAACATCGTGAGTGCGGCCATGCGCTTCATAACATTACCCAGATTACACGGGTCTTGCTCTTTTTTGGTCGCTGGAGAGCTGTCTGTGTGACAGCTCTCCAGCAACCACGCGACAAATAAACAACGATCACGGTCCGGTCGTATCACTGGTCGGTATCGTTGGATAATAGTTTTATTAATGTACCTTAAAGGGAACCTGTCACCTGAATTTGGCGGGACTGGTTTTGGGTCATATTGGCGGAGTTTTGGGGTGTTTGATTCACCCTTTCCTTACCCGCTGGCTGCATGCTGGCCGCAATATTGGATTGAAGTTCATTCTCTGTCCTCCGTAGTACATGCCTGCACAAGGCAAGATTGCCTTGCGCAGGCGTGTGCTATGGAGGACAGAGAATGAACTTCAATCCAATATTTCGGCCAGCATGCAGCCAGCGGGTAAGGAAAGGGTGAATCAAACACCCCAAAACTCCGCCAATATGACCCAAAACCAGTCCCACGAAATTCAGGTGACAGGTTCCCTTTACAAGATTGCACCTTGTGCAGGCATGTACTACGGAGGACAGAGAATGAACTTCAATCCATTATTGCAGCCAGCGTGCAGCCAGCGGGTAAGGAAAGGGTGAATCAAAAACCCCCAAACCCCGCCTCCATGGCTGAAGATTGTTCCCTCCAAATCCAGGTGACAGTGTCCCTTTAATAAAAAAGTGTGAAACAACTGAAAATATGTCTTATTTTCTAGGTTCTTCAAAGTAGTCACCTTTTGCTTTGATGACTGCTTTGCATACTCTTGGCATTCTCTTGCTGAGCTTCAAGAGGTAGTCACCGTAAATGGTTTTCACTTCACATATGTGCCCTGTCAGGTTTAATAAGTGGGATTTTTTGCCTTATAAATGGGGTTGGGACCATCAGTTGTGTTGAGCAAAAGTCTGGTGGATACACAGCTGAATAGACTGTTAGCTGCTTTTTTCTTGCCATAATACAAATTCTAAGTAAAGAAAAACGAGTGGCCATCACTACTTTAAGAAATGAAGGTCAGTCAGTCCAAAAAATTGGAAAAACTTTGAAAGTGTCCCTAAGTGCAGTTGCAAAAACCATCAAGCGCTACAAAGAACCTGGCTCACTTGAGGACCACCCCAGGAAAGGAAGACCAAGAGTCACCTCTGCTTCTGAGGATAAGTTTATCCGAGTCACCAGTCTCAGAAATTGCAGGTTAACAGCAGCTCAGATTAGAGACCAGGTCAATGCCACACAGAGTTCTAGCAGCAGACACATCTCTACAGCAACTGTTAAGAGAAGACTTTGTGCAGCAGGCCTTCATGGTAAAATAGCTGCTAAGAAACCACTGCTAAGGACAGGCAACAAGCAGAATAGACTGGTTTGGGCTAAAGAACACAAGGAATGGACAATAGACCAGTGGAAATCTGTGCTTTGGTCTGATGAGTCCAAATTTGAGATCTTTGGTTCCAACCACCGTGAAGCATGGAGGAGGTGTGATGGTGTGGGGGTGCTTTGCTGGTGACAGTTGGGAATTTATTCAAAATTGAAGGCATACTGAACCAGCATGTTTACCACAGCATCTTGCAGCGGCATGCTATTCCATCCGGTTTGCGTTTAGTTGGACTATCATTTATTTTTCAAAAGGACAATGACCCCAAACATACCTCCAAGCTGTGTAAGGGCTATTTGACCAAGAAGGAGAGTGATGGGGTGCTACGCCAGATGACCTGGCCTCCAGTCACCAGACCTGAACCCAATCGAGATGGTTTGGGGTGAGCTGGACCGCAGAGTGAAGGCAAAAGGGCCAACAAGTGCTAAGCATCTCTGTGAACTCCTTCAAGATTGTTGGAAGACCATTCCCGGTGACTACCTCTTGAAGCTCATCAAGAGAATGCCAAGAGTGTGCAAAGCAGTCATCAAAGCAAAAGGTGGCTACTTTGAAGAACCTACAATATAAGACATTTTCAGTTGTTTCACACTTTTTTGTTAAGTATATAATTCCACATGTGTGAATTGATAGTTTTGATGCCTTCTGTGTGAATTTACAATTTTCAGTCATGAAAATACAGAAAAATCTTTAAATGAGAAGGTGTGTCCAAACTTTGGTCTGTACTATATATATATATATATATATATATATATATATATATATATATATATATAATTGCCTAAGGGTTTTTCCGTCTGTCTGTCTGTCTGTCTGTCTTTCTGTCTGTCCTGGAAATCCCGGCTCTCTGATTGGTCGAGGCCGCCAGGCCTCGACCAATCAGTGACCGGCACAGCATCGACGTAGAAATCCCGCGTCTCTGATTGGTCAAGGCCACCAGGCCTCGACCAATCAGCAACGGGCACAACGACGATGATGTCATAAAGGACGTAGAAATCCCGCGTCTGATTGGACGGGCACAGCGACGATGATGTCATAAAGGACATAGACATCTCACGTTTATGATTCAGTGACGGGCACAGTATCGACGTAGATGTCATAATGGTTGCCGTGGTGACGATGATGTCATAAAGGTTGCCTCGATCAATCAGCGACGGGCACAGTCTGCCGCGAATTCTGGAATCATCATTGTCCATATATTCCGTGGACATGCATATTCTAGAATACCCGATCATATAATATAATATTATATATATATATATATATATATATATATATATATATATATATATATATATATATATATATATACACACACACACAGTGGGGCAAAAAAGTATTTAGTCAGTCAGCAATAGTGCAAGTTCCACCACTTAAAAAGATGAGAGGCGTCTGTAATTTACATCATAGGTGGACCTCAACTATGGGAGACAAACTGAGAAAAAAAAAATCCAGAAAATCATATTGTCTGTTTTTTTAACATTTTATTTGCATATTATGGTGGAAAATAAGTATTTGGTCAGAAACAAAATTTCATCTCAATACTTTGTAAAATATCCTTTGTTGGCAATGACAGAGGTCAAACGTTTTCTGTAAGTCTTCACAAGGTTGCCACACACTGTTGTTGGTATGTTGGCCCATTCCTCCATGCAGATCTCCTCTAGAGCAGTGATGTTTTCGGCTTTTCGCTTGGCAACACGGACTTTCAACTCCCTCCAAAGGTTTTCTATAGGGTTGAGATCTGGAGACTGGCTAGGCCACTCCAGGACCTTGAAATGCTACTTACGAAGCCACTCCTTCGTTGCCCTGGCGGTGTGCTTTGGATCATTGTCATGTTGAAAGACCCAGCCACGTTTCATCTTCAATGCCCTTGCTGATGGAAGGAGGTTTGCACTCAAAATCTCACGATACATGGCCCCATTCATTCTTTCATGTACCCGGATAAGTCGTCCTGGCCCCTTTGCAGAGAAACAGCCCCAAAGCATGATGTTTCCACCACCATGCTTTACAGTAGGTATGGTGTTTGATGGATGCAACTCAGTATTCTTTTTCCTCCAAACACGTCAAGTTGTGTTTCTACCAAACAGTTCCAGTTTGGTTCCATCAGACCATAGGACATTCTCCCAAAACTCCTCTGGATCATCCAAATGCTCTCTAGCAAACTTCAGACGGGCCCGGACATGTACTGGCTTAAGCAGTGGGACACGTCTGGCACTGCAGGATCTGAGTCCATGGTGGCGTAGTGTGTTTCTTATGGTAGGCCTTGTTACATTGGTCCCAGCTCTCTGCAGTTCATTCACTAGGTCCCCCCGCGTGGTTCTGGGATTTTTGCTCACCGTTCTTGTGATCATTCTGACCCCACGGGGTGGGATTTTGCGTGGAGCCCCAGATCGAGGGAGATTATCAGTGGTCTTGTATGTCTTCCATTTTCTAATTATTGCTCCCACTGTTGATTTCTTCACTCCAAGCTGGTTGGCTATTGCAGATTCAGTCTTCCCAGCCTGGTGCAGGGCTACAATTTTGTTTCTGGTGTCCTTTGACAGCTCTTTGGTCTTCACCATAGTGGAGTTTGGAGTCAGACTGTTTGAGGGTGTGCACAGGTGTCTTTTTATACTGATAACAAGTTTAAACAGGGGCCATTACTACAGGTAATGAGTGGAGGAAAGAGGAGACTCTTAAAGAAGAAGTTACAGGTCTGTGAGAGCCAGAAATCTTGATTGTTTGTTTCTGACCAAATACTTATTTTCCACCATAATATGCAAAAAAAATGATAAAAAACAGACAATGTGATTTTCTGGATTTTTTTTTCTCAGTTTGTCACCCATAGTTGAGGTCTACCTATGATGTAAATTACAGACTCCTCTCATCTTTTTAAGTGGTGGAACTTGCACTATTGCTGACTGACTAAATACCTTTTTGCCCCACTGTATATGTATATATATATATATATATATATATATATACACATACATACACACACACACACAGTGCCTTGCAAAAGTAAAGTATCCGACCCCCTTGAACTTTTCAACCTTTTCTCACATATGCTTCAAACAAGAATACCGAATGTAAATTTTTGGTGAAGAATCATCAAGTGGAACACAATTGTGAAGTTGAATTAAATTTATTGGTTATTTAAAAGTTTTGCGGAAAATCAAAAACTGAGAAGTGGGGCATGCAATATTATTCAGTTGTAAATATTTATTCATTACATAGTGGAATGTATTGAGAAAAATAAAACCTAAAAATGATCAACGTAAATCACAACTAATATCCCACGGAGGTCTGGAGTTGGAATGATGCTCAAAATCAAAGTGTAAAGTGAAGTTATAGGCTGAATCACCTTCAGTGGAAATGCATCAAGAAGAGGAAATGATGCTCAGTAGTGTGTGGCCTCCACATGCCTGTATGACTTCCCTACAACGCCTGGGCATGCTTCTGATGAGGCGGCGTATGGTCTCCTGAGGGATCTCCTCCCTGACCCGGACTAAAGCATCTGCTAACTCCTGGACAGTCTGTGGTGCAACGTGACATTGGTGGATGGTGCGAGACATGATGTCCTAGATGTGTTCAATCAGATTCAGGTCTGGGGAATGGGCAGGCCAGTCCATAACTTCAATGCCTTCATCTTCATGCTGACACACTCCAGCCACCTGAGTTGTGGCATTGTCCTGCATTAGAAGGAACCCAGGGCCAACCGCACCAGCATATGGTCTCACAAGGGGTCTGAGGATCTCATATCAGAACCTGCTTTCATCTGCGAAGAGCACAGGGCGCCAGTGGCGATTTGCCAATCCTGGTGTTCTGTGGCAAATGCCAAGAATCCATCACGGAGTTGGGCTTTGAGCACAAACCCCATTTGTGGACGTCGGTTTCTAACCATTTGTGCAGACACATGCACATTTCTGGCCTGCTGGAGGTCATTTTGCAGGGCACTGGCAGTGATCCTCCTAATTCTCCTTGCACAAAGGCTGAGGTAGCGGTCCTGCTGCTGGGTTGTTTCCCTCCAACGGCCCCCTCCATATCTCCTGGTGTACTGGTCTGTCTCCTGGTAGCGCCTCCAGCCTCTGAACACTACGATGACAGACACAGCAAACCTTCTTGCCACAGCTCGCATTGATGTGCCATCCTGGATGAGCTGCACTACCTGATCCACTTGTGTGGGTTGTAGAGTCTTTCTCATGCTACCACGAGTGGGAAAGCCCAACAAACATTCAAAAATGACCAAAACATCAGCCAGAAAGCATTTGTACTGAGATATGGTCTGTGGTCCCCACCTACAGAAGCATTCCTTTATTGAGTGTGTCTTGATAATTGCTAATAATTTCCATCTGTTGTCTATTCCATTTGCACAACAGCATGTGAAATTGATTGTTAAACAGTGTTGCTTCTTAAGTGGGCAGTTTGATTTCACAGAAGGTTGATTTACTTGGAGTTATATTCTGTTGTTTAAGTGTTCCCTTTATTTTTTGAGCAGTGTATAATGTGTGCATAAACAAAAAAGATCAGCTAATTTTTTTAAAAACATCAGGTGCAATGTAAAAGGTTGGCCAAACTTATATATGCCATTGTAACATAACTGGATTTAAACAATGGTCATCTTCTGTTGACAATCTTTCTTTTTTTTTTAATCTGCCATATTAATTACAATAAGCAAAAGGTATTTGGTAATTTATATATGGTTTTGTATATTTTGTATATCTACCAGTCAATAAAAGAAAGACACGAAACTAAAGGTACCGTCACACTAAGCGACGCTGCAGCGATACCGACAACGATGTCGATCGCTGCAGCGTCGCTGTTTGGTCGCTGGAGAGCTGTCACACAGACAGCTCTCCAGCGACCAATGATGCCGGTAACCAGGGTAAACAGAGTTACTAAGCGCAGGGCCGCGCTTAGTAACCCGATGTTCACCCTGGTTACCGTTGTAAATGTAAAAAAACAAACACTACATACTTACATTCCCGGTGTCTGGTCAGGTCCCTCACCTTCAGCTTCCAGCACTGACTGAGCGCCGGCCGTAAAGTACAGCGGTGACGTCACCGCTGTGCTCTGCTTTACGGCTGGCCGGCGCTGACCAGTCAGTGCGGGAAGCTGAAGGCGAGGGACCTGACCAGACACCGGAAATGTAAGTATGTAGTGTTTGTTTTTTTACATTTACAACGGTAACCAGGGTAAACATCGGGTTACTAAGCACGGCCCTGCGCTTAGTAACGTTTACCCTGGTTACCAGTGACGACATCGCTGAATCGGCGTCACACACGCCGATTCAGCGATGTCAGCGGGAGATTCAGCGATAAAATAAAGTGCTGGACTTTCCCCAGCGACCAACGATCTCCCAGCAGGGGCCTGATCGTTGGTCACTGTCGCACATAACGATTTAGTTAACGATATCGTTGCTACGTCACAAAAAGCAACGATATCGTTAACAATATCGTTATGTGTGAAGGTACCTTTAGCAAACCTAGGAAGAAAATTGTATGAATACAACAAGCACATGATCCAAAGAAATTAAGTTTAAGTTAATTATGTTAATAGTGGACTAAATCCCACTGTCAGCCTTGTGACTGAGTCATGAGAACCCAGCAATGTTATACAACAACAAAAAATGATGAATAGTGGGATTTACAATTACTGTTAATTGTTTCAGCTGTAAAAATAAGAGTCACACTGGCAGCCATAAGTATAGGTCTCCATATGACATGAAATACTAAGTTACTTAATACTTCTATATTGCTTTTGGATATGCTCTAGTGCAGGGGTTCCCAACTCCAGTCCTCAAGGCCCACCAACAGGTCATGTTTTCAGGATTTCCTTAGTCTTGCCCAGGTAATAATTGCATCACCTGTGCAATGCAAAGGAAATCCTGAAAACATGACCTGTTGGTGGGCCTTGAGGACTGGAGTTGGGGACCCCTGCTCTAGTGTTATAGCTGATCAGTGGATATACACAGTTCAAAAAAAAAATAAACAATTAAGGGAGTACTTAAAGGTTATTCCCCCCATTTCCAACATCCTATGCCAAAATGTAGTAGCTGTAATAATAATAATAATATTAGCAAATACCTCCAATTAGAAATGTCCTGTAGTTTTTCTGATTTGCTCTGTCTCTTTCAGGCATTGCAGGACTTTAGGTATGACCACTAGCAACTAGCTGTCACTATATCAGTGGTCATATCCATGGATACCTAAGATCCTGCAATGCCTGCACATGAAAAAAAGAGGCAGCAAATCAGAAAAACTTTACTACAGTTCTAATTTTAGATATTTGCTAATATTATTACACTTACTACATATTTGGATAGGATCTTGGAGAAAGGAATACCCCTTTAAGTAACACATTGAATCTAGATTAAATATTCAAGTTGAAAAATGACTAATAAACATTGAGATATACAATAAAAATAATTATCTTGTGGTGCAGTGCCATAGGAAGCAAAATATCACCATAATATGCTAACCAGTTTAAATACAGACTTTTCATCATCTTGTGTTATTAAACCTCTATTATACTTCTGCTACATTGCTGATCTACTAATAATTTTGACAAGCTCAAAAGCCTTTTCTTGCCAGACAGATTAGAAAGAGATGACAATCGATGCCGTATTAATGGATCTGTTGCCCATTAACTCTAATGCTAAAAAAAAATGGATTCGGCAGAGATCAGTTAGTGCATAATGGACTACAAAGTTTTGTCAGCATAACTTTTTTCCTAATGGATTTCTGCTGGATCCCTTCTAACAGATCATAACTGGACATGTGAACATAGCCTAAAATGTTAGCTCGTCTCAGTAATTCATTTGTAATCTTGCCTGATGAAGGAGCCCATGTGCTCTGACTGCTTACAAATTTTTTTCCAAGTTAGTTAATAAAAGTATCACTTCTACAATACTTTTGTCTTATTTGGGCATAAACGTACTTGCATAGATTGTTTAAATTGTGTACATCAACAGTCAATAAAAAATAAAATTAACGAACTGAAGGCAGGATTCTAATTCACCCCTAACATCATAGTAAAACATTTAAACCCAAGATTGATCCAGTTTGTGCAAACTTCATCACAGCAGTGCAAAATGTGACTCTTATAAGTATTGTGTATGCACTTTTTCACCACCACCCCCATGTGCCTGTCAATGGCAATGGCATCAATGTCTTCATAATCAAGAAACTACCTACACACTCTCTCTCATGATGTGGAGTTTAGAGTGACCCTCTAAGGATATGCATCCCTATAACAGACTAACATATGCTCAGTGTAAACCTGTCCTTATCTGTGAAAAGAACAGGGCACAAATGGTGAAACTGCCAATGTTAGTGTTTCTATTGAATGATAATCAAGATGCAATGTTGGGTTGAGTACTAGTATCGCAACAAGATGTCGGGCCTAGTGATGAGCGAATGTACTCATTGCTTTGGTTTTCCAGAGCACGCTCGGGTGACTTCCGAGTATTTATGACTGCTCGGAGATTTAGTTTTCATCGCGGCAGCTGAATGATTTACAGAGCAAAGTACTGCAGTGCGCAGGCGCCGGGCCTCTATGACCTTTCCGGCGCCAGTACTTTGCTCTGCCCTCAACAGGGCAGACAAAGTACGCCTCCGCCGGAGCCGCAGCGTGAAGACCAGAAGAGGACGTCATGGAATGAAGATAGGAGGCGCCGGAGCGGACCTGAGACGCCCATCGGACCGGACCACAGCGGGACCGCCCCTGGGTGAGTATAATATAACCTCTTTTTCTCCTCTTTCAGGTAACATCGGGAGCTTATCTACAGCATTACAGAATGCCGTAGATAAGCCCCTGATGACGGTGAGCTTACCTCACCATCGATTTTGGGGGTGACAGGTTCCCTTTAAAAGAAAACTACAATTTCTTTGATAAATAACATTGAGCATAAAATATGAAAAGGTATTATTAGTATTTATTATGCTCAGAATATAAGATTCCCATCGGTATGTTTTGGGAGTGTTGGAGAAAACCCACACAAACACGGGGAGAACATAAACTCCTTGCAGATGTTGTTCTTTGTGGGATTTGAACTCAGGACCCCAGCGTTCTGGCTGCAAGGCTGCAGTGCTAACCACTACTGATCCAAAACATGCAATGGTCGGGTTTCCAAGAGAATACATATAGATAATGCAACAGAATGCAATAAATTACCCACCGCCAGTGGTGTTATCCATTAACATAGTATAATCCTGCTTGTGTCAGTTCCAGCCTCCATTATTATTATAGCTTATTATTGATTCTGGACTTCCCATACATTAAGCACACAAACTGTAGTCACACATTTGCCTGTTGGGTTATAGGTTATATTTCGTTTTTAGCTTAATGGAGTAAAGAGAAAACAAAATCTGTTTTTTTAACCATTTTAGACAGGAAAGATTAGTGGAATTCAATATGCACTTTGCCAGTCCTTAAGATGGGAAAATGTTTTTACCTTTTGGAAACTTGCTCAGACTAGAAACAGTTCTAAATGGCAAGTAGCGAGAAATCATAATGGCATGTGGGATGCAGAAGGCATTAGGTTTTATATCTCCAGCATCTCAGGCATGCAAGTCTATTAAATACTGTATAATAAGAGAGCATTATTAAAATACCTGCAACTCTTCTGGATGAATGGGAAACAATTTCCAGAGATCGAATCCAAAATCTAAGAAAATCCTTCCCAGAAGAGTGAGCGCTTTCTGCTGCCCGTGGGACACTAACCTATGTATTTATACCTGTTGATTTAGAATGGGACGTTATAAAATCCCCTATAGGTATAATTATCCCAAATCTGTTGTAGATAGAATGTGTTTGGAAATTGTACCAAGCGGCTAATGATTTTATTTCTTGTACCAAATGGCTGAGTATTTGCCTTTTTTTGGGGGGGGGAAATATAAAAACCACATTATGGTGAAATCTTTGTGCGCAAGGGACAAGGCCGATTTTCAATATTGGATGCTCTTGATTTACGGATCATCAAGTGGCACGGCATTGAAGACAAGCAAACCATGCAGATCACTGCTTGGAATCAGGAATACTTCCAGAAAATCATAGTCTCTTAACACAATTTACTGTGCAATTCACAAATGTAAATCAAACCTCTATCATGTAAAGAAAAAGCCATATATCAACACAATCTAGAAACGCTGCAATTCTCAGAGCCAAAGCTCATTTAGAAAAAAAATGGTAAAAAACAGAAAACTATTCTGTTGTCAGATAATCAAAATGCAAAACTCTTTCTGAAAACCACAGAGCATCCAGCTTGTTATCAGCGCAGTTTGTGCATTGGTGATGGTATGGCGTTGCATTAGTGCCAATGGCATGGGAGCTTACACATCCTGAAGGCATTATAAATGCTGAGCTTTATATAGAGGTTTTATGAGAACATATGCTCCCATCCAGACAATGTCTATCTCAGGGAAAATGTTACATATTTCAGCAACGCAATGCTAATCCACATACTATGCTCATGATTTTCAGTGATCAACTGGCCACCTGCAGACCAGACATTTAACCAACACAAAATATTTGGCGCATTATGAACCCCCCCAAAAAACACAGCAGTGATGACCCCAGACTGTTGAGTTTCTAGTATCCTACATAGAAAAGAATGGGTCAACATTCCTCTCCCAAACCTCCAGGAATAGGTCTCCTCACTTCAAGATATTTACAGATTGTGGTTAAAATAAGAGGGGATGCTACACAATGGTGGACATGGTCCTATCCAAACTTCAAGATGGGTTGCTGCCATTAATTTCTACAATCGTTAATTTTTTCAAATAAAATGGAAAAATGTCCAATCTTCAACTTCTGATCTGAGGTTTGTTATGAATAAAATATGGATATAAGATTTTCAAATCAATGCATTTTTTGTTTTCTTTACGTACGCAACTGAGGCAACTCTATGGTGTCCAATGAGTTTACTGCAACGGAGAATATGCCAAGTGTTTACTCTACGAGGTATTAAAGGAGTTTTACACCATATGAAAAGCCAAGTACATCCAATTTCTCAGACAAGAAGTGTTAATCTGTAACAGTTGAGCTTTAAATTTAAGGACATAATATTAAATTATATGGAACTTCGTTCATTATTTTTAACTAGCTGAAGAGCCCGGCGTTGCCTGGGCATAGTAAATATCTGTGGTTAGTTATAGCACGTCACTTCTCTTATTTTCCCATCACGCCTCTCATTTTCCCAATCACATCTTTAATTTTCCCCCTCACATCTCTCATTTTCTCCCTCACACCTCTCATTTTCTCCCTCACTCCTCTCATTCCCGCCTAACACTTGTCATTTCGACCTCACATCTGTCATTTTCCGATCACTACACTATTTTCCCTCACTCCTCTCATTTTGCACTCACACCTTTTCATTTTCACCTCACACCTCTCATTTTCACCTCAGTATATACATGTTTGTCATTTCCCTTATATATAGTATACACCTGTATGTCATCTCCTGTATATAGTATATACCTGTATGTCATCTCCCCTGTATATAGTATATACCTGCTGTGTGTCAACTCCCCTGTATATAGTATATACCTGTATGTCATCTCCTATATAGTATATACCTGTATGTCATCTCCTCCTATATATAGTATATACCTGTATGTCATCTCCTCCTATATATAGTATATACCTGTATGTCATCTCCTTCTATATATAGTATATACCTGTATGTCATCTCCTCCTGTATATAGTATATGCCTGTGTGTCATCTCCTCCTGTGTATAGTATATACCTGTATGTCATCTTCTATATATAGCATATACCTGTATGTCATCTCCTCCTGTATATAGTATATACCTGTAGGTAATCTGCTCCTGTATATAGTATATACCTGTGTGTCATCTCCTCCTGTATATAGTATATACCTGTATGTCATCTCCTCCTGTATATAGTATGTACCTGTATGTCATCTCCTCCTCTATATAGTATATACCTGTGTGTCATCTCTCCTGTATATAGTATATATCTGTGTGTCATCTCCCCTGTAAATAGTATATACCTGTGTGATCTCCTGTATTAGACCTCGTTAACACGTTATTTGCTCAGTATTTTTACCTCAGTATTTGTAAGATAAATTGGCAGCCTGATAAATCCCCAGCCAACAGGAAGCCCTCCCCCAGGCAGTATATATTAGCTCACACATACACATAATAGACAGGTCATGTGACTGACAGCTGCTGTATTTCCTATATGGTACATTTGTTGCTCTTGTAGTTTGTCTGCTTATTAATCAGATTTTTATTTTTGAAGGCTAATACCAGACTTGTGTGTGTTTTAGGGCGAGTTTCGTCTGTCAAGTTGGGTGTGTTGAGTTGTGTGTGGCGACATGCATGTAGCGACTTTTGTGAGATGAGTTTTGTGTGGCAACATGCGTGTAGCAACTTTTTGTGTGTCGAGTTGCATGTGACAGGTTAGTGTAGCAAGTTGTGTGCAGCAAGTTTTGCGCATGGCGAGTTTTGCGCGTGGTGAGTTTTATGTCTGGTGCCTTTTGAGTATGTGCAAGTTTTGTGTGAGGCAACTTTTGCATGTGTTGCAAATTTTGTGCATGTGGCAATTTTTCCGCGTGTGCAAGTTTTGCATGTGGCGAGTTTTCCATGAGGTGAGTTTTGCACTTGTGGCGAGTTTTGCGTGAGCCTAGTTTTTGCATGTGGCGAGTTTTGCGCGTGGTGAGTTTTGAGCTGCGACTTTTGTGTTTCGACTTTTATGTGGCGAGGTTGGTATATGTGTGGTGAAATGTGTGCTGAGGGTGGTATATGTGTTCAAGCACGTGGTAGTGTGTGGCGCATTTTGTGTGTGTGTTCATATCCCCATGTGTGGTGAGTATCTCACGTCGGGGCCCCACCTTAGAAACTGATCGGTATATACTCTTTGGCGCCATCGCTCTCATACTTTAAGTCCCCCTTGTTCACATCTGGCAGCTGTCAATTTGCCTCCAACACTTTCCCTTTCACTTTTCCCCATTATGTAGATAGGGGCAAAATTGTTTGGTGAATTGGAACGCGCGGGGTTAAAATTTCACCTCACAGCGTAGCCTATGACGCTCTCAGGGTCCAGACGTGTGACTGTGCAAAATTTTGTTTCTGTAGCTGCGACGCTTCCAACACTTTTCCTTTCACTTTTTTCCCCATTATGTAGATAGGGGCAAAATTGTTTGGTGAATTGGAACGCGTGGGGTTAAAATTTCACCTCACAATATAGCCTATGACGCTCTCGGGGTCCAGACGTGTGACTGTGCAAAATTTTGTGGCTGTAGCTGCGACGGTGCAGATGCCAATCCCGGACATACATACACACATACACACATTCAGCTTTATATATTAGATGTACTAGAGGCCTTTTCAAAGGAAAGCTCATTTTTGCTGACTATGTCGTGGACTACTGCTCTTAAAGAACCATGCACAATAACCATGAGTTATTACAATGGTACAAACACTTTATCCTACTTCTGCAATTGTTAGACACTGCCACTATATTCATCGAAGTGGCGCTGACAGCAGAAGGAGGTGGTGACTCTTTCCAGGCTAGGTGGCATGTAATACACTTTACTAAATTCTGCTAGTGCTTACAAGGTGGGAACTTGCAGCCCGCACCGGCTCGCCAATAACTAAAACATTACCAAAGAGTTTCTCATCATCCTGCCCCAGCAAACCTTCTGCAGACCAATAAGCAAGCCAGTGTGGCAGTGGTGCAAAGCACCATATTTAAATCTCCAAAGCAAAGTCAGTTCTTGTATTTATATTCCTACACTGGCGTGGTATTGTGGATTGAATTTGTGTTATCCGATTCTTGTTCCTGGATTTCACCCTTGGACGGTATGATTTCCTGGATATGAATTCGGCTATCCCCTTGACTATGCACTTGTCATACTTGTTCAGGTCTCTTCCCTAAACTTGTTTCACCATCCAGCAGTTACTCCTTGAACATAACCCAGGGGACTCTCGCAGTACCTCACACCCTCAACCTCTTTTGGGCAAGCCGTTCCAGAGGATATGACAAATGACATTTACAGATTTATAATTTGTATGCAATGGCTTCCCTGTCTTGCCTGACTCTCCCACAAACAGTGGGTACGGAAAGTATTTAGACCCCTTTAAATTTTTCTCTCTTTGTCTCATTGCAGCCATTTTGTAAATTCAAAAAAGTTCATTTTTTCTCATTAATAATGTACACTCTGCACCCCATCTTCACTGATAAAAAAAGGTAGTAATGTTTGCAAATTTATTAAAAAAGAAAAACTGAAATATCACATGGTCATAAGTATTCAGACCCTTTGCTCAGTATTGAGTAGAAACACCCTTTTGAGCTAGTACAGCCATGAGTCTTCTTGGGAACAATACAACAAGTTTTTCACACCAGGATTTGGGGATGCTCTGCCATTCTTCCTTGCAGATCCTCTCCAGTTTCATCAGATTGGATGGTGAACGTTGGTGGAAAGCCATTTTCAGGTCTCTGCAGACATGCTCAATTGGGCTTAGGTCAGGGCTCTGGCTGGGCCAGTCAAGAATGGTCACAGAGTTGTTCTGAAGCCACTCCTTTGTTATTTTAGCTGTGTGCTTGGGGTCATTGTCTTGTTGGAAGGTGAACCTTCGGCCAAGTCTGAGGTCCAGAGCACTCTGGAACAGATTTTCATCCAGGATATCTCTGCAATTGGCCGCTTTCATGTTTCCTTCAATGACAACCAGTCGTCCTGTCCATGCAGCTGAAAAACACTCCCATAGCATGATGCTGCCCCCACCATGTTTCACTGTTGGGATTTTACTGGGCAGGTGATGAGCAGTGCCTGGTTTTCTCATCAGACCAGAGAATCTTATTTCTCATAGTCTGGGAGTCCTTCATGCGTTTTTTAGCAAACTATGCAGGTTTTCATATGTCTTGCACTGAGGAGAGGCTTCCGTTGGGTGGAGGGCTGCAGTGACAGTTGACTTTGTGGGACTTTCGCCCATCTCCCTACTGCATCTCTGAAGCTCACCCACAGTGATCTTGGGGTTCTTCTTTACCTCTCTCACCAAGGCTCTTCTCCCACGATTGCTCAGTTAGGCTGGACAGCCAGGTCTAGGAAGACTTCTGGTCGTCCCAAACTTCTTCCATTTAAAGATTATGGAGGCCACTGTGCTCTTAGGTACCTTGAGTACTGCAGAAATTCTGCTGTAACCTTGGCCAGATCTGTGCCTTGCCACAATTCTGTCTAAGAGCTCCTTGGCCAGTTCCTTTGACCTCATGATTCTCATTGGGTATCACATGCACTGTGAGCTGTGAGGTCTTATATAGACAGGTGTGTGCCTTTCCAAATCCAGTCCTATCAGTTTAATTAAACACAGCTGTACTCCAGTGAAGTGAGTTGAACCATCTCAAGAAGGATCACAAGGAAATGGACAGAATGTGACTTAAATATGAGTGTCTGAGCAAATGGTCGGAATACTTATGACCATGTGATTTCAATTTTTCTTTTTTTTTTTATTAAATTTGCAAAAATGTCTATATTTATTTACTTTTCAGTCAAGATTGGGTGCAGTGTAAATTAATGTGGAAAAAAAAGGGTGGGGATCACCATACATACTTACATGCCAGCAAAACCCATCGATATCAGCAGTTTTGGTCTCTGTTACTCTAATGTATATGGGGCTTAAGGTTGAACTCACACATTCATATTATACATCCTCTGCTCAGACCACAATACACAGGTCCATTGTGCTTCCTGTCCCAAGAGGATGAGTAAGACTACCTTCCTGTCGTGCTGTCATGAGATGTCCTGGGAAAATTTAGTTTTTTCCTCAGAAATGTGGTTTTCATTTTCACAAAGGTAGCAGGAGAAATTGGGCCATATCTTTTTGGGGCAATTTCTCCTGAGTAGAGAGATACCTCATACAGTCATGGCCAAAAGTATTGACACCCCTGCAATTCTGTCAGATAATACTCAGTTTCTTCCTGAAAATGATTGCAATCACAAATTCTTTGGTATTATTATCTTCATTTAATTTGTCTTAAATGAAAAAACGCAAAAGAGAATGAAGCAAAAAGCAAAACATTGATCATTTCACACAAAACTCCAAAAATGGGCCAGACAAAAGTATTGGCACCCTCGGCCTAATACTTGGTTGCACAACCTTTAGCCAAAATAACTGCGACCAACCGATTCCGGTAACCATCAATGAATTTCTTACAATGCTCTGCTGGAATTTTAGACCATTCTTCTTTGGCAAACTGCTCCAGGTCCCTGATATTTGAAGGGTGCCTTCTCCAAACTGCCATTTTTAGATCTCTCCACAGGTGTTCTATGGGATTCAGGTCTGGACTCATTGCTGGCCACCTTAGAAGTCTCCAGTGCTTTCTCTCAAACCATTTTCTAGTGCTTTTTGAAGTGTGTTTTGGGTCATTGTCCTGCTGGAAGACCCATGACCTCTGAGGGAGACCCAGCTTTCTCACACTGGGCCCTACATTATGCTGCAAAATCTGTTGGTTGTCTTCAGACTTCATAATGCCATGCACACGGTCAAGCAGTCCAATGCCAGAGGCAGCAAAGCAACCCCAAAACATCAGGGAACCTCCGCCATGTTTGACTGTAGGGACCCGTGTTCTTTTCTTTGAATGCCTCTTTTTTTTCTCCTGTAAACTCTATGTTGATGCCTTTGCCCAAAAAGCTCTACTTTTGTCTCATCTGACCAGAGAACATTCTTCCAAAACGTTTTAGGCTTTTTCAGGTAAATTTTGGCAAACTCCAGCCTGGCTTTTTTATGTCTCGGGGTAAGAAGTGGGGTCTTCCTGGGTCTCCTACCATACAGTCCCTTTTCATTCAGACGCTGGGTTGACACTGGTAGTACGGGTCGACACTGTTGTACCCTCGGACTGCAGGGCAGCTTGAACTTGTTTGGATGTTAGTCTAGGTTCTTTATCCAACATCCGCACAATCTTGTGTTGAAATCTCTTGTCAATTTTTCTTTTCCATCCACATCTAGGGAGGTTAGCCACAGTGCCATGGGCTTTAAACTTCTTGATGACACTGCGCACGGTAGACACAGGAACATTCAGGTCTTTGGAGATGGACTTGCAGCCTTGAGATTGCTCATGCTTCCTCACAATTTGGTTTCTCAAGTCCTCAGACAGTTCTTTGGTCTTCTTTCTTTTCTCCATGCTCAATGTGGTACACACAATGACACAGGACAGAGGTTGAGTCAACTTTAATCCATGTCAACTGGCTGCAAGCCCTCTGTTGAGGGCAGAGCAAAGTACTGCAGTGCGCAGACGCCGGGCCTCTCTGACCTTTCCGGCGCCTGCACACTGCAGTACTTTGTCTGCCCTCAACAGGGCAGACAAAGTACGCCTGCGCCGGAGCCGTGGCTGAAGATCAGAAGAGGACGTCTTGGAATGAAGATGGGAGGCGCCGCAGCGGACCAGAGACACCCATCCGACCAGACCAGCAGCGGGACCGCCCCCTGGGTGAGTATAATCTAACGTCTTTTTCTCCTCTTTCAGGTAACATCGGGGGCTTATCTACAGCATTACAGAATGCTGTAGATAAGCCCCTGATGCCGGTGGGCTTACCTCACCCGCGATTTTCGGGGTGACAGGTTCCCTTTAAACTTCCCTTAAACAAAAAGGTAAAGATTTGGATTTCCTAGACTATCGCGATCAAGCCATATCATCACAATCTCTATCTTTCACCCTTAATCCTCAAAAAACCAGGAGAAAAAAAGTACTTTTCTTCTCAAAACCAAAATACAGCATATGGAAAAACTGTAAAGATTATAGCAGCTGGCACTTAAGCAACATCTTATAAGCTAAGGATTTAGTCAATGGCTATTGCAGTCGCATGTGACGCCATTCCAGCCTGCTACTCACATTAAGATTTAGATCACGGTAAACACGTTAGCCCATAAATAGCAAGAAATCTCATTTAGTGTCCTATGAAACTGGTACTTAATGACAGAGTTTCACTGCTGCGCCAATTTCCATTTCTAAGTACTTAGAAGTTATGAAGCAGGATGCCATTTTGCTAAATAGTACTTTGAACAATATGAATGGGACTCAGAGGCGGTTACTCAATTCAGTTAAAGGAACAATATTCTTTAGACAAGATTAGTGAACAAAATTATTAAGAATCCTCAAATCTACTATTAACAAATATATGGAGCTAGAAGGAGAATGACTGAACAATGTCCTTCAGTTTACCATTCAGAACACCAACATAAATGATGTTTTATAATGTCTTACGTATGCGAGCTTATAGCTTGCATGGAGTCATGGGCAATTCAGGTGCCAGTGTACAGACCTTGCCATGTTAAAGGACCTTAGGACTTTTGGGGACTCTTCATCTCTGTTGAAATAAACGCTATAACTTTGACCTGATGGAGTAACAATACTTAGAAAAATAGAATGGGATTGAATAAAACCCTGACATTAAATTCGTCCCTTAAAACTTCTGAATTGAAAATGGATAATAAAAAAATAAATACTTTACCTCTGGCTTAAAACAATCCTTTTACTTCTTCAGTATCAGGATCAAGATCAATGTCGTAGAAACAAGGTCTTGTAGGTAGCCCTGGCATGGTACTCATCTGTGGGAAAAAGGAAAAATAAATTAATTGTATTTTTACTGATCTGTGACATTGCCCATATAATAGGCTCATATGGTATTAGGCTTGCCTAATTTAATACAGAAGCAAATAAAGGTGTTTTTTTGTGTTCTCTTACGACTACACAAGAGAAACCGTGGCATGTCCTGCTGCATAGAACAGCAGAGCATGGTTAATCCTGCAGCAAAGTATAAGTGGAAAGGCTTAGCTGGGTGTAGAGTATGCAGCCAACCGGTCAAGGACGTGGGTGGAAAGGGCCTCGACTTAAAACGAGTCTGTAAGCAACCACACCAATGGAACTTTCCCCACCATAGAAAGTGACATTTGGAGACATGCCTTTCGATTCTGCTTGAACCAGGACACACAACCAGTAACAAAAATGTAGATTGAGTGTGTTCAATATTAATGGAATGATTTGTGAAAACACAACCAAGTCAAAGTTCAGCTCACTTTTCTGACCTTAAAGAGGTTGGCCACTACCTTTTTCTTGATGGCCTATCTTTAAGACCCTGCTGATCAGCTGTTGTAGTCAGCGGTCAGAAGCTGTTGGATGCTGCTGGAATATAGCAGGTCGATCAAAACTCTAGTGGCCGCGGCCAAGTAATACAGATCCACCCCATAATTCAATAGAATAAGGCTTGGATCTGCAGTACTCGGCCACAGCAACTATAGAAAACATGGAGCAGCAGTGTAACAGCAGCATCTGAGAACATCAGGGTGCTCCCAGTGATCAATGTTGATACTGGGTGTTCACCTCACAATCTGATATTGATGGCCTATCCTAAGGGTATGCCATTAATATAAAAAAAAAGGTAGTGGCCATCACTTTAAAATGAGAATTTGCCAAATAAAACACACACACACACCTCGGAAGGAAATGATATATGCACTGCAGGAAAATAAAAATAAAATTTATGTACAGAGTCTTAGTTATAATGAGTTTTTTTCCTGTAAAAAAAACACCAGTCAAAAAAAAATGCAGGTTTTCAAATGGATTTTATCCCCACATTCTGTGGCTTCGATACATCAAGACTGGCATTTTATACTCCACTTTTGGTGAAAGGCGCGCAGGAGAAGCTGCGACAATTCATTGTGGCTTGTTCTTCCTAATGGATTTGGTGCATCTTTTATCTGCCTTGTACAACTGCCGGAATTTAACTAGTCAAGAGGCTGGAGAACATTTGTATTGTAAACTATAGATCTTTAGGTGGCACTTGCCCACACTCTCTCCTGACCAAGTTGGCAGCTGGCGTAAACTGACAAATTGAAAAATTTGTCTCAATTATGAGTTGTCCAAAAATTTTGCGACATATCAAGCACTTTCACATTAGAAATTATTTTTGATGAATTGGGGGATCTAGAGGTAAAATCCAGAAATTAAAAAAAAAAAAAAAACTATTTCACAGTTTCTAAAAATTTGTGAGGATGGTGTTTTGTTTATATATTACAAGTTCCACCCAAAAGGTTAGCAATGTGAACTTCGCCTAATAACATCTTCTGTTTAAATATCTTTTGAGTCAGAATATTGACCTGGAAAAGAAACTGTGAATGCTACACACGTACAGAACTACAAATTTGTATGAAACATCTGGCAGCGCCAAAAAATAGCAACATGTGTTTTACATGGTGTACAGAAAATTGCTGCGTTTCTCCGAATGAGAATCCCGTTTAACAAGTTTATTATAGCAAGCCAATGAAAAGAATAGATTGCAGATGTAACTATATAAAAAACTAGATCGTAAAATAAAAATTGGGTCTGCGGCCACTTTGAAAATTCCTGTTAGGGCTCGGGCCATATTCTTCAATTGAGACTGGGGCTACATTGACTTTGTCCATGACAGAGACAAAGTCCGCACACTGCACCCCTAAATACAGATCTGCACCACACCATTAATACATATTTGGCTACTGGGCAAACCTACCATTCAGAATCTAAATTAATAAGCCAACATTGTGCCCCCCATTAACTTTTAGCTACTTTTACTCCGGTTAATAAAAAAAAAAAAAAAAAAAGGCTACCCACTGTGTTTCAGTATGCCCACTTGTTGAAGGATCCACCACACATGGTGAGCCCATAACACATGGGGTCTTTCCTACCTACCCACAATTCATTGTGATGGCAATGTGCTGCTAATCTCATGGGAGCAATCTGGCCATGGGCACCTTGCAGCCTTGGGCGATAGAAAAGATGGCCCTCCCTTTGTTTCCTATAGCCCACATCCAGGGATGGATTATAATCCTGTGAACGCCACATGTTTTAGATCTCTGGCATTGAATATGTTGTATATCCAAGTGACCTACAAGAATTTCAATCAAACGTCACGGCAATACAATTATCTAAGAAAATTTGATTAGACAAATCATGACTGTCTGGCTGGATTTTTTTTTTTTTAACCAAACAATAAAATCTTTGTATTTTATACAAACGTACAACATGCAGTATCCAGTTAGTACAATACTTGAAAATAGAGAAAAAGCCTATTCCTTCACATTCCTTTCTGTACTGACGGAATTGTCCCATCAGGGCAAACCCTGTTCAAATGCTCCATTTGGACATAAAGTGAAATAACAGGATGTCTTACATCTTAAATAACCATCATGTAACTCTACATTTCCTCCACTGGAAAATTGTGTGGTTAGGCTTGCCTTCTTGGAGAACTCTACTGTTTTCTGGGATCTCATGAGCTTGAATTTAAGTATGGCACATGATTTATTTGAAAACATCTTGGTTTTGCTATGGTGACAACGTCAGTGGAAAAGACCGTGATATTCAGTGTCAAAGTAGAAAAGTCTCCTTTACCATGATGGGGTTGGACCACACACGCAACTCATGGTTTATATTATAACCCCTTACCAAAGAAGTTCAGTTTTGACATTCCCAACCAAAATCCATTTTTCAATTCTGATATGTGTAACTTTATGTGGAAATAATTTTGCATTGCTTCTTCCGACACCAGTGATTCTGAAAATGATTCTTTGTGACACATTATACTTTATATAAGTGGTAAATGCTTAAAAAGGTATTTTCATTTTTAAGGTAACTTAGAAGCAAATCAGCCAGTAGGATCTACCCTCCTAAGTCATCTATATGAGCATGTAGGGCAGAGAAAGTTGAACAAAATGATACCCGAGATCCTATGTTTTATTCATGAGAAATCCATGATTTTCTTAAAATGTAAATGAACTGTTAAGAACTTTTTACATGAAATAGGATGTCACCAGCATAAGACATGCAATGACTGACAGTCTACTCTCCTGATCTACATGACTCATGCTGGCAACACCCTCTCTTCCATGTAAAATAAGCTCTGGAAAAAAGACTTGGGAAAATCTATGTCGGGCCCATAGATCTTAATGGCTCATTTACATATTAAGAAAAATGTGGATTTCTCTAGTCTAGAAAAAGACAGGATAGCAGATATTAAGGTATCATTTTATTTAAGTTTCGTTGACCTACATGCCCATATTGACAGCTTAGAAGGGTTGATCCTACTGACAGATAGGGAATCCGTCAACATAACTTATGCTAGAAAATGAGTGCAAATTGCTTGATGAATGAAACACTCCCTTTAAAAACCTAATATTTAGGGCAGTGTTCCCCAACTCCGGTCCTCAAGAGCCACCAACAGGTCATGTTTTGAGGATTTCCTTAGTATTGCACAGGTGATTGAATGCTTGCTTGTCCAGGTGATGCAATTATCATCCATGCAATACTAAAGAAATCCTCAAAACATGACCTGTTGGTGGCTCTTGAGGACCGGACTTGGGGAACACTGATTTAGGGATTAGTTCACTTTTGAAGTAACTGAGGGTCTATATGGCATTTTAACCATTTTGTGCTGTATGACCAAAATAACATCACATACCTACTTTATGTCGGCATTAGTTTTTGAAAGATCTTTGCATGTTACAAGGGTTAAAGGTTTAGGACCAATTTTTCATTTTTGTTTTCCGACAATTTGCTACATTTTTTTCCAACCCAGGGACCACTTCACTTTTGAAGTTACTTTGAGGAGAACATATATTTTCTCCCAAACACGGCAATACTTGAAATGTGATCAAAAACTGGTATTTGGACACAAGGTAAGGCTTGGAATAGAAAGAGCACAAATTTGGCTGTCAGAAATTATGGACCCCTTGCTGCAGGGCTCCAAAGTGGGCATTTGGCATTGGGAGTGAGGATTTAACTGGACTGGTTTTCGGAGGCCATATAACCGGTAAGGTGGAAACACCTTCATTTTCCATTATCAGATGACAGGGAGTGAGTTTTTATGGGTAACATTTTGGGGTACAAAACACTTGAGACAACCCCAACCCCCCCCAAAAATGAAAAAAATAAATCAGGAAATGTTTGTAAAATGTGTAAGATGGTGCTTACTTCATGTGTTTGGGGACACTCGCTTAGCAACTGGATTCAGTCCAGTCCTCCTCTGACAAGTTCACGGGGGTGTCCGTGTGCCGTATCAATGTCTCTACTCACATAGCACGACATGAAGTTGCAGTCTCTAAACACGCCGGACCTCACTTAATCCAGTTACCGTTGGAGACTACACAGTTCATTAACTTCCATGGAACATCATAGGCCCCAACAGTCTGTTCCACTGGCAGATACTAGTCTGCCCATAACCCACTTTATCTGGAGTTCTCTTACAGGAGCTCCGGCTCCACACGCTGACTCCTCGTCAGTCCTCTCTCCCAGGGAAGCTTCCTAACTGGGATCACTGTCCTGGATCATGCCTTGCTCACCAGGCCACCCGACAGTTCCAGACCCACAGAAGGACGGTAGCTTCCCCAACACAGTAGCAGTCAAAGTTTCTGCAGGACCATAGCCTCCCCCAGTGCTCTTCAGGAATCTGTTCCTACTCCCAGGACCTTCCAACACAAAGGCCATCCAGGCCTCTCCGTGTGCTATTCAGGACGTCCGTCCTACTTCCAGGATCGCCAAACACAGGCCTTCAGGTCTATGGCCACTCCATGTGCTGTTCGGGAATCCAGTCCTACTCCCAAGACATTCCAACACATAGGCCATCCAAGACCTGACACACTGACTATGTGACCAGACTTCAGTCACATTATATCACCGTAGCCACCCCATAGGTGGGAGATCTGTGTGGTTAGTCAGACCCACCCAGCTCTCCAACTAACCGTGTAAGCCTCCCTTATTATAAACTACACAAACACTTGTGGGACTACCGGTCCCAGAACAACATTACTGGCTTACAGGGCAGAGAATCTCCTCTGCGACACATACCGACCATTCACAATGATGCCGGTCACTGTCCCACTATCACAGTTATGCCCGTGACTGCCATGCACTCCCATGGCCTCAATATGCCTCCATGCATATTCTGAGAACATACAGCGCCCTCTAGCTGTAACAGGGGTCACTGCATCACAAATTACAAGGATGAAGGACCAGATTTAAGTTTATTTGATCTTTTGCACAAAAAACATCTGTTTTTCATACAATAGTATGTTTTATTGCAGCAAAATTTGTTTTATTGCGCCATATTCTAAGAGCTATAACTTATTATTCCGCCAACAGGAGGTTGTATTAGTGAGGGATGATTTGGTGTTTTCCATTATACCATTTTTCTTTGTGTAAGGCTGGTTTCACATTTGCGGTTGTGTCCGCAACATTTGTGCCGCAATTTTCCGCATGCGTCGTGTATTCCCATCTTTAACATTAGGGACGCAGGTGTCTGCGATTGGTTACATTTTGCAGCGTTTGACGACGCATGCATCGTTTCGTCGTCTGCGGCTTGGTGCAGTAAACGCTACATGTAGTAATTTTAGAGGCGTCAATTTGCCGCCTAGAAACGTATGCGGTTATGGAATGGGGCAAAAAAATGCATTACTGTCTATGGGAACGCATGCGTACATATATCTTTGCGTACGCATGCGTTTGATGCACTTGCGTACTTCGGACTGCGCATGTCCAGGAACTGATTTAGACATGCCCATTAAAGAGACACCCTCCTGGAAATATCAAAACGCATGCGCATAAAAAGCGCAAACATGTAAAAACGCATGCAAATGCTGCTTTTTTTTACCATCATGTGTAAGCTGATGCAGATAAAAAACGCTGCATTATCATGCGTTTGCATGCATTTTGCATGTGTTTGCGGACAAAATGCTGCGGACTTAACCGCAAATGTGAAACTAGCCTAAGACATTTGATCACTTTGAGCTTAATTCTTTTGCATGGCAAAGTAATAAAAATAATTAAAAAAAATATATTTTTACATTTTTTTTGTTTACATTTTTATGTATAAAAATATATTTTTTTAGGGGCAAAACTTTTCCATGATTTTTTGAGCTTTAATTTTTATTTACATTTTTACAAATTTTCTAACTTGAGCTTTCAATGGTCTGCTCGCTGCTCTAATACACTAAATTCTTGTTTATAGTAGGGCATAATAGGCCACCATAGGGAATAAATGGGGAGGCCAATGGTAGTCTTTGCTCCTTTGGTTGAATTAGCTACAGTCCGTGCCATGCATCCAGATCTATGGCTTCAAGAATCCACCTCACCAGGTGAGCCATCAGAGATATATTAGAATTAAAATTTAGCAGCTCAGAATTTTACATGTTAAACTAAAAATCGTATCAAGCAACGATTTCAAAAAAGTAAAAAGTTGCTTTTTTTTACCTTGTTAAACATTAAAGGGAACCTGTCACCCCCAAAATCGATGGTGAGGTAAGCTCACCGTCATCAGGGGCTTATCTACAGCATTCTGTAATGCTGTAGATAAGCCGTCGATGTTACCTGGATGAGGAGAAAAAGAGGTTCGATTATACTCACCCAGGGGCGGGAAAGTACTGCAGTGCGCAGGCGCCGGAAAGGTCAGAGAGGCCCGGCGCCTGCGCACTGCAGTACTTTGCTCTGCCCTCAACAGGGCAGACAAAGTACGCCTGCTCCGGAGCCGCGGCGTGAAGACCAGAAGAGGACGTCATGGAATGAAGATGGGAGGCGCCGGAGCGGACCAGAGACACCCATCGGAGCAGGACCGCCCCTGGGTGAGTATAATATAACGTCTTTTTCTCCTCTTTCAGGTAACATCAGGGGCTTATCTACAGCATTACAGAATGCTGTAGTTAAGCCCCTGATGCCGGTGGGCTTACCTCATCATCGATTTTGGGGGTGACAGGTTCCCTTTAAGAACAAAAGGGTAATCATGGTAGGCTTCATTTCTAAATGGTTCTGCAGTTTGTCAGCTATTCAAATGCATATAATCTCCTGAAAACTGTACATTTTTGGTAACATCTCTAAACATCCAGACCAGATGTTAGAGAAAGAAACATGCAGATGACTATCGTTCTTTTAGACAAGAATTTACCGAGGTAACTTAGGGAGCATCAATAGTCTCCATCTAAATATTTGCAATGTCTCCCTACTCGTCTGACACAGAACTCCAGATGCTGTAACAGTTGACAGATAAATCAAGGCACAGTTTGCTCCGTGCTGTAACAATGTGGAAGACTTGAGATTTATTTTAGAAAAAGGTGTGACCTGAATAGAGTCAGATGGTGTGCCAAATAAAACTATGAAAAAACCCGATGAAAAGTATCATTGTGTCCAAAGATATTTCATTTGTGTCAATTGTTTTACAGTATAGAAATCTGAATTGGATCAGTGTGGAGAACTCTGCAACATAGGGACAAACATAGGGACAAACAATAGGGGACATTTATAAAAAGCGTGTATATCTGTATAGAACTGATGCTGCAGATCTCAGGCCACAGCCCCAAAAATACAAGCTATTGGCGTGTACACTAAACAAGGCATCAAACAATACCACTAACATACAGGACAGACCAAAAGTTTGGACACACCTTCTCATTTAAAGATTTTTCTGTATTTTCAGGACTATGAAAATTATAAATTCAGACTGAAGGCATCATAACTAAGAATTAACACATGTGGAATTATATACTTAAAGTGTGAAACAACTGAAAATATGTCTTATATTCTAGGTTCTTCAAAGTAGCCACCTTTTGCTTTGATGACTGCTTTGCACACTCTTGGCATTCCTCTTGATGAGCTTCAAGAGGTAGTCACCGGGAATGGTCTTCCAACAATCTTGAAGGAGTTCTCAAAGATGCTTAGCACTTGTTGGCCCTTTTGCCTTCACTCTTCGGTCCAGCTCACCCCAAACCATCTCGATTGCGTTCAGGTCTGGTGACTGTGGAGGCCATCACTCTCCTTCTTGGTCAAATAGCCCGAAGAATGCAAATCTGCATGGACAGGGTCCTCTCCCCTCTGTACCAGTCTGTCATTGTAGATGTGTTTACTGTTAACTATATCTATAACCCTGTATGTAACCCCTTTTCACATGTACAGCATTATGGAATTAATGGTGCTATATAAATACATTATTAATAATAATTAATAATAATAATAATAATAATAATAATTGTGCAAGCATCCATAGGCTTCAATAGCACCAAGCTGCAGTTGCCATATATTTACTCACATGTGATGCTGAAACTTCAGTATATTTCAATGTAGACCGGGTATTTCCCAATATGGGTTGCTATATACTTACTAAAAATTGTTTGCTAGCAAACCTAGGAAAAATTAGGTCTAAACTGGATTATATTTTGCTAATCTTTTTCACGTGTGACCCTTACATAATGTAGTTATATATTATGTGGACAAATAGGATATATTCATTACAGCCTTGTGGAAATGTGTAGGGGGAAGTCTGGTGACCAGTATGTATGTATGTACAGTATGTATGTATTTACCACCGGACAATGCAATCCACTGTATGACATTCTATAAATTCTAACTACAGGAATAGATTTTAGTTGTTGAATTATCAGTTTTTTTTTTTTTTTTTTTTTTTTTAAATTCCAGACAACTTATTAAGAACTTGGTTTCTCCATTAATCACTCGGAGGACTGTAAAAAGACTGCCAAAAAACTGAGAAGTCATAAATATGACTGCCACATTATCCTATTGACAAACCTTAGCAGCAAACCCGCGGTGTAAGGTGAAGTTTCAGACAATCTGTTAGTAAGGGACACCATATGGGCTGCCTGGCTTAGAAAACTCACTTTCACATATCCTAGTGGGGGATTCTTCATTAACTGTAGGAGGTCCCTCAGGACCAGAGGTGGAAAGATGGCACAGGGAGCTGTGCATTGGCAGAAAATGAGACTGGTTGCACCTTGGGGTTTCCAATGCTACAAGGTTGAAAAACCTTGGCCTACAGCACTCCTGCCCTAAAGTAGTTAACAGGAGCAGGAAACTACCTAACACATTTTATATATGAATAAGAATAAAATGAAAGTTATTTGAAATCGGTCAGCAGGCTGTTGCAAGAATGACACAGGGACTGAGAGCCTGATTCCAGCAATGTGTTACTTACTGGGCTGTGTGTTGCTGTTTTAATAAAATCCGTGTTTTATCAGCAAAAGATCACTACAAGACAAGGTGTCTCGTGCCTCCTAGTCAAGCCGTTCTGTACACCCCACCATTGATTAGCAGCTTTCTGAAAATCTACACAATGGTGTGGACGGGGTGTAAAGAGCTCAGCACTCGGAGCACTTCTAGATCTGCTAAAGAGTATCCAACTGACAGCATGCATATCAGCCAAGTGACACATTGCTGGAATCAGGGTCTCGGCCCCTACATGATGCGGTTACAAAATTGCAATAAACTCCTGGTGACGGATTCCCTTTAAAGAAAAAGACTAATCAGTTGAGATTAAACACAAGTCAATGTTCATGACTGACGCTCATGCACTGAAGGAAATGGATCTGTTGGAAACAAGAATTTTAACACACAGAAGCCGTTAGTGCTTCTGATTGTATGGATGCATTAATAATGCATATCGGTTATACATTAATCATGCTCCATAGCCTAGTGAGTACAAACGAAGATTGGCAATGGTGGCCAGATTGCCTATAGATTACTAGTTATTAGCACAGTACAAACTATGATTGAATTCTCCCCAGAATGCACTCATCTTTCCTAGCTTAAAGCGGACAATCCCCCAGTACCATGCGGAGGACCAGACGCCAAATGCAGAACGTTATAGGATGTTGCCTCCTTCAAGGACACATGTAATCATAGGGACACAAAGGCCAACATTGTAGCTCACTGTTAATTCTTCCAGCAGGCCGATACATTCTGCAAAACTGCTGACACATTCCGCAATAAATATCTAAACATTGCACACATCATTAACCCCTTAATGGCCCGCCCAAATTTTACAATTCTGACCACTGTCACTTTATGTGATAACTCTGGAACGATTCAATGAATCCCACTGATTCCAAGAGTGGTTTTTTTTCCCATGTACTGCATGATAATGGTAAAATTTGTTGGAAATGACTTGTGTTTATTTGTGAAAATATAAAAAAAAATTTGGGGAAAAAAAAAAACGCAATTTTCAAACGTTCAATCTTTATATTTTTAAACCAGTTTGTCATGCTGTACAAAATAATTAATAAACAACTTTTCCCTTATGTCTACTTTACATCTGCATCATTTTTCAAATGTCATATTTTGTCAGGCTGCTAGAGGGGTTAAAAGTTTAGTAACAATTTCTCATTTTTTCTTCAGGGACCTCTTAAGATGGACTTTGAGGGGTCTATATATCGGAAACTCTCCAGAAGTGAAAACTGTTGTCAAGAAAGAAAAATGTTTATCCCTTCTTGTGTTACACATGAATTATTACAAAGTGGAATGAAAACAAATACATTTTATCTCTAAAATATTGCTTTAACCCCAATTTTTTCCCTTTTGCAAGAGGCAACACCAAAAAGTGAACCCCACAGTGTGTTACCCACTTTCTTACGAGCGCAGTGATACCAAACAAGTAGTCAAAAAGTTCTGTTTGGACAAAAAGCAGTGCTCAGAATGGAAGGAGCAATACCTGAATGTTGGAACACAGATTTGGCGGGCGCTGTGTCACATTTGCAGGGCCCCTAAACAGCAGAAACCACACAAGTGACCCCATTTTGGAAATTACATCCCTCAAGAATTTTACCCACGGGTAGTGAGGATTTTGAGCACACAGGTACTACACAGAATTTGATAGCATGAGGTCTTCATATTGAAAATGTAGTTAAATCTTCATTTTTTTTTTAATCTTTTGAAACCACCCTAACCCTATCCCTAAGCCTAACTGCAAAGAATAAAAGAAAAAAAAATTCTATATAAAAAATAATGAATCTAAGGTGATCACACGGGATGATCAAGGGGGGTGCAAAGCGAGGCGCAGCCCAAGTGCTGTCCTAATTAGGGCTTACTATTATAGGGTCTATCACTGATCAAAAGTCAGCAGCCAATAGAAAAAAATTCTTGCCGTTAGGTAGACCTCGGCGGTTGCACTGCGCATGCGCCCAACATTTTGCTACAGATGATGGACTAGTAGGGTCGGGGAAATCACAGATCAGGTACTAAGCTACTGTGGGGAGGACCTGGGGACATTTTACAGCGGATCACATTTTTTTTTAGGTTAATTTCAAAGAATGATGACAATGATATAATTGGGGAGCGGAAAAAAATGTCCCCGATTGTGTTCTCCCGGGTAACAGTTACCCCAGGTAGCGGAAACTCCTGAGATTTTCTGACTTATTCCAAACCGCAGCTTTAAAATGCCGATGAGGGAATATGGCCCCTTAGTGGCTGCCATTTTATTGCGTTTCGGCCGTTAAGCGGTAAAATAGGTACAGTTTACAGGATGTCTTCCACAGTACAAGGAATGCCAACAATAGTCTTAAAGAGAACCTGTCCACACAATTTTGTAATGTAAAGACATGGCTGTCATGTAATACAGATTAATATGATATGATTAGGCCGTGTGCACATGCTGAGTATTTGGAGAGTTTTTTTTATCTCGGTACTTGTAAACCAAAACCAATTTGTATGGAATCCGTTAGATCGGATACGCAGTAAGTGTGTATACCTTATTCTGCTTTCAGCATACACATAAGCTTTTATAATCGGGGCCATTGACCGTAACAATGGACTGCTTTGATTATCCAAAATCTTTTATTTAATCTGTACCTGTTGACCCATTAAATATTCTCACATTTCAGAGTGTTTCGCCAAGTCTCCAAGGCCTTAGCAGGGCTAACCACGTAAAGATGGCTTTTGATGTCGCACACACAGGACCAATAACGGTGGATCAGGCCACAGCTTCTGCTGCCGATCTCCAGGAAGCAACGCTTACACCCTTCAAGAAGAAATAAACCATTTCCCAGCGTCTTACTCCCGTGTAATGAAGAGATGGCCAACATAAGGAGCGTAATCTGCAGCACCTGTAGCAAGTTATACACACGTATGATCCATTTCCTCCACTTCATCCTCCCAGAACGGACAGAAAAAAAATGAAGAATTAATAACAAAAGCAAACAGCACCTTTTGAGGAGATTGTGCTCCTAACCCAGCAGAAACAATCTAATCTTACACAAACAGACCGGTCTCCGACCAATAATTCTCCGATATCTTCATAAAATATCCTTACAGGTATGAACGCAGCACTTCTATACAATAACATTTAAAGAAACGTTCAGTTTTGGGGCAAATATACTGATGTTTAGAGCAGTGTATATTAGGCAATTGCTAGAAATGTAGTTTGGGAGGTATTCAATCCTGCTGATAGATTCCCTTTAAAAGGTAAAAAAAAAAAAAGTGGGCGATTTTAATTTTTAGAAGTTAAATTTTTTTTGTATATTTTTTATTCCCCCTAGGTGTGATATTGTACTATAGTTAAAATTGTGGTTTGCAGCTGAGCTTAACCGGAGTACAAAGATAGCAACGACATGGGATTCCCGCGGGCCCCCAGCTGCCATGGTAACCCATTAGTGCTGTGATCACATTGAGTGGGTGGGAGCAATGGGAGTCAGCGGACGTGAGCACCGCTTCAGAGATTGACCGCAGTATTTAAGTGGTTAACAGCAGCTATCGGAAGTCCACTCCGGCCACTGCTGTTAGCCAGCATCGGTGTCTACGTATGATCGCCGTTCTCCATCTGAACCCTCTCCATACATGGGCATCACAGCAATGACTTTTTAATGTCATTTTGCATTAAAGGGTTAAAATAAAATCTAGTTCTTTTGCAGAGAAATCCACATTTAGACACTTTAGCAAATGTGGCTAGAAACATTCTGGGGGTGGGGGGTGAGAGCACGTCCACTGCTTAAGCTCCTAGGTCCTTTCACAGCCTAACTCCGCCCTCCACTACGTGATTGACATGCTGCAGCCGTGCTTACTAAGTGCCAAGGCCGTGGAAGGCCTCTGTCCCGACAAGAGCGCTTGACACCAATTTGCATCACTTCTAAAACTGAATGTCTCTGCAACAAAGTGACGTTTTTCTTTAATTAGGGTCGGTTTCTTTCGTGCTATAGAACTTGCGTACATATAATCAGTTTGGAAGGGAAGAAGAATGACCCAACAAGAATCCCTTTTGGGGAACACTTAAAAAGTAACCTTTAAACTGTTTTTTTAAATTTTATTTTATTAGGCCCTTTATTTGCCTGCAGATCACTCACAAGACCTCTGAGAATGGCATAGCTCAACAAGCTGGAGCACAGAATGGAGAATGTGTTCCATGGAACCCCAAATCCGGCGTTTCTGTCCCAAAGAATGCACATCTATAAAGGTCTTTTGAGTGTTCTCAGTACATAGCCCCCCACAATCTGCAAGCAATTAAAAGAGCAAAATTAAAGTCAAATGTCAACTGACTCTTTCAATCCCACTTGGATCTTATACACATTCTGCTCTCAGGAGGAATCCAAGAACTATTGCTTAACCTAAGTTCTGAAAATGGCTTTGAGGATTTCATTCCTGGTACCTAAAAGTAGTCCGCGTGCTGTAGGCTATCACATGAAGATGTGTGACCCACTAAGGATTTGTCCCCATCACGGATTCACTGCATAATTGGCCACAATAGATCATGTTGGAGGTTACATAACATTCACCAAGATGTATCCAGACTCTTCCCTGTCTTTCACATGTGCTCAAGTAAGAACCTGCTCTCATCTGTGAACGAGACACAAATGGCAGATCTCTCAATTCTGGTGTTCTCTGGCAATTGCAAATCAAGCTGCATAGTGCTGGGCTGTAAGAACAAGTCAATACAGGACATTGGACCTGGAGATGTGGCGTGCATGCTTGACCAGTTTGTCAAAAACCTGCACGACAGTGGCCTGCTGGAGGTCATTTTGGAAGGCTATGGCAGGGTTACTATTGGTCCTCCATACACAAATGAGCAGATACCAGTCCTGCTGTTAAGTTCATGCCCTTCCATGGCTCTTGTAACACCGCAGAGAGGCGAGAGTGAAGAGTGGACCCTCTGGACCATGGAACAGACCTACCTCTGGGCGAGCTGACCTAGTGGAGACTGACCCCTACACAGGGATCATCAGGAGCAAGCCCAGAGATCACAAACGACGGTAGCCGATACCAAGAGGGGCGGCTCCAGCAGTGGACAGGGACCGGAACAGATTGGAACAACGGGAGGAAGGGGAATCCAGAGGTACAGGAACTGGGAGCACGGATACTAGGAAACCAGGCATGAGCGGAATGGACAACAGGAGCAGAAGTCTGAAAGGGATTACTGGAAGACTGAAGCAGAGGAAGCTGTGAAAAGAGTAGGCGTAACATAGGAAGGGGATTATGCAGACAGGGCAGTATACTGGGATATAGGGAACAGGAAGGGTTACTAAGACACGAGCGTGCGAAAGCAGGCAGGGCAGCGCAAGTGTACACGGATAGCAGTGAGGGCGCGGGTGCACAAGGCAGCAGGCGCAGGCCAAGGTTACTGAGCGGGTAGCAAGTAAATAACCAGGTACCTCCCCTTAAAGGAGGTGTCCAGAAATACCCCATATTCACCCGGACTGGCTGCCAGGATTTACTGAGCAGAGGCACCCAAAGGCATAAATTACAGAAGAAATGCAGGGGTGCCCTTTAAGGGACCCGACGCATGCGCAAACGCGGGGAAGAGCGTGCAAGCAGAAGTTGAGAAGAGCCACGTCGGGACCGAGCAGAGACAGCACGCTGGGACCCAGGAGAGAAGCCAGAGGAACCCACAGCGAGAGGGCGGACCTGGTAAGTGACCGGCGGACAGGCACAGCAGCGGTGACAGCTCTATCTGGCATCTGGTATCTGCCCCACACTCTTGAGACCATGCTGGGAGACCATGCAAACTTTCTTAAGATACAGCACATTTGGATGAACCTCCTCTGCAGCCGAAAGTTTCTGTCGCAGGTACCGCCTCATGCTAAAAGTGATAATCTCCTGCTTATAGAACAATGAGTTTATAAAATCTACAGCAAGCTGCCCAGTAAGTGACACATTGCTGGAATCAGGGTCTCTATGTTGCTGTTAGATTAGGTAGCAAAAACCTATTGTCCATTTCCAATTAAGACTGGCTTATCAATTTAACCTGAAGGGTTAAATCTTACCATTGAAAGGGTTAACAAGTGATCTCTCTGTTTTTAATCATTTTATAGTGTTTTTATAGTGTAATTTTATTATATGTTGTCTTATTTTTTGCATTTTACCATGTTTTATATTTTAATCAGGTCTAGGGGCTTTATTTAATCTTTTTTTATATATACATAGTTTTGTTCCTATTGTGTTTTTACCATGTGACCTTACTATTTTATCATGTGACTTGTTCTTATCATGTGACCTGCTGACTGCAAATTTTATTGGTTGCTATTTGTTTAAATACCCCTTCCTGTTCTCCTTTAATAAACTTCCACCTGATGAAGACGGTTTAACCGTTGAAACGCGTTGTGGTTCAACACTAAAATCCTTGTTTTGGTCTCATTTTCAGCGCTCCTAGGACCGTTATTACTATTTACTGGCATATCAATTTGGCACCTAAGGGATGGTCAAAAAAAAAAAAATCAATGACTACGAGCAAATATAAAAAAATGTATGACAAAAGTCATAACTGCATTGAAAAAAAAAACAAATGGTATCACATAAAATCAGGAACTGTACACAATTAAGCAAACATGCTGCACCTTTAAGAGAGAAGCAAGGTGAACAAGAAGTGTAAGTTGAGATGAAAATGAGAATGGCTTCACCCAAGCAAAACTTTCATCCCTTTGTAAAGTAACCACGGTGGTCTCTCGTTTTTGATTTCCAAGAAAAATGCAGACCTATCCTCATGTCAGACGCTTCGCAAATTGGAATAACTAGCTCCAGCTGTCAAACAGAACACGCTTCCTGATGAAAAATACCGAGAAACACATATCATCCTTGGGCTGGAAATTAATCGACTGAAGTACATGTAATTAGATCTAATCACTGAAACATGCACAATGGTTTAATGAATTCTGGTAGAGGAAAGAAAATAAAGTGTAAAGTCGCTAGGAGTCGAGGATTAGGAAAGGAAATACATTCCTGCAAGTATTTCACCAGCTGGGTGGAAGCAGGAAAGAGGAGAGAAGTCCATGTCTATTTAAACAGCAAAAGCTGCCAATTCCCTCTAAATCTAAAGTTTCTATCCTCAATGAAAAAAGTCCACGAATGGATCACAGTCCACAAGGGTATGATGAAGCTAGCTTAGGCCATGTTCGCACATTGCGTTTTTTTTGTCGTTTTTTTTAATGCAAATTCAAAGCGGAGTTTTCATTACCAGCAAAAGCTATTCGATTCTCAGCAAAACCTGTTTTTTTAAGCAGCTTCTACTGCCAAGAGAGGTGGTTTGCCTGCGGAAAAAAAAAAGCGAATCAAAAACGCAACGTGTGAACGTAGCCTTGTAATACATATATAAAAGTCTGGTACAATCTTACAGGTGGGGAACTACTATCCCACGGATCTGAAGTTATCACCAGTGGGACCCCTATAGTCCACTTAAACCCACAAGTTCCCTGCTTGAACAATACTGCTCATTTTTTGGCACTGATGGACCTTGTCAGAGCTCAGCGCTCACCTTCTCTTTCTTATTTCAAAGTCTGAGATTGACGAAATGTGAATGCTCAACCGTTCAAACTATGGTCTCGGGATCGCCTCTACTTTGGCCAAAGCCCACCACTCCCAAGGCTTCCTGAGGGAGGTTGTTGCCTCTGCGCTTCCATTGGCCTGAACTGTGAGTTCTCTGCTGCTGCAAGCAGACGCAGCGTTACCTCTGCAAGCAGTTCTTACACCTATAGAGACTACATCATGAAAGAAGTCTTAGATGAGTGCGCAAAATGTGAACATACCCTAAATTGAAAAGTTGCTTGTTCCGCCAAGTAATTCGGAATTTTCACCATTAACGAAGAGGAGAATAACACTTTAAGCTTTTTGAAACGGCAATGAAGCATATAGTCCAGCTAATGGTAGCAACCTAAGCAGTGAAATGTCCAGACAAATATGGCCATTGATGGTGATTAGTTGTGCATGACAAAGCGAGGACACCAAAGGACCTTACATAATGGAGCCGGTCAGCGCAAATAATCTATAATAGGCAACAGCATCTCATCGGTTTTACAGAATTAGAAACAACAGTGTAATCTTGAAGGAAAATCTTTTCAAACTTTTGCTATAATAATCAAAATCAGAAAAAAAAATTATATGGCTTCAATATCATTTTATATGGGAATCTGACTACTCAGTTTTCATCAGAGATTGCAGAGAATCGGTGGGGGTCTCAAAAGGGGTCACCACTTTACTAGTTAGAAAGATTACTCAACAATAAGAGCATGTTCACACCGGGGGCAGACTTCCAACCTATGCAGCCTTTTCAGCTGCCCAGGGGCAGTGCCAAGGGTCACACTTTCACAACCATGAAGGTATACACGCTCCTTACCCACAGTCTCCATTGGTCACTAATAAATGACACTTAAATTTACAAGTATACTGGTAGAAGGGGACACACAGGTTGTATTCTTGAACAGGGGTCCTCAATCCTTGTTCACTACTGGTTCATAGTTTAAGTGTTATTCATGTGAATTTGAGTAGATTCTGTTACTCAAAAACCACTTTAAATGCTCAAAGCTTCCTATTGACTTAAATTGGAAAACATGCTGATATCAAGGCCCTTTTTTGCATAAGGACCACTCTTTAGGAATTTCTGCTATAAGAAAAAAAAAAAACCCTTCACGACATGCGCCGTACTAGTACGGCGCATGTCATGTCTCCCCCTTTGATGGCGGCTCCGGCGCTGAGCCCACATCAAAGTCGCGACATGTCAGCTGTTTTGTACAGCTGACATGTGCGCGCAATAGCGGCAGGTGGGATCGCGATTCACCTGCCGCCATTAACTAGTTAAATGCCACTGTCAAACGCTGACAGCAGCATTTAACTACCGCTTCCGGCCATCGGGCCGGAAATGCGCGCATCGCCGACCCCCGTCATATGATCGGGGGTCAGCGATGTGTCGGCATGACAATCTGAGGTCTCCTTGAGACCTCTATGGTTACTGATGCAGGCCTGCTGTGAGCGCCACCCTGTGGTCGGCGCTCATAGCAAGTCTTTAATTCAGCTGCATAGGAGCGATCTGATGATCTCATATGTCGTAGAGCCGATCCAGTTGTGTCAGCTTCTAGCCTCCCATGGAGGCTATTGAAGCATGGCAAAAGTAAAAAAAAAAAAGAAAGAAAAATATGAACAAAATAAAAAAATATAAAAAGTTGAAATCACCCCCCTTTCGCTACATTCAAAATAAAACAATGAAAAAAAAAAAAATCAAATATACACATATTTGTCATCGCCGCGTTCAGAATCGCCCGATTTACCAATTAAAAAAAAGGATTAACCTGATCGCTAAATGGTGTAGCGAGAAAAAATTTCAGAACGCCAGAATTACGTTTTTTTTTTGGTCTGCACAAACCTGGTATCATTAAAAACGTCAGCTCGGCACGCAAAAAATAAGCCCTCACCCGACCCGAGATCCCGAAAAATGGAAACGCTACGGGTATTGGAAAATGGTGCAATTTTTTTTTAAGCAAAGTTTGGAATTTTTTTTTACCACTTAGATAAAATATAACCTAGACATGTTTGGTGTCTATGGACTCGTAATGACCTGTAGAATCATAATGTCAGATCAGTTTTAGCATTTAGTGAACCTAGCAAAAAAGCCAAACAAAAACCAAGTGGGATTGCACTATTTCTGCAATTTCACCACACTTGGATTTTTTTTCCAGTTTTCTAGTACAAGACATGGTAAAACCAATGGTGTCGTTCAAAAGTACAACTCGTCACGCAAAAAATAAGCCCTCACATGTCCATATTGAAGGAAAAATAAAAAAAAATATGGCTCTGGGAAGGAAGGGAGTGGAAAACGAAAATGCAAAAACGAAAAAGGGCTGCGTCTTGAAGGTGTTAAAGGAAAAAAAAAATACCCTCCCTCTAAATACAAATAGCACATTAGTAACCATCCTCACTGAGTTTTTTTACCTGGATATTTTTGGCAACAAAAACAACTTGTTCCCTTCTCCCATGCAGCACCACCTGAGAGAAGGTATCCGCCCATCAAGGACAGGAAACCTACTGAAAAAAAGCATGGTACATCTCCTCCGCATCAGTCTGTTTTCCTGTCCTTGAAGGAACCTAAAAAGAGACTTCACACGGTAGATATTAAATGGGTCCTGGTACAATATTTCACCATATCAAAATAATGGAGAAAGAGGGAATCCTTGTTCGCGTCATTTCAAAGAGCTATAATAATAATAATAATAATAATCTTTATTTTTATATAGCGCTAACATATTCCGCAGCGCTTTACAGTTTGCACACATTATCATCACTGTCCCCGATTGGGCTCACAATCTAGAATTCCTATCAGTATGTCTTTGGAATGTGGGAGGAAACCGGAGTACCCGGAGGAAACCCACGCAAACACGGAGAGAACATACAAACTCTTTGCAGATGTTGTCCTGGGTGGGATTAGAACCCAGGACCCCAGCGCTGCAAGGCTGTAGTGCTAACCACTGCGCCACCGTGCTGCCCCATGAAAGGTCTCAAAGTAACAAGGTGTACCGTAGCTAGATGGATTAGGGATGCCATTAGCTTAGCCTACTCCTCTAGTAATATACCAGTTCCAGAGAATATGAAGGCTCATTTCACCAGGGCTACGCCAACTTCCTGGGCTGAGAAGGCAGAAAGGGAAAAAGCTTACTTACCGGTAACATTCCTCAGTTTGTAAGCTTGCGAGCAGGGCCCTCACTCCTCTTGGTATCTCTTTTGATCTGTGTTTATTGTTATGCTGTAATGTCTATTGTCTGTACAAATCTCCTCTATAATGTAAAGCGCTGTGGAATATGTTGGCGCTATATAAATAAAATTATTATTATTATTTTACAGAGCCCATGAAAGAACCCTTATATTCCTTCACTTTTTATAACTAGTTTGTGTACGCACTGCATAGTGTGTGAAGTAGAAATGTTGATTTGTGATGGTTGTGTTAACAACGGTCTGGAGGTCCTCTCATGCTCTGAAACCCAACTGATGCGGAGGAGAAGTACCGCCCTTTTATTCAGTAGGTTGCACTGTGCTGATAGGTTCACTTTAAATATTTTTGTAATCCAATTTGTGTGTGATACATCAGCACTAAATAGTCTAAGTTGGTGAAGTGAAGACAGAAAAATAGGCATAAATTAAATTTATGTGATCAAATAACTAAAAATTGGCATGTGCATATGTATTCACCCCTTTTGCAATGAAGCC